>NW_024609884.1:79472807-79587245 GCF_016920785.2 Ixodes scapularis
AAACATACATTACACAAAACCACTCTCGTATAAGAAATATAACAAAACATTCAAAAACAACAAAACATTCAAAAGCATCTTTCAGTCATGGTCGTTCCGGCTAGAGAGCATCATTTCCCGCAGACCGCCCAGTGATAGGTTATCAACTTCTATGTGATTTGTAGAAAGCTGATTCAGAATTGTTGGAAGTGTGTGAGCTATGGCTTGACGACCGTAATCTTTTCGAGAGAAAGGCACTTTCCAGGGTAACATTATACGTGTTTGATAACTGTATTCTCTTCTTTTTAGATTTGATAACTCTTCAAGATGTCGTATGTGCATATTTTGTTCAATTTTATATTTTAAGCATAGGCGATATCTATACAAATCAAAAATTTTCATTACACCAAGTTCATTGAAAAGCAAATCTGCCGGGTATTCCAGTGAAACATTGCAAATACTTCTTAATATCTTTTTTTTTTTTTGCAGTACGAATACCTTTTGAAAATTGGTAAGTGTGGTTGTACCCCATATTAAATGACCATAGTTTATGTGGGAATAAAATAAAGAATTATATAGTAACAGCTTTATTCTACGTGGCAAGATATGCTTATTGCGGTATATTAAGCCAGCAACGCTGGATAATTTGGATATAATGAAATTAATATGATCATCCCATGACATAGTCTCCGAGCAAGATATATCCAGGGTTTTAAATGCTGAAACAAATTCTATTTTAGTGGAGTTAAAAAAAATTGCATTGGTTATATCTACTTGTTTATTCCTTGGGCGGAATAAAATTGCCTTAGTTTTATTTACGTTCACTTTTAAAGCGTTACTTTTTGCTCCGTCTCTCTAGTTGCCTGAGTGCATCATTCGCGTTATCTATGAGTTCCAGGTCAGCTGCCTATCGAGAATGACACGCAGGAAAGTATGTTCCGTGACATATGGAATTTCTTTGCCGTATACGTATTTCAATTGGGTATTTGTCCGTGTGTTTGTGAATGCCATCGCCGCTGACTTGTCCGGCGATATGAGCAGACCTTGGATGTGCAGGTACCGTGCGGTAATGTTAATGGCTTTATGTAGTCTTGCTTTGTTGATGTACAGATATCTACTGCAAGCCCAGAAGCAGATTTCATCCGCGTATATAAACACGTGAAGGGTTTTTGGAAGAACTTTCCGGAGACCTATGAGAGAAATGCTAAAAAGCATGGGGCAAGGACGCCTCCTTGTGGTGTTCCCCTAGTAACTTGATGAAGACCGGTGTTGCCGTCCTGTGTCGATATGTAGACTTCTCTTTGTTTTAGGTAATTTGCTATCCATTTGTATGCACGTCCTCCAAAACAAATGGCCTTCATATCCTGTAACAGCTACGGGGTCGTCCTTGCTGTCGGGCTCCGCTGGAGCCAGGCGCCGACCAGAACGCCAGGCAGAAGGAGCACAGAAGCAGGGCCGCTTTTGACAACGGGTTTACTTTACATTTGTACAGGGTCGAAAAACAGCATTAGAAGACAGGAGTCCTGAACAAGTCCGCTTCTTTTTACGGGACCCTCTTCCCTACATTCCCCTCGTAGGGATTTTGGCTAGCTATGTCAGCTCCCCCCCCTCCCCCCCCCCCCCCCCCCCCGCCACAAACACTCACACACCGACACACACCCGTCTCGGGATCCGGACATTTCGGTGTAGGACGTTTCGGCGCGGTCTTTCGGTGCACGGATTTTTCGGTGCACGAACTTTTCGGTGCAATGACATTTCGGTGCACGGACGTTTCGGCGCACGGACTTTTCGGTGCACGGACTTTTCGGTGTGGGAGTTTTCGGTGCGCGGACATTTCGGTGCACGGTCTTTTCGGTGTACGGACATTTCGGTGCACCGTCAATCAAAATCGCGAGCTTTTTTTTTTTTTTTTTTTTTTTTTTTTTTTTTTAAAGTAGTAAACACTATTTAAACAAAAATGACTTTGCACCTTATAATTTTGAAGACTGATTTGTAGACCGTACACCATCCGTGCCTGGGGATGACCTGACATTAGACGTCTCGAGCGCCATATCAAGTTCCTTTAAGGTAAAATAAGCATCAATAGCATTGCATACACTTACGGATACATATCCCTCCTATACACTGACTTTGTCATGGGGCATTGAAGAGCACGAAGTGATCTTGATTCAGAACTCTTCGGCTACGACTGTTTCTGATACTTGGCGACTCAGACTGGTGGCGCACGCAGACTTCGCATTCTCTGCCATGTTCGATTGAGTAGTTTTCTCGGGTCAAGGTTGGAACTAGTGACCTCCAGCGTTTTTTAGAAAGTTTGTCTAAGTGGCGTTAACCACGTTTTTGCGCTCGCCTAGAAGCCCGAACATCCTCGACGTTTTTAGTCTTTCTTGTCCGGCGTTCCGCTCGTGGACGAAGGGCAGGAAGACGCTCATATTCAACATCGATTGCAATCTGAGGTTTTGCCTTGTTGACACTTTTAGTTGCATGAGTAGTTGAGGAGGTTATTAGCGGCGAGATGTTTTAGTGGCGCCCTCCTACGGTTCCCCTTTGTGACGTCATTGCCTTGCAAACAACAAGTTCGATGGTGTTTGTAAATAGCATAGTGGAAGCTTGAAATCATTGCGCTCTGAAAGGAACACTGCCAACACCGTCAAAATTAAAGTTCTTTCATTCCTCTTATTTCCGTCGATGATAAATCCTTTTCTGACGTTATAGTCAGCGTTTGGCCAATCGTGGAAGGCCGACCACAGCGACGCTTTCGGTCGCGCACGTCGCCAATAGCCTCAGCAAGACCTTTTGACTCGGTTACCGCGAGACATGCGGATTCCATTTTAGTTTTAAGAAGATCCCAGGTCAGTATAACACATTGTGGTACGCCGCTTCGTGCAGTGCAATCCTTGAATCGTAGTGTATGTAGGAATATGATCGCTACCGTATGTTTCAATGTCAGCAAACCACGTTGTTTCCTCAGAGAGGGTTGAAGATGCGACCGAAACATCTAAAGGACTACTCATAGATGCACCTCTAAAATACGTCGGACTTCCGTCATTGAGTACTAAAAGATCATGTTTTAGAGAGAGGTCAAATAACGCGTGTCCTTCAGTATGATTCTTTTTACTTCCCCATAATGCATGGTGACTGATGAAATCGCCCGTTAGAATATGAGGGGATGGGGTTTGATGTAGAATGGTATCGAGCCTTTGAGGGGGTATGTAGCCAGCAGGGGGTATGTAGCCAGCAATAACTGTGAAGGAAACATCTGCTTTTCTAACAGTTGCTGCAATATACCCATTTGTAGGGTGTGACGGGATGTTATGTTGAACAAATGTGAGATCCTTCCGAACGCCGAGTAAAACTCTGCTGAGCTCATTTTCTCTGTGAGAATGATACAGTTTTTCATACCCTGACAACCTGGTGTTGTGAGACACTCGCAACTCTGAAATCGCAATAACAAAAATTGAGATTTAAACCCAAATTGACGCAAGTCCGAAAGTCGGTTTCGAAGACCTCTCGCGTTCCATTGGAGGACGGCAATTTCACCATGAAGATTCTCTAATGACACCACAGCTTGATAAGTGGAAGTATAGCATCGATCAGAGTTAGTAGTGCTTGGGATAGGGGCGACTCCTAAGTACAAAGGATACTACGGATGACATAGACGATTGTTTGAAGCTTAACCCGATCGAAAAGACCATCAGACATCCTGATGGACCATCAGACTTTTTTGTTGGACCATCAGACTTCTTTGATAGTCCATCAGACTTCCTGATGGACCATCAGATGCGTTTTAATAATCCGTCGGACTTTCTTGATGGACCATCAGGCTTCCTAATGGACCATCATATGCGTTTTGATGGTCCGTCAGAAGTTTCTGACGGCGCCTAATGGTCTGTCGGACATCCTTGATGGGCCATCAGAGGTGGTCTGATGGTCCATCAGAACTTCTGACGGCACCTGACGGTCCAACAAATATGTCTGATGGTCAATCAGATTTACGTGATGGTCTGACGGACATTCTTGATTGACCATCAGAGGTGTTGTGATGGTCTGTCAGATCGTTCTGACGGCGCCTGACGGTGCCCGACGGTGTATCAAATTTGTTTGATGGTGTTTTGGACAACTTGATGGGCCATCAGAGGTACACTGATGGTCCGTCAGAAGTTTTACGTTTCACTTCGGGTCCATCAAAAGCGTCTGATTTCCCAGCCGTCCGGCCTTGTCTGCAGAAATAGACGGTTGAACTTTGGCTGGTGCCTTTGATTTGTCCCGCACTGGGGAGTCTGGGCAATTCGTTTTCATTCTCCAGGTCCAAGCTGAAGACTTTGGCGTCTCTTGGCTTCACATGTGTCTGGACCTGTCTAACGTTTGACTGCTGTCCTGACGGGGGGTGTTCTGGATCTTGAATCACGTCCTGTAGAGGTTGAACTCCCAAATCTTGTTTCGTTTTTGTACCATTTGTTTTAGAGTGACCTTGGGACACTTTCTCCTTCTGTGACAGTAGGGCCGCTTTTGCCGTTGTGTGCCAACTTTAGCTTCGCTCTTGTACTGATATATTTTCTTTTCAGGGCACAGATGGGATGTTGAGTCATGTGTTTTACCGTAATTTGTGCAGAGCAGGTCGGTCAACCGCTTCACACTTCGTGCGGTCATGTGCTCCCCCACAGCGAGTGCAGCGCACGTCCTTTGCGCAGGCGGTTTGGACATGTCCCAAACGACAACATTTCCAGCATTGACGCGGTTTCTCGGTGTATGGCTGCAACGTGAACCTTGTGTATCCCACTGTGACATATTCTTGTAGAGCTGCAACGTGAACCTTGTGTACCCCACGGTGACATATTCTGGTAGAGTGTCCGTGCTGAAGACGACTTTGACAGGGTCAGATTTACCCAGTCGAGAAAGGGAGATGATGGGCGCAGTTGCACGGACTGCCAATCGTAGCTCGGCTTCGGTGATGTCCACTGGTACCTGGTAGATCACTCCGGCCGCCAATTCCCGTGGAAGTGGTTCGTAAGCGATAACAGGAATTCCACCTAATGAAGTGAGTCCAAGAAGCGCTTTCCTGGCTTCAGTGTTTCTCGTGTCAATCGCCAGCAAGTTGAGTCTTCGATTTGGCCTAACGAAGATGACCCATCTGGAGCTGTCATTTCAAGTTTCTCTGTAGCCTTCATTCGGTTAATTGTTGCAATCATGCTTGCTGGATCTTTGGGCTTGATTATCACGGTGAGGTGAGGATGAGCCCGGTTCATGGTCTTTACTGTCTTACTGCTGCAGTCCGAGCTAGTAGATGTTTTGCGTCTCTTTCGGCTCTGGACCATTTGATATGGGTCTTAGTTCTAATCTGGATTGTCAGAGCTACTTTCGTAGTAGGACATGGTGCTTGAGGAGCTCGACATACCCGTTGAATTCTGTTCCATTTCGGTTGGCGAGGGTGCTTGGCCGGAAGAAAGGCCCTCCGCAGCCATGGTCGGTGACCGATGCGTCAGAATTGAAAATAGTATGGTGCTTTCCTGGCCCGAGCAGTGAGAAACTTGATTAAAATCAAAATATAGCGAGACGCTCACATAAGCAGTGAAAACAAAACAGACTTCTTCCTTTTTTTGAACTGAAAAGAAGGTTACCACATACTCTGTTTTGCTTTCCTTCTGCCTTCTCTGTGTTCTGAAATCACGAACTGTTAAAGCAACGTCAAGTTCGTCTTCGCTTTTTGGATAATTTCACGTGCCGTACATCTGAAAGTGACAATGCGTAAAGCAGACGCTGGGGGCACCACATATTTCAGGAAAGGTCTATGAGCAAGTGAAACGTCATGCTGATCGTTCCTGCTCATATTTCATTTTCACGGACTCATCATATTCTGAGCGGCGTTCGCTAGGATTCTTCCGCTGTTCGAAGTGATTGGCTTTCATCGTGTTCTGCAGGAAAGTCAACGCAAAAACTTGTTCCAACCCGAGACTGAAAACACACACACACACGCACGCACGCACGCACGCACGCACGCACACACACACACACACACATACACACACACACACACAGTTCAAACGAGACGATCTATTTGTTCGTTTTTTTCCCACAGACTCGAGTTTAAGCATGGGTGTCTATCATTCATGAGCTCGCCTGCGTTTTCCCTCTTTCATAGAAACTGTTGTTGTGTTGTTGCTGTTTTTATTTTGGGAATGTGATAGTCATGTTTCTATAATGGTGGTACAATCTCGGTCGTGCTGTACTGCTTTGGTGCCCCTAGTTATGAGGAACAAGCAGCATAGCGTAACGGCTGTAAACTGTTTTACAGTCATTGCCGTCCAGTGACAATGAGATTATGAGGGCTGCTTCTTATACACCAACTCATGTTTATAAACAAGCCAGAGCGCCCGGAGCGCCCCTAGCGGACGCCACCGGCGCCGCGCATGCGCGATGGGGGTGTGGGCAAGAAGCTCGCCGTCGCCCGTAAACAAACCATTGAAATGCGATGTTGGCGGCGTCGGTGTGAGTCCCCGCGCTTTTTTTCGCGTTGGAATTGTTGATTCTACGTCCTCCTAACGATGTCTGACTACTTGAGCGGCATCAGCGAAATTAACGAGGCTCGTTACACCGCAAAACTTCGCGTGAATAATCTGACATGCGGCAATTCATTCCGCGTGGACACCGCAGAATGTACGCTAAAGCCTGATTCACATGACGAGATTTCGCTCGCAATTTTCAGTAGCGACGTCGTTCGGACTGCAAAAGCGTGAACTGTAGCTGAGATGGTCGACGTCGATACTGAAACTCGCAAGCAGAATCTAACCTAGTGAATCAGGCATAACAAGTCGGTGATGGCCACTGGTAACAATGATCAACATCTCCTTGAGTCTACTGTTTACGTCGAGCCGGCTTACCAACCTTCAAACTTAAGTCTTTTGAAACCTGCACTTATTTCTTATCGCAAGCACCGGGCCCACGTTTGGTCTACCGGCCGGTGTCCTTTAAAAGAGCAGACGACAGTTAAACGATCAGGAGAACGTTTGAACTTGAAGACGCACTGAACGTAGTCCACAGGTGGTCCGTACAACTTGACGGTTTTCCGGCTTTCAGGTTGGAACAAAACAAATAAATCTGATGGCCAGAAGTATCCGTGAATTCAACCCAAAATGATTCCCGTCCAAGCAATCGTGGTCCGACGGCGTCTGGTTTTCCTTTTTCACGGCACATATCCACGTTCTCAAACGAACCGAGCGCATGAAAACTGACCTTCGAACCTTTCTCTACTCTTTTTGTACAGCCCCAGTCGTAGCATTTTGACGAGAAGGCAGGTTTTTGTCTGGTTTCTTTCAAAACAACGCAGGAATACACGTCTCACATGGGCACTTCCGCCCACAGCCCCGGACCGGAAGTGCGTCCGACGCGCCACCACCGCGCAGTGACGTAACAGAGATGAGTTCGTGTATAGTGACGCCCCGAGAATGACTGAACGTAACCTATTATGAGGGACCCGGCTCCTGGGAGTCTTCAAACCGGGGGCCCGTTCACACACTTGCGTTTGCTTTCTACCGAGTTCTTGTGATCTCTTACGACGAGAGAACATACTGGCACGCTGGCGGCATCCATAAGGTGATCTTGGAACTGTACTAAAGCGAAGGTTTCGCTCTATTTGCTAGATCAAATGTACGTATATACTATTTATGACAAATGGTCGTTTATAGCAGTCGGTCGCACTCGTAAGGTGACGCGAGTGTATGAGCCCACTTTTATGCGGCAATTTCATCGATTGCGGAGATCCATGCGATCGGGGTCGCGGTCATATTTACGTTTGCAGTCCGGTCTCGTCGTCGCGTGGGATGAAAGAAAGTGGCCACTAGTCTCGCCCCAAGAGACACGTAGTAGACAGCTGGCAACGTGGAGTATAACCGAGCGTCCGGTTAGACCAGTCCGCCCGAGAACGCCAAGACCTCGAGACGGCGCCAAGGCCAGCGAAGCCATTTGCCCGCGGCCAGCGTTCACAGTCGAAGGCCCTTTTGTTGCCTTTTGTCAGAAAGGCGAAACGCTCTTGTTTCGTTCTTTTTTTCCCGAACGGAAATTCCGAGAACCACCACCGCATAACCCCGTTTCTCTCCTCGTCGTCGGTGTTCTCTCCGGTCGTCGGCGACCGGTCGATAAGGCCGGCTCCGACTGTTTTGCTCGCAGCCTCTTCCACGATGAATTGAGCAACGCGTGGTGGAGAAGAACCTATTCCCTGAATGCGCCCGCGCGGATATTTGTCTCCGGGACAAGGGTTTTAACTTGCGGACGATTTTTAGCCAGCTGTGCATAGACACAGCCGTAAATTCGCATAACTCTTTTTTTTAGCTCGTAAAATTTCAAGTGCGCTGGATTACCGCGCGTGCCACTATTAGTGTTGTTGAGTCAGTGCTGGTCGCACACTTTAAAACATTTTCCCTGCTTTAAAGAAAAAAAAATTTCAAAAAAGTCGTTGGCTGTTTATACAGCAGGAGTGCGCCAGAGTATGGCGACATTGTTGCCTACAGTAGATGAGAAATTTAGCCAGTGGCTGTACGACTGCTATAGCCCGCGGTCCTTTAAGACCGGTGCAATGCTCATCCTAGGGTGCCTTCATGTGCGCCCTGCTTAGGGTGATGACATTCTTTGTAGTACCGGTACAGCTACCGATGCCGACAGCACGCGCTCTCGAGAAAAATACAAAGAAATCGCCAGGCAGAAAATGCCACCGTAGCACTCACTGCCACTGCCAAGAGTTCGTAACGGGAGACGCGCTTGCTCGAGCTCGAGCTCATCACCCTATACTCTGTTTCATACTTAGCGCGCAACGCTGTCAAAGCTACTGGCGTGAGCGCATGGCTTTATCCATGGCATTGTTTGCGCGAAAACGCGTGCAAATGATCAACGAGATCAAGCACCAGCTCGCGCCAGTAGCTTTGACAGCGTTGCACGCTAAGTATGAAACAGAGAATAAGCAAAGCGCAAATGAAAGCATCCCGGTTCACCCAGATCGAAACGGGAAGGGGTGGGGAGTGAACCCAGGATCCACGGGTTCTGCAGCGCGAGCTTTCGCTCCACCTCTCCGAGCTGGTCTGTACAAGGGGGCATCGGCCACCGATCTCCCCGTTTACAAGCAAAGGTTTCGCTAACAAAATACATAATTTCGTTATTATAAAAAAAAAAAAGAAAACGACAGAGTTTATGAAAATAAACGAAAATTTCTATCTAATTTGGCAACAAGTTTAAAGGCGGAGAATTAATGTAGTTTAGGCTGGTAAGTTTGAACTTTTTTTTTTCCCCCGCTAAAGGGCAACTCCGGTCCATACTTTCGATTTTGGGATTATGACTGTTTTTAGTGCAGTCAGCGTTCCTGAATTGCAAGGTGTAATTTTTTCTCTCGTTATTGAGCGTAGTTTTAAAGATATCGATGCATCAAAATTTTGTTTGGGGCGCGGCCAACAAAACCGAAACTAGCCGCTCGAGGCCCCGGCAACACTGGAAATCAGCCGCTATGTGAACGTGACGTCACGATCGTTCTCGTTCAACGAGTACGCAGGCCGAGCGCCACCTACCTCTGTTGCGCTAGCCGTCTAAAGATAGGAGGTAAGCTGATTTTGTTTTAATTCTGTATACGTGGTAGTTATCCAGCATATGTAGCAAAAGTTAGTGCGTATACCCAAGAGCTAGCGACTGGGAAACCCGTGAACTCGTACGGTGCCGTACTCGGCGGCCGCCGCCGTGCGAGCGCTATGCCGTACTCGTAGCTTGTATACCCAAAAGCTGGCGACTCGAAAACGAGTGAACTCATTCGGTGCCGTACTCGGCGGCTGTCTCCGTGTGTGCGGTCTTCCGTGCTCGTCGCTAGGCCTAAATTGTCATCGGGGCACCGTGGATGGAGCGGCGTTATTCTACGCGGCGCTGCCAGTGACGTACAGTACGGGGGGGGGGCCCTCTCGCTTTGGCACTGCGGGTTAGTCCCAGACACAAAGCTTTGAGGCTTTCCGGCGCGGGCCGCGGCGCCCGAACACACGTGTGCTGGACTGTACACATCTCTTTTTTTCGTTCTTTTTTTCCTCGGGCACGTAAAAGCCGAAGTCCAAAGTCCACTCGTCGAACAGCGTTCACCCACACCTTCTCCCATTTCCGGTGCGTTGGAAACTTGTGAAAAAGCACCTCCGTGTTGCGCGGCGGGTTGTTTGAGCAGCCCGCAGCGCTACAAGTAGGACTCGGCATCTTTCGAGGAACAGCTGGGCAGCCTTGGGCGCACAGAGTTGCGCGCTAAAAAGAGTCTTGGAGTGCTCACAAGCAAATAAACAAAAGGCTATACCGAAGCTACGCGGGCTACAGATAAAAGCAACGGCTAAACACGCCAATCACAAGCCGAAGTAGCGGTGGTAGCGGCTCAAAGAAGCGCACTCCGCGCAACGCCCGGACCGGAGGAAAAAAAAGAGAACGATACTGACGTCACGGCCCAATGTTGCTTTAGCAATCGGCAACCCGCTGGCCGCCCGCTAAGGGGCAGCGGCTCGCGGCGGGTCGCATTTTTATTATCGGCATTAGTTGAGAATGCGGCGTCCCACGGACGTAATATTTTGGCTGGGGTCGTATTTTGTGTCACTACTTGCGATACCAGTAACTTATTTCATTTTGAGTTTTGGCCGGAGTTGCCCTTTAAGTAAAGTCACATCTGAGATATGTGTGGTAGTTATTGCGTATTGAAAAGGACCTTGAATAAATTCAGCCTCACGAAATCAAATGGAATATTTGTGAAAGTACAAAACCAAAACAAAGCCTCTCACGGTCACAAAACAGGTTGAGGGTGAAGTGGAAGCTTCTCCCACTTCCTTCCACTTGAGCAGAGCGAACGCTGAAGATTTCCGATACTATCCAGCCCAATTCAATTCTCACGCGTCCGTTCTCTTCGTATTTTTTGCGTCTTGGGCAGCCGCAAATGTGTGTGTGTGTGTGTGTGTGTGTGTGTTTTTGCGTTTCGCGTAGGTTTTAGAAATAAAAACTTGTCGATATTCATCTCTGTACGATAAGTAAACCAACGAAAGCGCTTCACAATCATCCCTGTACGCACGCAAGTGCGTGTTAGGTGTGGTTTTACGCGTGAAGGTGTCATCTCGCCATCATAACATATTTATGTGTATCACTCATGCCACGGTAACCAACTTTGCGAATCAGATATGCGATACACGTTCACTAGATCAGTGGCAGGGTATCTTCGAAGTCTATTGCACGATCCAGTAGTCTATTCGCGTCTTCAGCTCGTTGCTCGCCCTCTCGCGGCGGAAACGGGAAGTGCTCTAGTCAGGGTCCACTGGTTCTCCTGCTCAACGGGCACGGTGGAACTACTCGCGATCATGGATCGCGAAAAGTTATTTCCGAATGTAAACAACACTCATCACTGTCCCAATGAAGTTCTGCAGCCGGTATGGGGATTGCACCTTACTAGATAAGAGAGTTTTAGTGTTTCCTGTAGAAGCAAACGCAAGCGCTGTGCGTTTGCGTTAGAGTTGCGTGCCCACTCATGCGCGTCGTTGCCATGCCAATCCAAGACCGTAGTTTTGGGTTCCGCGTACGCGCAGTATACGGAAGACGCAAGGCTGATGCCAACACATAACGTTCACGTTCGCTCGTATACGCCATACTAAAACTCACTACTTTTTTTTACCGGCTTTCCAACGCCAACGAAATGTACTACAGTGCGCAGACGTGCAAGCGGGTAGGCGTTTCTTCGAACTAGAAAGGCTGAGATTGGCAAAACAACGCTATTTTGCTATTTGGAAAGACAATATATATATATATATATATATATATATATATATATAAACAAACAGGCACAACCGGTGCTTCACGCATGCAAAGCAGCCGACTGCCCCACGACAGCGCAGAGATTTTCTAGACAAGGAACCTTGTGCTGTCTGCTTTTTGTAAGCTCACCGTCTTGCAATCTAACTTTCATTTGCTTCTACTTTTTTGGGCACACACCTGATGTAATAAGAAGATTTAGAACACCGCCACACCGTAGTACCGTCAGTTTTTAACAGAACGAGAGCAATCACATCGTCATTGTCCTGTCACACAATTCACTAGCCTCAACAGGCATAGCTCTCTTCGTATGGCAGTTTTTGCTTTCCTGCCGATATTTACGAGAAGTTTGTTTTAATTTGAGCAGAATAGCGCAAAATGCGTGAACACGTTGTATGAGCAGAGTTCCCTTTTGAGCGGCAGTAAATTTACGATATAGAACAATTATTTATGGCGCATGTGGCGGCTCGAGGCACACATGAACAGGCCGGCTCGCATGCAGCCGCGGGATGCTTGCGGGCCGCTTCCCAAAGCGTCGCGGGCCGCATGCGGCCCGCTAGTAGCGTGATTGAGACCCCTGGTCTTTATAACCCTTTTCACCCTCCGTTGCATGGGTGCCGCCATCTTGCAGTCACGTGATGCTGCCGCCATAAAGTGGCTTCAGCTCGTCGCTCCGGTCTCTCTTGCGATCCTTGGCAAGTGCGTTGCTCGTGTCTTTCGTCGCGTTGATTCCTGCTCACTCTCACCTCCTCACACGTATTCCGGTACGCCGCCGTTACAAATAGTCAAACTGGGTTGCAAAATCAGCTTCAGAAGTTGTGTATGCGTAACGGTTAAACGCAGTTGGGTCGTAAATACAAGCATCCGACTCCACTTTACAGAATAAAGCGCGAAACACATGTACGACGAAACCGTCGGATCCGACGTCCGACCAGGCAATACGACGGTCGGAGGCGAGGGTTTTCAATGCTCTCCGATGCTACGAAAACCCTCGCCCCCCAGGGTCATTCCGACAGTCCGCACTTCGGATCGGAAGGTTTCGTCGTACATCTGTTTCGCGCTTTATTCTGTAAAGTGGAGTCGGATGCTTGTATTTACGACCTAACTGCGTTTAACCGTTACGCATACACAACTTCTGAAGCTGATTTTGCAACCCAATTTGACTATTTGTAACGGCGGCGTACCGGATACGTGTGAGGAGGTGAGAGTGAGCAGGAATCAGAGTTAGCGTTGGCGCAGATTCAGTATATGTACAGGAATATACAACAGCGCAAGAGTTGAGAGGCCAATTACTTATGATTGCGCAGGTTTGCTTAATGATTGTGGCGAAACATGCGTAATAAGAAGCGCAAAGTATATTTATGATTGCGCATTCAGGATCTGAACAAAGGTAAGAAAGATGGCGTATGTGAAGTCAATATATGTGTTTTCTAAGAGCGTTGCCTTCATAACAAATATAAAACAGTTGCTTTCAATTATATGGGATGCATAAGACAGGTAACAGACGTTTAACTTGAAAAAATTGTTTTTGTCTGGTGCTCGGAATAATGATAACGTCAGCATCGGGTGATTTGTTTGTTCATGATTGTCGTGCTACAAAAGAGAAATGGAGCAGAAGAGGAAAACGTCGAGGAAACAGGTCAGAGAAGAGGTGGGATAAAAAGAGAAAGAAGAAGGGTTCTTGTTCGGCGGTAACCTGGAAGCACACCCAGCAACGTCCCGAGGGTGCTATACTGTCGGGTGAAACATTAGCTTGGCGGTGTGCAACCAAAGCGTCAACATCCGGCATGAACGAGGCATTCGGCAGCGACCCGAAGTAGCCGCTGGTGGGAACGATTAACGACTTCGGCGGTGTCCCGGAGCAGAGCATCCCAGACCAGCATGAAGGAACACCCAAGGAACATAACTGGGAACGACTTCGGCGGTGTCCCGGAGCAGAGCATCCCAGACCATCATCAAGGAACATCACTCATCAACAACCAAGCGCTGCTGAAAACCAGACAGCACCAAGACCTTCAGCCACACGAGGACGGACTGAAAGTGAGACAGCTTCTGACTTGTACATTTGTGTATAACTAGAACGTTTCTTATTTTTGTTAATTTTTTTTAATAAATATATATATATATAGATATATATCTTGATCAAACCTCACGGTGTGACTGAATTCCTCCTTCGGCGCTTTGACCTGAACCTATAACATCACAATGATATTACACACAGATGTATTAAACATTCTAAATTGATTTTGAAATAAAAATGGACCTCATAGCTACGAGGTTAGCTGAGAACGACGGATTTCGGATACAGAAATGTCGAGAATAGTTTTAGCCAAACAAGAAAATATTCTGCAATCAAAAAAAAAAAAAAAAAAAAACGCGAAGGAAGAAAACAGATGCGCCCAAACCAACCAGGTTCAAAAACACACGCGCACCGAAACGTTCGCGTACCAAAACACCCGCAACGAATCGTCCAGTGTCAAAGCATGCTGGACGTGATGTTCACATAAAAGGACTAAGTTGACCCCATTCCAATAAACCCGAGGCTGGGAAACAATTAAAAACGGACAACCGCACACACCGTCCGTTTCGTTTATGTGAATATTGCCGCGGGCGCAGCAGACCCAGAAGGCAGCGCGCCCGTGGCCTAGCGATTTTTTGGCTCCCATGCACAGAGCCGAGGTTCGATTCCTGGCTGCGGAGGTACCTTTTTCTTGTTTCTGTAAATGTCGCGTTCTGGCTAATTCGAGAACCCTGTTGCTTATTCGAGGTTAGAATGTCCTACGCGGCAAAGCTTCTACGCCGATTGTTCCAGAAGCCCACGCACGTACAGAAGGGACTCGGCGTGGGGAGCCGGGGTTACCGCTCATTCACACTGGAAGCGGATCCGCGTTCGCAAAGCGGCTGGGAACGCGGTTGTATAAAGACTCAGTACAATTGCACGCGCACTTGATGTCATCGAGTGCGCGTGCAATTGCACTGGATCTTTATACAACCGCGTTCGCAACCGCTTTGCGAACGCGGATCCGCTTCCAGTGTGAATGAGCGGTTAGTCTCGCCCCAGCGTTCGATCCTGCTGTTTCGACGCCTGCGACGCTAGCCTTTTCCTGTTTTGTTTTGGGCACATGCTCGCCCCCATTAAACGTCTAGTTTGCTTCAGTTTTAGCCGCCTCATCATTTGTCATTCGTGACATTATGTTCCCCGGTCTCGGGTTTATCATTATAAAGTTGGTTCACCAGGTTGGCTACGCTCTTTTCAGTTTTATCCAAGTTGACGAACTATTTCGAGTACAGATCTACGGGTATACGGAGGCTTCGCCGCCGAATCGTCGAGAGAAAGATTTCGCTGTCCGTCAGTCAGCGATCGGTTATCTCGGCCAGATGAAGAAGGAAGGGCATGGGCTGGCACGATGGCGTACCCGTCAAACAGGGAGCGCTCAGGAGCTTCGCTGGAACGACGCGTCGAGCGACGGATAAATCCTCGGATTTGGGGCGGCGCGACGCTTGCTCGGGGTGCACCAGTGCCGCGGGAATCGCGTTCGGCTGCTTTCTTTTCCAGCCTCCGGAGGCGTGCGGAGCAGCAGAGACGCGGAGAAAAGGTCAGGCGCTGCGTCAAGGAGATGCCCGGGTTTTTACCCGACGCCCACGTGACGCCCCGAACTGGGACAGCCGCCCCGAACAGGGTTTCCACCGAAAGCGCCGATCGATCCGGCATCCCTACCGTGCTCTCTTTGCCTTGCTTTGCGGTCCACACTCTGCAGGCGGGTTGGCTAATGCGCCAAGAGAGGCAGAACTTGAACGATTGATGGTTCAGGTGCGACAAAACTGTCAGATGGCATCGCGAAAAAGAAAACAAAAGAAAAAAAAAAAGGTACGTCAAGACTAACAAGTTGGTTGTTCATCATTGATTTTGAACGGCGCTGCCTTGTCGTGCGCTTTTCGCTAGCGCTTCTCGTGTTCGTGTCGTTATTCCCGTGGCTTAGTTTTGTCTCTGTCCTCCTGCTCGATGATGGTAAACTCTGGCAGACTAATAATTACGCGCTTACTGCGGCAGGGCACAGCGGAACGTATTACCGTATCAACAAGCTATACGACGACAATAAAGAGGCGCGTTTATGCATGGTGTTTATCTCTGCGTTGACAATGAAGACATACGTGCTTGCTGAACCAATCAACTGCTGGCTTTCTATATTGTTATGTTTTGATATATTAGCACGCGTTAGAAAAACACAATCCCATTTAAAACCTCTTTAATTTTTTTTTTTTTTTTTTTAAGTTTAGGAAGGTGTGTGTTAACGCCGTTCGTCGCAGAGATTTCGGAAGGCTGTGGACTCTGATACCTTCACTGGCGGCCATAGTTGAGTTCGTTCCTCCTCAGAGCAAGCTTACGATAAGTTTCCACAACGCTCCTGCAACGTGCATATTGCACACCACCAACACTGTAGTTCTTCTAAAAAGATAAGTGGGGGTTCCTTCTGAGCATACGCTGCAAACGCCGTGGTCAATTACAGCACCCAGTAAACACCACCTATTTATCGCGTCGAACTCTCTTTTCGGCCGGCAGTGTATATTAATATTTGCTACAGATGTTTGATATCTACGAAGTATTGCAGTAAAATAGCCGTACCATCTTACCTCACTGATGGGAGCTGCTCTTGCGACTATAGGCCAGTTGTACGTTTTGCTGTACCGCGGTACGAACTTTGCGTCACACGACGGCCATGCAGCTGATCACCAGGGTTGCCATCACTCTCGAGGCGGTAGTTTCGGTTTTGCCGTAGACACCCGAAACAAAACTTCGTGATAAGATATCTACAAAACTACACGAGGCACCGAAAAAATAAATTGCACATCGAATTCAGGGTCGGTTTGGTTTGCGATAGAAAACGCAGAAAGGACATGCCACGATGATATGCATTTTTGGTGCTGCTTGATATTCCCCATGGAATCGCAATGTCGGCTGGAGTCGGACTTGAGGCGCGTTCACACCGGCAAGTCGCAGCTGTCGCGCGTCATTTGGATTGACTTTTGTGCGTCTACTTTCCCGCAGAACACTTGGAGAGCCAATTACCGGAACTTACGGAGGCAGCTCAGCGAACGACGATGCCGAAACGTATGTATATACCAAAAAAACGCAGTCTGAGTTGTGACATTAAGCAATGGAAAACGTCACGCATTGCTTAATGCCACAAATCAGACTGCGTTTCTTAGTCTAAATACATGTTTCGCCATCGTCATTCGCTGAGCTGCCTCCGTAAGTTGCGGTGATTGGCTCTCCGAGTGTAGTGCGGGAAAGTTGACGCACGGGCTTTTTTTAGAGTGATACAGTATACAGAAGAGGAGTGCCATGAGAAAGAGCTGACTTCTGCAAGCCCAGTGTCTTGCCGCCATTAATTGGCGAATCGACTTATACAAATGCGAGCTAAGCTCCTTTTGATAGGTCCCCCTGGTCCCGAACTTCTCTTGCCCGATGTCGGCACCTGACTCCAGAGGAGTCCAACAGCAAGGACTAGGGAGCCTTCATGTGCGCTTTGCTAGGGTGGTGCCACCCTTTGTAATACCACTCGCCGACAAACCAGCAGCCATTTTGGTCTCGGCGATAATCCGTGGGGCTTATGACCCTCCCGGAAACAAGCACCTTATCTCACAAGTTCGGAGCAGCGTTGCGGAACCCACGGAAGGAGGATTAGCATTTCCCCCCTCGGATGGGGGGACCGATGGACACAAAGGCCACTTTCCGGCGCACGGGAAACGCACGGGGAAACACTGAGGAACAAAATGGCGGCGGGGGAAAGGGAAGCAGGCAGTTGGCATCACTCTATGCGAAGCGCACATGAAGGGACCCTAGCAAGGACGACCCCAGAGTCAAAACAAGCATAGAGTCCGCGTTTTGAAGAAACCGCGTTCAAAGCAGTTTACCATGCACGCCAGCGCCGATGAACAAGCTTAAGGCCAGTTCAGACACTTGCGTTTGACTGCGGTGCGTTCGGCTACGGAAGCGCGACTGCGGTCCGATACGGAGTACGCTTGCGGAGAGCTTGTACACACAGTTGCGTCGAAGCGCCGTCCGCCGCAGTCAAGAACCAATAGGAGCTTGCTATCGGCTCTTGCGGCGCACCAATCGAAACCGCGACTTGCAGAGCGAATGAAGTCAAGCAACTATGATCACAACGAACTTGGCGGCGTCCAGCGGTAGCGTCGCGACTTTTCCGTGTCCGCCGGGGTTGTCGAGACTGGAACAAACAGAAAACTTCAGGAATCTCTTTCTAGACTGCGTGCGTGGCTACGTTGCACAGGCCGGCAGTGAGACGAACTGGCCCCTGGTTGTGCGGGCTAACACCGCGATGATCTTGCTCCAGCGACGGCGCCACCCCGGCCGCGAGTCTGACCGGCTCGTGTCGTAGAGCCAGGGGTGCGATTCGACGTGCATGATGAGCGCCTGCTGGTCGCTCACCGTGGGCTCCCCTGGCTTTTGTTGGGCTCCTCTTGATTCCATTCTGCAGGGAATGCTTGATCTCGACTCGAATACGAACACACGACCGTCACCGGCGCAGCAGACGTCCCCGACCGGAAAAACGGGACGAACCGGATGTAGTTGCCACCGCCGCGCATGCGCTTCGGCGTTCTTTTTTTCGCGAATTGTGATTGGTCCACCGCAACCCACCGCACGCCCCTCCGGACTGGAAAGTTCAGCCTGGCCCAACTCTGCTGCGGTGCGTTGCGGAACGCCAAGCGTCGTCGGTTGCTAGGCGACCCGCTTCTGCAGTCGACCGCAAGCATGCCGTACCGCACTGGAACGCAGTCAAACGCAACTGTCTGAACTGGCCTTTAGGTTGGCGGTAGCGGTGGCATTGACCATTCCCTGCCGCGCTCCGGGCCGCGTATCTCGCGCGGCCGGGGATGTTCGCTCAGCGCGATCGCGATCTGCCGGCGCAAGAGTGCTGCCGGGCGAGGCTCTTCAGGTTGCGTCGTTTGGGCGAAAGGGAGCGAGAGAAGGAAGGCTGGGACAGCCTCGGTCACCTGACGTCCTAATCTGTTCAGCGGGATCGAACAGCTGTTATTATTATTTATTTATTTATTTATTTGACTTCTGAGATTTCAATTCCTCATTTTGACGAAACTCTATCGCTGCGTCGTCATTAGCTGCACGCCTTCCATAAATGGCAGTAATTTTCATGTTTCCTTTGAAAAAATTAAACACACGAACTTTTTTTTTTTTTTTTTTTCAAATTAGCTTGGAATTGTTATTTTATCTCGTAATTATTTGCTGGGCTCCAAAATCCAGCTTTAACAGCGGTTGACTCTCCGTAACATCTACGAATCAATAGAAGCAAGGACTTCTTCCAAAGTAAAATGAGTAGAGACGGCTACTTAGGCAGCGGCTCACGAATCACTTAATTTCTGCGATCCTTCGTATGCGAAGAGCACGTCGTCTGCTTCTTGCGCGGGAGTTTCGGTGACGTCAGAACGACGCCGAGTTCTGATTGGCTATGATTGGAAGGATAGTGGGTAGACCTCAATGCTAAATGCCTTAAGGTCTACCCCCTATTTTTTTTTTCAATCAGCCAATAAGAGCTCGGCGTTCTGACATCATCGGATACCCTGTGCAAGAAGCAGACGAATTTAATTGCGCTGGCTCCACATTGCGGTCGCGTCCCTTTATCAATATACGGCCACGCGAGAAGTTAGTTCTTGTCATTATAGGACATCACAGAGTTCATGTCACCGACGCAGTCCTTGCGCGGGTTCGCCGTCGCGTGTTTCAGCGACGGATCCGAGCATGTCGGTAAGATATACGAATTCTTATTAATGGCAGCCATGCCACCGAAAGCGTCAAGATAGAACCTTCTCATATGTACTGAGCACTTCAACTTGCAGATAAACACTTCTCGGCTTATCTTGCGAGCTGACCTACGAATTCTTCGCGTTCCTTTTCGAGTGCGCGCCCGCCAAAGCTGCCTCACTGCGCTCGTGGCATAAATAGCAAAAGATGCCCGACGAACCACCTTGACAATAGACCGTTTTCAAAAGTGCGCGCCATGCTGCTCCGCCAATCAGCCGAGTCCATTATAATATAATGCCCGAGTCTGTGGCGCGGAAAAAATTAAGAGACTGTTAAGTCTAAGAAAAAGACAGCAGTAGCCGAGCGTCTCGACTTGTAACGTTCTCCTCTTTTGCTTGGACTTAAAAGTCTCCTAATTTCTCCGCACCAACGTCTCGGGTGTTACATTACAATTATCACCAGCTCGCCCGCACACTCACAGTTATCTAGTCATTCGATGTGTGCGTGCGTAGGCGTTGTAGATGGAAATTGGTGGGGGGGGGGGGGGGGGGGGGAGGGGGGGAATTAATTGTGCATGCGCTTCGTCCTCCGAGTTCGCAGTTTCACAGGCGCGCATTCCGAGCAGGTAATGGACACGAGCGCTGCGTCAGAGTTCGGCGAGGACATCGGATCCAATCATGCACTTCGTTCCCAAGAAATGGCGACCACCAATGTTGCCTGATGACTTATTAAAAAGGGTCCAATCAACCAACATCACATAGAAGACAAGGCCAGCGCCTTTGCCCCACAAACGTCAGCGTTCGTGATCTCCGACCCGCCCCAAGCGGCAAACAGGCTGAAGCTTGACGAGCGTTGCCGCAAAGCGTCACGAGCGTGACGACGCGGCGACGCCACGACGGACGCGTCTGGCGCTCTGCGGCTCCTCTCGTCGAGCTTCAGCCTGTTTGCCGCTTGGGGCGGGTCGGAGATCACGAACGCTGACGTCATGCGCCGGCCTTTTCGATGGTATTGACTCAACGATGGCGTTCGTCGTAGGTGGGATTTTTTACGGTGACGGCCGCTATTGGACGAGGTTTCGCCGCGGAACCCGCGTGTGCACGTATACGTCGCAACCTGCTAAATTCAGCGGGGGAAACTTCCCCGCTAAATTAAGCGCGAACTTAGTGTCACGTGACGTCACAGTGTCACGTCATGTCACGGAGTCATGGGACGTCAAACTGTCGCATGAACACCGTCAGTTAAATTTAACGGGAAGTCCACTCAATGCAAACACATCAGCGTAACTATGTACAGCGGTGTGCTGCGTCACGGCGGTTCATTTGCCAGACACGCGGCAATTGAAACCGGGGATTTTTTTCCCTCTCTTCTGCTTGAAACGTGCAGCACATCATTCGCAGAAAAGAACCCGCCCCAAGAGCGGATGCCTTGGTCGGAATCCTCACCGATGAACAGAATCGGGGGCTATCGGACATGTGCAGCTGCCGGCTGCGCGTCGCGTGCATCAAAGTTGGGAAGGCGGGAACCCCTGACGAGCATTACGATGCAGAAGTTTGCCACTGCGTTCGTTCACCTCATACTGCCTGCTGTGAGGCGTAATGGGAATTTTCGCCGGTGACTAACAAACGCTAACACACCTCTAGCGTGAATAAAACGCTGGCTCTTTTTTTTTTTTTTTTTGTCACAAACATTAGAGAAATATATGTCTTTATCGGTAACTTCCGGATCTATTTTATCAGTCACCGTGGCTTACAGTCGCTTCGCAACAGGGAATGAAATAATCCGACTTGTCCGGACAACGGCGATAGAGATCGGTTTCAAACTACTTTGCATCTACATTGCGATAAACTTATGCGAGTGTTAAGGCGTATTCACACGGGGGATCCTTTTCGGGGAGTGATATGCGTGACATCAGTGATCGGCGTAGCCAACGGGGCTCCCTCCTCGACTCCAGCATTCACACGAACGGCGGGAAGCCAAGAGGGATGTCAGTCCTATCATGCGCATTTAGCGGTCGCTCTCTCGACAACAGAGCTCTGTGCACGCTGACCAGAGTAGAGAAATGGAGGCGCACATGAAACGGCGACACGCGATTAGGGCAGAAGCGCTGTTAGATGCTCAAGACGACGAACTGCTTCCGGCTAAAAGAAATACGCTTCTTGAATGAATGAATGCAACACAAATGATGTGGAATCAAAAGCCAGTTGCATGAAGGGAGGATTGAGGACGGCATTGATGAATATCGAAGACTCCTTCGGGTGACTCGGACGACACGCGCAACAGCGCTAGCCGCCACAAGTTAGGCGATCCCGATGCCACCGGCAGCATCTTCCTGAGCAAAATCTGTAAAGTTGCCAGACACGCGAACAAGATACCGCCAATTGCGAAGATATACCACGCCAAGACAGGGACTGTTTGTGCAGCCCGAGCAAAAGGTGCCCCATTCCCCTGGGATGTCTACATCAGCGAGTTTCAGCGCAAAGGCGTGACGTTGTTACCACGTGATGGGCATCCCGGAGAGCAAAGGAAGCGATTTCTCTCCCGCGTGAATACCGTTTTAGAAACTTCAGAGGATAACGTAAGTTCTAAGTTACAGAAGTTCACAGATTATAGACGTGTTTAGTATTTAACCGTGTTTGCCTAAAATGAACAGTTTTACCAAAGAAGCGCACACCGGGTAAAAATAACTTCATTAAAACCCTCTCAATAGAAACCTGCGACACCTTGGAAGAAAGCTTTTAAGGGGGGACATGGCCTAAATTTCAAATATTTTTGAAAAAATTCATTTTTCAGTTCTGAGGTTTGTGGTTTTAGAAACTAGTTATACACCCTTACACCAAATTTGATAACCATACGCCAAATAGTTACGTTGATATAAAATATTTTCAACACATTGTGAGGCAGCAACAAAGTAGAGGAGTTTAATGTTTGAATGCATTTTTCTCAGTTCCACTTTTTGCTGCAAATTTCATACGAAGGAATCTTTCGTTCGAAGGTAAAAGTGTTTTGACACCACAATCAAGATGTTTCTGAACTGAAATTTACTGGGGAATCGGGCTATCTACTTTATTTTATTTTAAGTTGAAGTCCTCAGTGATAAAAAACCAAGTTTTCAAAAATTGAAGTTAAGCAGAAAATGCTTTTTTTTTTTTTTTTTGAGGTAACAACTTTTTTTGAAATATTGACATTTAAGTTATTAAAACTAGATAGCCCGAAGTCCCATATCCCCCACTTTAAATTCAAGCAGTCAAAATGGTGCTTAATAGCTTCATTTGCATATCATAGATTTCATAACAAAGAGTGACACATCATCTTATGCAGGTATGTAAGTTTGACATAGAGAGCTGAAAGTTTGCACAGTACACCTACGTCTAAAGGTAAATCTCCCCTGCAAATTTCATTCTAATCACTTCAGTAGTTCAGAAGTATCGTTGCACAAGGTCGTCTTCCTAGCGGTTCCACGGGAAAGGCACGATAACCTCACATCAGGGGCGGATCTAGAACTCCGTTTGTTTGTTTGTTTTTTTTTTTTTTTTGGGGGGGGGGGATGGAAATTTTGTAAAGATGATATTCTCCCATTCCTTCGTGTGCACTGGGTGGTCCACCCATGTCAAATTGCCCTCCCAGAAAGGGGGAGGGGGGGGTCGACTTCGTTCGGGGGGGGGGGGGGGGGGGGGCGGCCGCCCTTGTCGCCCCCCCCCCCCCCCCCCCCCCCCTCTTTTGGATCCGCGCCTACCTCACATGAATAGTTTGAAACTCCATCAACCATCACTTGCAGTGCTGACAAGGGCTCGGGCGCAAGCTAGCGCGAGGTGTTGGAACGTGCCTTCGATGCGCGAGTTCTGCTGCGCTCACAGCGCGCCATCTCCACGGCCCAGCACTCGCGTGCTCGTCGCTTCGGAAAGCGGACAAAGCAAGACGGCACCGCGCGCCCAGAAAGAAGCCTGTTCGCGACGTGCCCTTTGCCCGGTTTCCACAAGCGTATCACTGAAGGACAGACGCCTTCATCTCAGCAACGAATCAATGCGTTTCAAGATGCGCTTCACGCATAATAGGGAGTTCCGATAACAATGCCCCCCGATAACGGTAGAATGCACGCACGAAGGTGCTGGCGTATCGAGTGTACTTATCGGAGTTCTCGGAATGATCTTCCAAAAGGTTCCACAGTACGGCTCAGCAAGCCGAACACAGTAGATAATCTAAATCGGACGTATATATATGCCGATTCTTCTTCGGAATCACGCGGTTCGGCGTGAAAAGGTGAGGGCGCCACAGTATTTCGCGCCCCGGTGGGCGTCGTGTCCACCCTTCCGAAATGCACAGCGATATCGGGAAAGTTGATGTTTTCATTTTGTGGATAAAATACTTCGGATACATTTGTTAGAATCTGCGCACGCTACGAGCAGGAGAGAAAACAAAAGGATGCGAAATAAAACCAACGATTGGTTTTATTTCGCATCCTTTTCCATCGCCGCTTCCGGTTTTCAAACAAGCATGTTTGCAAACCAGTGAATATATGAGTATACTTAAAGTCGAAAAGATTCTAAGTATTCATGTTCAACTCGCTCGCGTTTACCAATATGAGTATACTTACTCGTTCTATAAGATATCGACGAGTAGTTTCTTTATACGGCGATGCGTTTGAAGTGCCTGCCAACAACCGTTTTCGTCGAAACAGAAAGTCCCTCCGCCTGTGCATTTGCAAAAAGAACGCACCAAAAGGCTCGGCAATGGCCCCACACCAGAATCTACGAGTTCTTTAAGTAGCAAACTTGGCTAAAAATTGGTTTCAGAAAATTGGTTTCAGCAGAACTGCAGACACCGTTATGTAACCCGTAAGAACCACAGATACGGCAATGGTATAATATTAAGGAATAACAATTCCAACTTCAGGAACGTTTACTTTTAATTCTAGGTCCGACACATTTTTGTTTTTCTCGGCTCCCATGGACAACTACGATATAGAGCTTCATTCCACCGTAGGCGAAAACCGTAATATTCCCACGGACTGTAACAGCGTCAGACGAGAGTGCGCATGTGCACTAAAACTTGACGATTTAAAAAAAAAAAAAAACGCTCGATTTTTTAGGAAAAAAAAAAACAAAAAAAAAAACGCAAGGTCCCGCAACCTTGTTCATTGAAAGTGATTCAGTAATAGCGGATCGGTGCACCAATGGCGGCGCCCGTGCACGCCTCTCCGTTTCGGACGGCCGAAATGCGTGGGAAGACTATGGGGAAGACGAAACGCGTGGTTTATTCTGCTCGTGCCTCTTGCCGTGTCTTGATCGGATTTCGCGTCTTGATCGGAAAATATCGCAATTCCATTGGCTGCGCAGCAGGATACTGGGGATTCGTCACACCCTGCCTTAGAGCTGTACCCTAAACTAGTAAAATATACATGGACTCTGTGACGCGAACCCCGTTTGGTCCATGTGATCCCAGGTAAGTACAAAAAATAAATCCAAAAGCTCGGAAAGAAAAAGTTTGGTGGGACCTCTTTTGAGCCTGGAATCCAGTCGGGAAAGCAGCTGCGCGGCGCTGCACTCTAAGAAAAAAGGGAAGAGAAAGGTAGCAAAAGCGACTGTTCCTCCTTGTTGCGGACAAGTTGCCCAGAGAAGGGAGGAACGGCAGTTCAGATGAAAGGAGGAGGGCGAGTTCCTCCTTGTGCAGTTGGCGCAGGGGTAGAACATCGCGCTACTGGCCAAGTGGTCAACGGTTCGATTCCCAGAAAAGTGTTTTTTTTTTGGGGGGGGGGGGAAAGTTTTTTTTTTTTTTTTTTATTTTTGTTTACTAAAACACACATAAACAAACCCAGACCGATGAAAGGAAAATTAAAGTCCTTATTATTCTCCGAGACGTTTTCCTCCTCCAGGCAGACCGGAGAAAGCTTTCGCCCTCCCGACCCATCTTCTTTCGGTTTCGTTTTTCGAGCACATCGCGCACGTTGTTTAATAAATTAATGTTGAGTTGATTGAGCTTCAGCGGCAGCGAAGGCCGCCTGTAATTCCGTCTTCTAGTCCAAACGTGCAGAACATTTCGGTTGCATTGACGTTTTTACCACTAATTTTATAAAATGAGCTAACGAAGCCGCTAGAAACAGCGAAGTTCCGGAGCAGTGCCAGCAGCGCTACATACACTGGGTAAGACGGCCGTCTACAATTTGCGGGACACACGCGGAACTACAGCAGCGAAACCACGAGGAACTGTTTCGACGTTTTCGACGTTATGGAAATCGCGGGAACTGCGTCCAAGGAAGGCAGGTTTTCCTGCCGGCTGCCTGGGTGCCTTCCGTGCTGACTCCTGAGTTCGGTTCCGTTGTCCCGTGCCGAGTGCCAACCGGCGTTCAACGTGATTCTTCTGCGTGTCAGCAACATCGTCAACGTGGTTCTGTATTTCTTCGTGTCAGCGACATCGCGATGGCAGTGTTGTGGGTTGTGAACAGAAGACTGGAATTATCGCCGATGTGACCGTGTGTTCGCGTATCAGTGGTGTAACAACAAGATGAGATGACGTAAACTGTCGGGCATTGATGCCGCTGGTCGGGCCGTTATCGGAGGGGCCGGGGTGTCGCAGGATGACATTCCGCTTTACATTAAAGAGTTTAAAACCACTTGAGGGATTAGGTGCAGTCGATCGACGTGTGGATAGTCATGTTGCAACGCTGGTCTGAACGGTAAGCTCCTATCGTACAGTGGCCAATGTGACTGTAGGTCCCCGAGAGCGATATTGCGCTCTGGGGAAAAGACAACACTACGAAAGTATGACGGAAAGTACGTATATTTATAATGGAAGTTTAGCATAAAAAAAAGGACAGGCAAAATCGAAAAAAACAAAACAAAAAACGCTATCCTTTATTTTACTGTTTAAATATATTACGGTTCCTGTAGAAACTGCCCTTTAAGTGGCGCGCTGGGATGAGCGCTAGAAGTTTTCGAGCTCGCAACGGCGCAGCTCCGTACACTTAACAGTTGTCGCAAGTCGCGGCTTTGACTGCATTCAAGTTGATCGAAAAGCGATTTCTGTGCCCGTGAAGCATCACTTCCAGCTGAGTGAATATCCGCTCTACAGAGATTAATTCAAGACGGCAATTGCAGCTTTGCGCGAACAGCACAAATAGAAAAACGAACACTACAATATAAATACTGGCTACGAAGGGCCATGCGGGAAAACAAACTCATGGCTTGGAACCACATTGGAGCGGCTCGATTTATTGGCTTTCAAATAATTATGGCATGATCGAGCGTCTTCTTTTTAATAAGAGATTCATCCCCTGAGCCATTAAAAATAGCCTCAGATGTATGACATTGCTGGAAAAAAATGAACATGTTCGGAATATTTTTTTTTGTTTAGGGAGTCACTGAAAAATTCCGTACGTTCAAAACGACCACTATAAAAGACGGAAACGCAGGGCTCGGGAGTAGTGATCGGGGTAGTGTGCTGTTGTATTGATGTTTGTATGTGCGATGCCTGTGTATGCGTTCAATATATGTTGACCTGATGTTTGTAGTGTGCGCAACGTGTCTGCATGTGTTAGAGATTCCGAAGAACGCAATTGTGGCGTAAGAAAATAAAAATATCTTTTGTAAAAGATGAATTGGGCGGTACCTAGCGCCACCTAGCCTAGCTACTTGCGATTACTCTGCTTGACCCTGCCATCTGGTGGCAAGCGATTTAACATCCTTTTACGCTACGCGGCTACGCCATAATTTCGTGTTACCGTGCGGAGATAAGCCAAGAGGTTGCTTCGGATTTGCTTTTTTTTTTGAGAGCGGCTTTTGGTTTTGCGGGCGAATGATTTTCACTCCTCCGTGATGTGCGGTTGACGCAACGGTTGACGAAGGAATTGTGGCTCGAGGAATAGCAAAGGTAGGACATAAAGTGCGCGAACTGAGTGCCGGTCGTCTCCGTTGAACATCGCAGTGCTGACGATGAGAAGACTGAGTGACTGCATGCTTTCGAAACGTAAGTTTCTTTACCTGCAGGGGTAAAGAAACTTTGGAAATAAATACAGTTTGCGGAAAGCTCGTGTTACGTTTTTATTTCCTGCTCCTCTCGCTTCGTGCAATAGACTTAGTGTTCTCGTTAAGCCTTACCGAGCTCGATTTGCTCGATTCGTGGCCGCCATAATGAGATGCAGTCGACGGAGGAACTTTTCCTCCCCTGCTTAAGGGACGAAAGTTTCTCCCTTTCTGAAGGAACATATGTGTCAAGAGCGTTCCTCCCTTTAGGGAGGACTATACTGACCCTTTTTTCTAAGAGTGTGGGCGTATATTGTCGTCGGGAGCGAGCAAGCTCAGCCAAGCGTGCGAGCTCCCCGCCGGCACTGTATACCGGCGAGGCCGCTACCGTTCCGCTCGCAAGTGGACCGAAGGTTAGACGCCTCCTCGAGGTAATAGGGAGTTTTCTGAGATTTGGGAGTTGTAGTAGACCGTTTCCGCAGCCCGCTAAGCACCCGGATAGCGCTCCGTAATGCGCCACAAGCCCTTGAACTATGCAGGCAAGGCTGGCGGCGCGCATGTGCAGCTGCGGCGTTTTCTTTACGGATACCGTAGCGGAAAAGAAAAACGGTCCCGCAACGCCCTCTGTAACCAGCTGCGATACCCGGAACTCTAGAGTCAAGGCTATCAGCGGGCATGCGCAGTAGCAACTTCTTCGTTGCGGAGGACTTAGCGGAAGGGGAACGCTCCCCCTCCACCAGAGGCAGGCCATACGTAACAGCAACCATGCTTCCGTCAGGACCGGTATTTCCGGCCTTCGGCACATGCCGAACACCGCCAACGAAGGAATTGCATAGCATTTCACCGATTTAATGGGTCTGAACGGAATCCTCGCAGACTAAAGATACACGTCAATCGTTTGTTGGCAATGTAGACAACGATGTATTGCAGAGGATTTCACCCAAAAGAAACATAGAAAGCTACAAATACCGGCTAGACTGGCGACATAGCCCTCCAGCATTCTATAACAAAAAATAAAATAAATACAGACGGGTTTAGTTGTTGTTTAGTTAAAAATGTCCTCACCTCGGTGTCGCGGCGCCGAGGACGCCAAAGTACCCGGTCAGAACCAATCAGAAGCAAGGTGCGACATCTTTGGGTCGCGATGGATCGCATGGCCGCGTGACACGGAATCTGTGTAAGCACCCCTTGATTGGCGCGGAGAACACGAAAACGAGCCAATGATTTCTCGTTTCTCGTCTATCATCCCCGGCACCCGTAGGAGGGCATGCGCCACCCCGTGCGCTCAATAGGGAGTTTTCGTAGACCGTTTTCCGACCTCCGCTACGCTGTCCGGAACGAGAACAGGGAGTTTTCGTAGATCGTTTTCGCCGTCCCGCAAGGCCCTCCGCAACCCACTACGCTAGCCGGAACTCTACAGTCAAGGCCATCGGCGCGCAGGCGCAGTAGCGGCTTCTTCGTTGCGGAGGGCTTAGTGGAGGGGGAAACGCGGTCTACGAAAACTCCCTAACGCCTCTATGCGCATGAGCGGCGCTAGCCTTGCCTGCAGTGTCCCGGATCTCGTAGCGATGCGGGACAGCGGAAACGATCTATCCCTAAGGCTTGACGCCATTTGACGCCACGAATGGGCACACGTGTGGCGACCAATCGCTGAGGGGACGCCGTCGTAGTGCGATGACGTTTTATGAAGGAAGAGGAGGCAGTGGCTTTGACTGGAGTGCCGGATCACGAAGCAAGAAGCACGGACATAACTCACGCGTTTCTTAAAAAAACAAAACAAAAAACGCTAACACCCAGTTTTTCTGCTTTTTTTTTTTTTGCTTGGTGATATAATATGGTGTCGGAAGACTACCCAATAAATATTATGCTACAGCGTCACGCATATTTTTAATAAAGCAGAAAAAAAATTGACAGGAGTTTACAAATCTTTGTAATGCGAAATTAGAGCGCAGCTCTTGAGGTATTTTGATTTTGCGATATACCATGCTAAACAATGGATATGTGTTCGAGGTGCTGGACCAAGGACTGATTACGTGATCACGTAACCTTCTTTCTGCACCCCGTCCTCTTCGTTGCCTCTTCCGTGTGCTCCTCCTCCTTCGTACCCTCCCCCCCCCTCCGTACCCTCCCCTCGATCTCCGGTTACGCCGACGGCGACGGCGACGCCAACGCCGGAAAACACGCGAACGAGCGCCTAGAGCTGCGCTCTAAAAATGCAGCTGCTCGAAACCGAAGCCGAACTGGAGAGGAAGGAGAAATATAGACAAGGAAATTTGTTTTTTTCTCTATTTACTTCACTCTTTTTCTGTTTTATTTTTTTTCTGTCTGTGGACAGAGATGGAAGCGTGGTGCCCGACAGACGTTCTGGGATTCTACATTTAACATGACAGTTCAAACATTTAATGAAGAATGCGCATAATTTCCGTAACAAGGCACAAAATAAAGCAAGAGCCAACGCGAGAAAATATCAGTCACGGCATCCATACTGTTATACCGCAATGAATGTCAACAACGAATATATATTCAACGGGCCAACCTCTCCGTTCTCCTTCACGTCAATGGGAGGAGCCAAGGAGCTAAACAGTGCAGAGGAAAGCCGACGAAACGACTCGTGCACTGATGCCACTGTGACGTTAGCTCCATGTAGGAACCACTTTTGAGCCAGTGCGCTTAAGAAAACAAAGGTTTCGCACAAAATATTATATTACGTGTTTTGTTGCCTTTTTTTTTTTTAGCGGAAGATTTTTTTTTTATAGGGGCTACCCTCAGACAAACTAGGACGGTGTACACCCCACCCCTCTAGTGGGTGGGTAGGGAAATCACTGATTGCAAGCAAGGCGAATGGCCGCCGCCATGCCTCTGCTCGTGCGGACAAGCCTGTGCAATTGCAAGCTTGCTAAAGCGCGTGTTGCACGCATGGGGCACCAGTCGGGTAGCCATGCTTGCAATTGTCGATAGAATCGAATAAACGGCATCCCTGTAGGTCAGATGGCGGGTTCATGAAGACTGTGCTGAAATAAAAATAACTCCACAACCACCAAGTCAACCACCAATGTGCAACGAAAGGCGTGTAGAATACACTAATACACCAGACATCTTCAAATTAAGAATATTTGCTTGAAGATACAATAATGCGAAAAGCCCAGAAATGGATCATGAATGTTTCAATTAAGAATGAGTTCACGAAAGTGAAAGAAAAAAGTTGTACCCATATTTATTTTTTCTTACCCATGTGCAATCATTCTCGACTGCACATGGGAAAGTAATTCTATGTAAGAATTTTTTTTTAATTAAGTCTTGGTTTTGCAGAGCTTCCATCAGCTGTAAGTTTACATGCTTCCCCTCAACGACATTATATTTTCATGGTTTGAAGAAAAAACTTTTCTTTTTTTCAGCCTTATATAACAATTTTTTGCAATCGAATGAAATAAAAAACATTCTCACCACCTCTTTTGCGAGAAAATATTGCACGCCAACCATTTGACGAACCAGGCAACGGCTCTATCGTATATTAATGGTGGAACTCAACACCTGCTCCCTAAACCTCTGTATTATTAATTAGTAACGCGTTACTGTAACTTCGTTACTTTTTTGATAACTTGTAACTGAAACGAGTTACTTTAAAAAAACTGTAAATTGCAACTGTAGTTCTATTACTTTTTCTGAGATAACGATGAAAGTAACGACGTTACTTTTGTCGTTACTTTCCAGTTTTTTATGAATAATATATCATTGAACGAGTATACAATCTAGCTATACCTTGCACTTTCCAAATTGTCTGTTCCGACATTTCGAGTGTCCAGTTGGCCTTGCACAAACTTGTGAATACGTTCCTCTCTCGCTAGTCGCGACCCGAAGATAGCAACGTGTAGGTTTGATGAAAACAAATCTAGTTATCTGAACGCACGCGCTTGTACTTTGTGACTGAACACTTTCATCTTAGTATCTTGAAGCACTATCTCTGTTGCGGCTTTTATTGTTTATTTGCAAACGCCTTTTGATGGAGTGAATCAACCGTGAAACAACAATACACGCGGAGGGCACTGCGCATGTTTTTTTTTTTTTTTTTTTTTTTTTATTAGCGCCACTACTCCGCACTGCGCATGTTTCGTATTTTGATTTAATTGCGCCACTACTCGGGCGTGGTGTCAACAGTCGAGGCAAAATTTACTGATCTTTGTGCGGGGTTTGTTTCTGGTTTGCCGGGTACGAACTGAAATATGTCCAGGGACTCTGCGAACCCAGCGCAACCGTCAACGAGCCGGCAATGTGATATTGCTACCAAGGATATGGATGTTGATGAGAACAAAGAAGAACTACCATGGCCGGCGTACAGAGAGTATTTTACTGTGGTGGAGGTGGTTACTAACAACTTGACCGCAGAAAGCGGCACTCTGTTGCCTCAACGCCTACCCGGCAATCAAAAATCTGTTCCTGCGACACAACACAGCAATTCCATCCAGCGCGCCAGATGAGCGCCTGTACAGCAAGGGCAGGGACGTGTTCGCCATCAAACGAGGGAAAGTTTCAGACACTAATTTCGAGAAGCAACTGCTGCTAAGTTACAGTATGAAGTAAAAAACGTACTTTTTCACTTTATGCAATAAAGCTTGGTGAGGGGCGTTTTCTAGTTTTTCCTAAATTTTTCGTGTTAAAGAAAAGTGAAAAGACGGTGAGAGTGCAGGCGAGCTGGTGGTAGCTAATCATGTCGTATTACACCTGAGACTGCGGTGGAAGAAATCGGAAGAACTTTCAGTAGAAGGAACAGACACAGAGAACAGACACAGAGACGTTCTCTGTGTCTGTTCCTTCTACTGAAAGTTCTTCCGATTTCTTCCACCGCAGTCTCAGGTGTAATACGACATGATTAAAGAAAAGTGACTGAAAAGTTACCTTTCGAAGGCAGGCAGGAACCTAGCCAGGATTTTGATTCGGGGAGGGGGGGGGGGGGGGGGGGGGCGGAACAAAATGCTGTATGACGGGGAGGGGGAGAGGAGGCCCCAGCAAAATGAGAGATTTTTTTTGGGGGGGGGGGAGGATACCTGCTCCCCCCCCCCCCCCCCCCCCCTCCCCCTGGATACGTGGCTGGCCGAAAGTCACGTCTAAACTCGGATTTGGACTTCGTTTAGACGCTTCCCTTCTCGTGTTCAACAAATCGGCCGCGTGAGTGAAACTCCGAAGTATAAACACCCCGTGCGTCTGCTTTCCCACACAACACTTGGAGAGCCAATCACCTCAACTTACGGAGGCAGCTCAGCGAATGACGATGCCGAAACATATGATTAGACCAAAAAACGCAGTCCGTGTTGTGACAATAGACAGTTTTAGTGGACCGTACGCTATAGCTTTGCGTACGCAAGGAGATTGCGGGTCGTGAGTGCGCATGCGCAGAACGCAATAGAAGGACTAGCGTATTGCGTACGCACGCAACGCTGGGGATTTTGCGTTGCTGGCTGGCGGGCCTTGCGGGACGCTCTCGAGAGATCTCGGACCCAACGAGAGCGCCAGTTCCAAGATGGCGTTTGCCTCGACTGGCGCAGCAAGGGCGACGTGGTGTTTTCGAAGTTCTGTGTTACGTAAAATTGCGTGGTGTTCAGCTCGGCGATTCTTTCTGGGACCTACCGCGGTCGAATTAGATCGCCCTGCAGCTGAAGGAGTGCACAGTGGAAATGTTCGCCGCTCGGAATGTGCATCGACGCTGCGATCTGCTCAACGCTAAACCTATTCCCACAGTTCATCGCCAACGGACGAACGACTGTAAAAGAAATCGCCGAAGTTTTCGCTATTCACTGGACATCAGGGTGATGAATTTCATTCCGCGATAGCATTGATAAAAGGTGCCGTTTCCACGGGACGACTGACGGAGGCTCCGTGATCGAATTTGGCTACGCACTCGTACTCGTAGCCTCTGTACCCCGCAGAAAAGCGCGCTTGACGAGGCAGCTGTGGCTTGGTTTAACCTGAAATAAAATGATTGGACACTTTTTCTTTTTCAATATTTCTTTCAGGAACATGGTTGCGCTACAAGCACGCGGAATTCTACGACTCTAGCAAATTTAACCAAGATCATGCGCGGTGTTCCCTCGAAAACATAACGCACAACTAAATTCGGTCCGAGCAGGTCATTTTTAGCATACGCTATACTATTGCGTATTGCGTACGTAAGATCCAGCAACGCTATACTAAAATTGTCTATTAAGCAATGCAAGCGTGACGTTTTGCATTGCTTAATGTCACAACTCAGACTTCGTTTTTTGGTCCAAACATATGTTTCGGCAGTGTCATTCGCTGAGCTGCCTCCGTAAGTTGCGCTGGTTGGCTCTCCCAGTGTTGTGCGGGAAAGTAGACGCACGGGCTTTTTTTAGAGTGTAGCCCGAGCTAGGATTCGATGTCCAAACAAATATAATGTTTATAAAAAATAATTGAAAAAAAAAAAAACACTGAAGCAATTGTGTACAACAAACGGGACCGCGCCAAATGTCGACTATAGTACTAGAATGTCCACTATTTTTGTCGATATTATTACCGCTCCTCTTTGGATGGGTGCTTGCCGCTCTTGAAGCTGCTTCAGCCACAGAAGGATACTCAACTCGCCGCACTCGGCCATAAAGTATTCCGAGCATGAGTGAGAATGTTTCATGCGACACTAGTCAATACCACCTAGAACACAAGGCCTGCGCGTTTCCTCCTCTAAACGTCATCACTAGTAGATCCCCTCAGCGCCCCCTAGCTAGCCCGGATGAGCAACATCGTCTGCTACATCGTCTGCTCCATCGCCTGCTTCAGTGGTTTGTGTAACAGATAATGAAACAGATGCTCACGCCGAGTGTCTCTTGCAAATAGCATACGATGAAGTTAGACGTTCACGTGGAGCGTCAAATGCATGAGCGAAATCGCCTTACTGCTGCGCGAAGGGCTGAAAAGCCCTTCGTTGGACGCTGGACGCTGACACTGGACGCCATTTTTGAGGGCGCTGTTTATACCTCGGGTAGCTGCTTCGAAGCGTTCTACCGCAGAACGAGCGCGCGCGCTAGAAATGCGCGTCTCAAAGCCAGGAGCGCGTGCTAGCTCGCGCTCCTGGCCGAGGGAGCGTTCGCGTGCACGTCGCAAATGCACTGGAAGCTCGCTATCAGCTCGCGCTCAGCAGTCACGCACACAGCTGCGGCCGCAAGTGAATGCGACGTAGTTGCGACGCGGCCCCTACTCTCGTCAAGCTTCGGGCACATTGATACTTTAGACCCATGTTGTTGTAAAAGAAACTATCTCCAAACTCTGGTCTAAAAACATGCTTTTCGTGCAAGGCTCGTCAAATTATGAGGCGCTGGAGAAATGCAGCCTTCTGCGTTAAGTCCTTATTTCGAACTCTTTTTGTTCGCCTTCCGCCCATTGAAAAGCATGCGGGAAGGGCCTTAGAACGCACCTGGTATCGCTGCGCCGCAGCGTTCTTCCGCATCAAAAAGTTCGTCTGCTTTCCTCGCCGTCACCATGGCAACGAACACCGAATGAATAGAAGCACGCACGGTACCGCCGCGTGAAGCCAGCAACAGCTGACGCCATTTTACGAACGCCGTCTGCTAGCCACAGTCGAACGCGGTGTGTCAGATCAACCGCCTCCGCCGGTGCGCCGCTAGCAAAGACGACGAAGCTGAGACACGCCGACGGCGATCGAGCAAGCAACAACACCGCGGGACGACTGCAACGGCGGCATTTATTCGGATCAAAGGCCGGCTTCGCCGGTGCGCCGCTAGCAAAGACGACGAAGCTGAGGCACGCCGACGGCGAATGGGCGAGCAACAGCACCGCGGGACGACTGCAACTGCGGCATTTATTCGGATCACGGGCGCGAAATAAGCAAGAACAATTTTTATTTGAATCATAACACCCGATATCCAAGTTGGGGACCACATACCTTTGCTGGGTCTTTCCTGTGAACTTTTTACAGAGACACGGGGTGCCACATTCAATACACGGCTCCGTTTGCAAAATATGGGGGCCCTGAGAAGGGCCTTTTAGACCGCTACCAGAACCTATAACTGACATAACGAGCACTTGACGAGCGGTTGGCGCATAAGTCGTCTTTATGCACGCAGGCGGGCGACGGGCTCAGCGCAGCGGATCACTCGAAGTCACCGGGGCCGTCAGAATCCTCGTCCTCCGCACTATAGGGAAGATTCCTGTCTGCGTCGGGGCTATAGATTTTGGCGGCCGCGGCGACGAACGACTGGAATCTGTCAGTGTTTCCGCGCGCCTTCTCTCTCCTCCAAAACATGAACTTTGCAAGGTGACCAGTGAAATGGTGGCTCTCGCGCAGTGTTGTACGGAACGGCGTTCCAAGGAACGGCGTTCCTGGAACGCGTTCCTTTTAGGAGGAACGAAGGAACGCCGCCGTTCCATTTTGCACCGCTGGAACTGGAACGGGAACGCGTTACATTTTTACTGGAACGGAAAGAGTAACGGCGTTCCTTTTTTCGTCCAGTGGGGTAATTTTTATTTTATTTATAACAGGGAAAGTTTGACAGTACAAAAAAAATATCTTTACGAAGTGCAGCATCTCGTTAACTTTTTGGCTGCTAATCTTATGGATAATTCTTTGAGGTCCTCGCTTGCTAATAGTTTTGGGAGCAGGAGAACTGGTGGACATTGATTCTTTTTTGAGTGCCCGAAACTGCGGCACAAAAAGCAAAACTTTTTGTCGTAGGAAAAGACAAAGGGGGTCATTTCAAACTCGGCTACCTTTTTTGACTTCACGAATCCTCATACACCAACACCCAGAAATCTAAGGCCAACTACAGCCAATTCTGAACTTCCCTATTGAGACCTACAGTTACAACAAGATCACAGGTTGCCAGACATGTAACGCACCCTGTATCCCGAACATTGTTCACTTAAAAAATACGCAAAAAAATAACCTTCATTTCTTCTCTTGTCCCCCACCTTCAAACTGAACAACAAATATTCTTCGCAAAGAAATATTTGTAGTTTTCAAGACTGACCTTCAAAAATCCCTACCCTCTCCTGTACTTGCCCGTCTTGCGGACAGTAACATCGAGAAGCAACTGTTGTTAAGTTCTAACAAGGAACTTTGTTCAACTGAAACGTGTGAGGTTGTTCTAAAACGCTCGTGCAATGTGGTTACATTTGGCTCGTCTCAATCGTCTACTACAAACATGAATATGGTTAAAAGCTGAGATTTTTAACTTGAATATAGAAACAAATAAAACCCTGCTTACGCTTGATTTCTTCTTCTGGTGCCCTTTTATCGCGACATTCAAACTCGTATCATATGTTGCGTATTGATGGGATAGATAAAAAGGAAAACAATCTTTGCTTGATTTAACTAAATATGGTAATTAGAAAAATGCAAATGTAACGTATATGTAACGATACGTTCCATTTTTTACGCTGTAACGGGAACGAGTTCCTTTTCCACAGATGTAACTTGTAACGGGAACGCGTTCCAAAAATCAGAAGGAACGAGGAACGAGCTTCCGTTCCTTTTTTTGAGGAACGTGTACAACACTGCTCTCGCGCCGTCCAGATGGAAGAGAGTTTTTGACGTGGGCCCAGGTGCCCTCCACCGTATTGGTGTGCGCACCAGTGTTCGGGTCGACAAAGTGCAGCTTGTGGTTAACGGTGAGGTGCGTGAAGCGAGCGTCATCTGCAAGCTTGCGATAACCAGCCCAACAATCTGTGATTATTCTTGTTCCAGGGCGGACCCACTTGGCTATTAGCCCTAGAAGGGTATTAGCGTCACGGGTCTCCACGGGAACAAGAAAGCAGCACCCGCTGCCACGCTCCACACCGCCGAAAACCCACTGGCCAGGCCTTAAATACCCGCGATGGTACTTTCGCCGCCCGAACATACTCTCGTCTAGTTCTACAGTCACGCCTTCGCCGCCAATCATCTCTGAATGCGTAAAGACGGCATTTACCACAACCTCCCGACAAAGGCTCGTCCAATCAGTTATTGTCTTACTTGCGACATCAGTCTCCCGCTGAATGACGGCGCACGGTAGGTTCTGGCACCAGAGGTAGATGATCTTCATGAGTTGGGGAAGCGTCAGGTGCGATCCCTCGAAAAAGGAACCACTCCGTACCGAGACCTCGCCCCGGCACTGAACCTTGACCGGCTTCCTCTTGGGCACCTCACGAGTCATCCACAAACCGCATCTCCACGAATACCCATCCGCAGATCTAGCGCGGACTTGCAGCGTCATCGCAGCTTCGCACTCTGGGCAAGCACGAGAAGCCAGGAGCAGGCCCATGCCCTGAAGCAAATTAATTGCTTCAAGAGGGTCTTTCATGGCGTCATGAAGACGGCACAAGTTAAACGCCATGGCACTGCGACGCTCGCCTCTGGAAGAATAAAGCGCCAAGGGGGCTAAACGAGCAGAAATGCGCGCTTGTTTGCATTTATTATTTTTATTTGATCCGCCATTTTATACCTCGTGACACCCTTCTAACGAACTGATTGGCTAATCGGTCGGGCCATGTCATCGCGTGACAAAAGAAACGCCAATCGTATGACCAGAACGGTTGCCACGGTCGGCATCGTTACAAAGAAGAGAACAGTCGGACCCAACAACAAAATAAAGTAACAAAAATAATTAAAAAAAAAGAAAAAAAAAAGAAGGGAGCCGTTTTCGGGCGGCGTGTTCTTTGATGAAAGGTGTTGCTCGCAATGGTTACTTGTTTTTCTTTTTTGTTTCTTTACCTTAGAGAATGCCACGTCCCAAACAAACCGTTGAAACGAAGGAGGGAGGGAGTCTTGGCGTCAGAATTCTTGAAAAGAGCCTCATGACGCCGCCAACGCCGCCGACGACCGTTAGGCTATTTATTTTGTTTCTTTAGACTTTTATCGCGACCACTACTCCACCGTGCCTCAGATTTTCCAGCGAAGGTCCGGCAGTTTTTAATAATTATTAGTATTGTCGTTTGAAGGGCACTCTTTTTATGCTGCTTCGTTTTCGTTCCTGACGCCATAAAAATATGGGCGGAAAAAGTTTGCCCTACGTAAAACAAAAAAAAACAAAAAAAAAAGTTTAGTTCAAGGTCGGATTGGTTTGTGGATGCAATTAGTCCAATAATTAATTAGCCCAATTATTTATTTTTGTTATTAGCATCTTTTGTGTGCATGCGTGAAATGCAGCACCCAACGATATGACATGAGAAGAACGCTGCAAGTGCTGGACCGTAGACCATTTAATGTCACCAAAATCCTGGGCCGGAGAACACTTGGAGGTATTAGTGTATCGTTTTGAAAGCGCTACAAAAACACGTCGGGGACACTGAACTTCTGGACCAACTTTGAGTGCGTGAGCGTGTGATGTGTGTGTATGGCATTCTTTATTTTTAGACTGTAGGCGCGAAAAATCCACACGGACTAGGGTCTGAGTAATGCAGAGTCTAGGCCAACATCTAGGTGCTGTTACTCATTCCCTAGTCAGTGTGGATTTTTCGCGCCTATAATCTAAAAGAGAAAGAATATTTTTATGGCGTCAGGAACGAAAACGAAGCAGCATAAAAAGAGTGCCCTTCAAACGACAATACTAATAATTATTAAAAACTGCCGGACCTTCGCTGGAAAATCTGAGGCACGGTGGAGTAGTGGTCGCGATAAAAGTCTAAAGAAACAAAATAAATAGCCTAACGGTCGTCGGCGGCGTTGGCGGCGTCATGAGGCTCTTTTCAAGAATTCTGACGCCAAGACTCCCTCCCTCCTTCGTTTCAACGGTTTGTTTGGGACGTGGCATTCTCTAGGGTAAAGAAACAAAAAAGAAAAACAAGTAACCATTGCGAGCAACACCTTTCATCAAAGAACACGCCGCCCGAAAACGGCTCCCTTCTTTTTTTTTTTTCTTTTTTTTTTATTCTTTTTGTTACTTTATTTTGTTGTTGGGTCCGACTGTTCTCTTCTTTGTAACGATGCCGACCGTGGCAACCGTTCTGGTCATACGATTGGCGTTTCTTTTGTCACGCGATGACATGGCCCGACCGATTAGCCAATCAGTTCGTTAGAAGGGTGTCACGAGGTATAAAATGGCGGATCAAATAAAAATAATAAATGCAAAGAAGCGCGCATTTCTGCTCGTTTAGCCCCCTTGGCGCTTTATTCTTCCAGAGGCGAGCGTCGCAGTGCCATGGCGTTTAACTTGTGCCGTCTTCATGACGCCATGAAAGACCCTCTTGAAGCAATTAATTTCCTTCAGGGCATGGGCCTGCTCCTGGCTTCTCGTGCTTGCCCAGAGTGCGAAGCTGCGATGACGCTGCAAGTCCGCGCTAGATCTGCGGATGGGTATTCGTGGAGATGCGGTTTGTGGATGACTCGTGAGGTGCCCAAGAGGAAGCCGGTCAAGGTTCAGTGCCGGGGCGAGGTCTCGGTACGGAGCGGTTCCTTTTTCGAGGGATCGCACCTGACGCTTCCCCAACTCATGAAGATCATCTACCTCTGGTGCCAGAACCTACCGTGCGCCGTCATTCAGCGGGAGACTGATGTCGCAAGTAAGACAATAACTGATTGGACGAGCCTTTGTCGGGAGGTTGTGGTAAATGCCGTCTTTACGCATTCAGAGATGATTGGCGGCGAAGGCGTGACTGTAGAACTAGACGAGAGTATGTTCGGGCGGCGAAAGTACCATCGCGGGTATTTAAGGCCTGGCCAGTGGGTTTTCGGCGGTGTGGAGCGTGGCAGCGGGTGCTGCTTTCTTGTTCCCGTGGAGACCCGTGACGCTAATACCCTGCTAGGGCGTTCCAGGGCGGACCCAAGTGGGTCCGCCCTGGAACAAGAATAATCACAGATTGTTGGGCTGGTTATCGCAAGCTTGCAGATGACGCTCGCTTCACGCACCTCACCGTTAACCACAAGCTGCACTTTGTCGACCCGAACACTGGTGCGCACACCAATACGGTGGAGGGCACCTGGGCCCACGTCAAAAACTCTCTTCCATCTGGACGGCGCGAGAGCCACCATTTCACTGGTCACCTTGCAAAGTTCATGTTTTGGAGGAGAGAGAAGGCGCGCGGAAACACTGACAGATTCCAGTCGTTCGTCGCCGCGGCCGCCAAAATCTATAGCCCCGACGCAGACAGGAATCTTCCCTATAGTGCGGAGGACGAGGATTCTGACGGCCCCGGTGACTTCGAGTGATCCGCTGCGCTGAGCCCGTCGCCCGCCTGCGTGCATAAAGGACGACTTATGCGCCAACCGCTCGTCAAGTGCTCGTTATGTCAGTTATAGGTTCTGGTAGCGGTCTAAAAGGCCCTTCTCAGGGCCCCCATATTTTGCAAACGGAGCCGTGTTTTGAATGTGGCACCCCGTGTCTCTGTAAAAAGTTCACAGGAAAGACCCAGCAAAGGTATGTGGTCCCCAACTTGGATATCGGGTGTTATGATTCAAATAAAAATTGTTCTTGCTTATTTCGCGCCCGTGATCCGAATAAATGCCGCAGTTGCAGTCGTCCCGCGGTGCTGTTGCTCGCCCATTCGCCGTCGGCGTGCCTCAGCTTCGTCGTCTTTGCTAGCGGCGCACCGGCGAAGCCGGCCTTTGATCCGAATAAATGCCGCCGTTGCAGTCGTCCCGCGGTGTTGTTGCTTGCTCGATCGCCGTCGGCGTGTCTCAGCTTCGTCGTCTTTGCTAGCGGCGCACCGGCGGAGGCGGTTGATCTGACACACCGCGTTCGACTGTGGCTAGCAGACGGCGTTCGTAAAATGGCGTCAGCTGTTGCTGGCTTCACGCGGCGGTACCGTGCGTGCTTCTATTCATTCGGTGTTCGTTGCCATGGTGACGGCGAGGAAAGCAGACGAACTTTTTGATGCGGAAGAACGCTGCGGCGCAGCGATACCAGGTGCGTTCTAAGGCCCTTCCCGCATGCTTTTCAATGGGCGGAAGGCGAACAAAAAGAGTTCGAAATAAGGACTTAACGCAGAAGGCTGCAGTTTCTCCAGCGCCTCATGATTTGACGAGCCTTGCACGAAAAGCATGTTTTTTTGGCCATCCCGCGTCCTGTTTTTTCTATCCGTAACATGGGTCTAAAGTATCAAACTGCCAAGCTTCGGTGTGCTTGCCGCTTGGGGCGGGTCGGGGATCTACTAACGAAACGTCATGCGCAGGCCTTGTCTTCTAGGTGGTATTGCACTAGTTCTCTCGGCGCACAGCTCGCGCAAAAGCACCTTGACCTGGCTGGCCTTTATTGCTGCCGGGGAGCACATTTTTTTTTCTCCCACGAAAAACAAGGGTAAAGGAAGAAGCTATTCCCGGCACTGTTCCTACAATATACCGCGGAGGACAGATTGCTACCCATTGCAAAGGAGCTTTCAACTTTGCAGCTGTGAAAAAGTAATCTCGATCGCTGGCGCCCGAAAAACCACTTCACGACTGCCCGGGTCGCTCGTCCGCCAGCCCGCCGGTGGCGTACACGGGTAGGGAAAATTAAGGATTTTTCATTGCAGCCAGCAAAGAGTCGCCTCCTGGAACCATCGCGGCCGGCGTAATTTGAAAATTCAATAACTTCACAGAAAATTTTTATTTTTATAATAATTTCGTTTTTAATTAAGAAAGGGTTATTGGTGCGGGCTGCCAATTTCCAGTCAAATCAAAGACTATAAAAAATCAGCTGTCACTGACGGTTCAAGCGATTCGTTCTCCGGCGTTCGGCTAATGCCACAATCGCATGGTGGCGGAGTATCTCAGCTGAAACACGACTAAGACACTGAGCGTTACACTGCGCGTGCGTGTTTACAATCCCCGTGTAGATATCAATCTTCGGCACGGAAACAACCCCCTCCCTCCTTTTACAACTAGTTCCAGTTGCAGGTTTCCGCTGCAAAGAGAACTGGTAGCATTCTCCCGCTGTCCCGTGGAGAATGCAACGGGCTCTCGTTCCAGCTGCGCCAACGCGGAATGGAACTGTGGCGTTGTTTTGTAAGTAGAAGAAATTTCGTTCCGCGCCCTCGGGCACACGGTGGGGCAGCGTTCCCCGCGGTCTACTTTCGGCCGGCGCCAGCGGCGAGGGTGGGGGGAAAGTGCCCGTGCGAAGGGCCGAAGCGAAAGGGGCCGACGGCGCCGATGGCCGAGGGTCACCGAGGGGCTGCGCAAAGGCGTCGCTTGGCCGGCTCCGGCGGAAACACCCGGCCCGGTTGCGCTCGTTGGCCACGCTTCAGCCGCCACCGAACACGGACACCGTTCTGGCCAGCGCCGACTCGCTCTGCAATGCCAGGGTCGCCCGCGGCCGACGCTGGACTAAGCCACGGCGCGCCAGTTAGGAATTACGCGAATTAAAGCTCGCCCGACGAAAACCGCGCGTGTCGTGAGTTCCACAGGGCCACTACGCTGAACTCCAATCGTGGCATCAAAATTCCCGGAGAAAAAAAAAAAAAAGAGGAAAAAAAAAAAAACGAATTTGTAACGGTTTTTGGAAACCGACAAGTGCACTGCACTCTCCGGGATGTACTCGATAAGTCACTCGCCTCCTTTCAAGGCGGATTCACTCATTTATGTGTAAGGGTGGCCGAGCGCAATGCAACAGCTGGTCACCGCTTACGACTATTGGAAAGGGGGGGGGGGGGGGGGGGGGGCAGCCCTGGGAACACGTGCGATCTCCGTATATTTCCTCGTCTTCTCACGCATCGTCCTTTGACCGTGGCTTGGAAATAATTCTGCGAATGTTGTACGAAGTGCGATCAAAAAGTTCCGAGACCAATTTTGTAGCGTAAAAAGAAAGAGGACAGCACGGTGACGCGCGCGCAGAAGTCGAAGGCAAAGACCTTCATGTGTCCTTCCGCAAAGGGTGTCGTTCTGTGAAGATTTGCAGCTGCGCTACGCGAAGTTTTGTGACCACTGTTACGCATGACCCGGGGCGAGGGTGAATCGACGCACTAACCGACCTCCCCAGTAGGGTCGCAGAAGGCCGCCGAATTAAAGGGCGATTCACACACTTACGTGAGTCCGGCCGAGTGCATGAGACTGCAACGGCTCGCGACATACGGGGTGCCATGGCAGCAGCTGCGTGGGCTCCAACAAAACCGGTTTTTACTATTCCGTTTTGTCGGAGGCGACGCAGATGTTGCCATAGGAACCCGTACGTCGCGAGCCGTTGCAGTCTCACTCGGCCGGACTCACGCAAGTGTGTGAACCAAACTTAAAGGGACACTGAAATCCCCCCCCCCCCCCCCCCCCCCAAAAAAAAAAAAAGAAAAAAGTTGTTATTTATTTTTGCCAGGCAATCCATTATGGGGGGGGGGGGGGGGGGGGGGGGGGTGTCAGAAGACTACCCAATCAATATTTTGCTACAGCGTCACGTATATCTTTAATGAAGTCAAAAAACGCTACTGCTCAAAAACGAAACCGAAACTGGACTGGGGAGTTCGCGGGCCTATCGCGGGACAAAGGCTGGCGATACCTGCGCTGCAAGACGGACTCGCTGTGACAGGTCCACCGATGGTCGTCTTTCAAGGAAGGTTATGTTCACAACGTTAGGTGGAACACCGTTAGGGATATGTCTTGTCCGTAGCCTTCCGTCGACGAAGAAAGCGCCGTACTCGGTATCGGCGCGGTTCTCGAGAGGCACCGGGAACGTCATGGGCAGCATTGATAGTTAGTCACTTCCAACGTTTGGTGGACGCGCCATCTTTCCATTACTCCTAGCGATCGAGATTGTCGTTGTTTCGTGTCAGCAAATACAGTCGGCACAAACTCTGGGTGATGTTTGTACAGCGATGGTTTTCTTGTGTGATAAAGTGTCAACCTAACAATCACGCAACTTTCTGGTGTGGTTTTCTGAAGTGCGATTAAAGTTATTGACCTGGGACTAAATTAGCTCCGCATACCGTGAACGGACTTTATTTTTGCGGGCTCGATATTTCACAATTTTCGGAAATCTTTAGTGGGCAGGAAATTTTGCAATAATGAGGTCTAGGAGTGGTACGCTATATAGGCATTCTTTACCATATAATGATATATTCGCGGAAGCTGCTTTTCGCGACAATATTTAAGTAAAAAAGTTTGCGCAAATGAAGTCGTTTACATTAGTCAGGTAAGCTCATTTGCCTCCCAAGACTTTGATGACCCTATCAATCCCCTTCACGGTAAATCTGGAACAGAGACCTTTGAAAGGATTCAGCACTCTTACTGCGAAAAAGCAGTAAGTCGTGCAGGTGTTTTGAACGGCACACGTACTTCAAGAATGGCAGAACTTCACTGGAAGCCGAAGAGAGGGATATATAGGGCGACCTTCCCCGACCTCTCTTTGTCTTCGGGCCCTTTAAGGAAGACATGAAACATGTGCATTTTTGACTGAAGACGCCTTTGCAAGATCTTCTATTGTCTCTTTCGATAGACGGTAATGAGACAAATTGCATCTGGCAACAGGCAATTCCCGCATACAGGTTTTGTGGCGTCACGCATGGTATAGTACGTCGCGAGTACGCCAGGGAAACCCACTTTCGTGTCAACGAAGTGCATAGAAAGGTCTGCTTCGTGTCACTCTGGCCATTTGAGTTTCGCCCCCCCCTGCGTAAGGCTCTTTAATTAATATTTCCAAAACAGTCCACATACACCTGCTACGGACCGTATCGTGGAACACGTGAGCAAACCCCGCAACGCATCCGACCGTGACAAGGGGCGCAAATTGTGCAAAGCAAGCCTCTGTCATACCGTTTATGTCTGCCACCACGGACGACTGCGTTTAACACCGTTAGCGGTTGTTGTCAAAGGAGGCAACAGCTTCGAACGTAAATATACCCCGTTCCCTAGAAAGGAGGCATCGCTAGGACGACAACAGCACTGAGTGATCGCCAGCAACTCGGGAATCTGTCAGTAGTTGGACCATCCGGTCTAGCGACTCCGGGACGGCTGATAGAGAGCGACCGTGTAAGAGCGACGTGGTCGTATCCACGAGATTCGCGGCTCTTTCTATTGATAATTGGCATGTATAACGAACTAACTAATATAACAAAAACTGTGAGCTCGTCTCTTCCACTATATTGTATCAGGGAGGTTCATGCAACCCATAAGCAGCTCACGACGTTGGATGTATATTACTCTTAGAAAAGCCTGTGCGTCTACTTTCCCGCACGACACTCGGAGAGCCAATCACGTACCGCAACTTACGAAGGCAGCTCAGCGAATGACGATGCCGAAATATACGTTTAGACCAAAAAAGGCAGTATATACATTAAGCAATGCAAAACGTCACGCTTGCATTACATAATGTCACAACCTGTGACTGCGTTTTTTGGTCTAAACATATATTTCGGCATCGTCATTCGCTGAGCTGCCTCCGTAAGTTGCGGTGATTCGCTCTCCGAGTGTTGTGCGGGAAATAGAACACGCGAAGTGCATGTTCTCTAGGGCCTCTAAACTCGTCGAAGACGAAGTTGGGGCCAAAGTTGACGCAGGGCGCAAATTGGCCTATCATGACGATGGCTTCGCGCTTTTTTTTTCCGACGTCCAATCGGCGCGCTTTGCGAACTTTCGGCTCCAACTTTGAGTTTGACGAGTTTAGGGCGCCAGGTAGGCGGGACGCTGCACAACCCCAAAACACCACTCACACAGCGATATCTTTAACGGATGGCCGTATTTTTGGAAAAGAAATGCGCGATTGAAGGCGGCCGACGAGGCCGACGAGGCATGTGACCTCACGATTCTCGTTCCCTCTCCTCCTCGCTTCGTCCCGTCGAGCTGGTGACCCGAAGCGAGGAGGAGAGAAGCGAGGCCACTTCCCTTCATTCTTGACTGTTCCAGGAGGATCGTGACGTCAGCGTCCTCGCTTGATCGCTCCCTTTTCCTCCAGAAGTACGGCCATCCGTTTGGGATATCGATGTATGAGTGGGGTCTTGGAGTTCAACGGTTAGTGCTCCCCCTCTCCTAAGCTGCGAGGGGAGCCAAGTTGGGCCAAGGTAAAGAAAGGAGAGGATATAGGAAAGTAGGAGGCGTTCTACAGTGGAAAGCGCGAAGTGTATGTTGGTCCCCCTTTAAGGACGAGTGTCACCTCCCAAGTCGTTGTTTCAAGATCTTTTAGGTCTGAAAACCTCCCTCTCTCCCGTTTCATGTCCTTAACTGTTCCGAAGGGCTCCAGTACCTTCTTTAGTTCCGAGTTCGGCATGGGGATCGGTACCATAGGCGTTTCAGCTTGACCTTCTCTTTGCACTGGCCAATGATAAGGCATTTTTTCCTTCGATGACGAACTTTTCGCATGCCTTGGTTTTGAGCTTGGCAGCGGCATTTCCGAAGGTAACCATCCATACGTGGCTCATTTGGTATTGTCTGAGCTCCAGGGGGGGGCTATGTTGCACGTTTTGGACTCCCAGGAGACTAGGGAGAAGGAAGTGACGTCAACAACGCTCTTTGGATGCTGATTGGTGTAGTCGTTGATGACGGTATCTGCAGAAGTTGCTAAGACACGTTCATTCACACCTACGTCACTTCCTTCTTCCCAGTCTCCTGGGAGTCCAAAACGTGCAACATAGCCCCCCAGGACGTCTTTTCGGTCAACGATTGAAAATAGCGCTTCTTTGAAGTCGCTGGCCTTCTGGTAATGTCTTCCGGTGATGTCAGCATGAAGAAAAAGAGATTCGGTGATTAGGATGCCTTGAGGCAGTCGAGGAAGAATGACTTTGTAGTCTGAAGATTCAGTAGTCTTTTTAAAACCCGGTCCTCGAATTAATGCCGTCGAACTGCTTCCGCTGGAGCTCATCTCTCTACTTTAAGGTGGTGTTGCCACTTCAAAGCAACGTTGAGGCAAGTAGGGTCGTCCGGGAGAGCTTCGGGCCCCTATTAATAAATGAAATTGCAGACAGGAAAAATAGCGCTTCTACTTACGGCCACTTCTTCCTCTGCTCGTGAGCTACGCCACAGCGTTAATAACCCGCGTTAATAACTTTGGCTTTTTGTAGCACTTGATGCGTACTACACGCGCTCTCTGGAAACAAAAAAATAGCTGATAACAAAATGCCGTCGTAGCACTCTCAATGCCAAGAGCTCGAACGAGAAAGGCGCATTCACGCTATCCAGAAAAAAAAATAAAAAAAAATAAAGGCGTTTGGAATTTGCAGTATTTAAAGCTACTAAATGAGCGACGTTAAGGGTATCGGCACTATGTTTCCCGATATTGTTGCGGGAGCCGCCATCTTGGTGCCTGTACAGAGCAGTTACGCAACTGCCGATCGTCATGATTCCAAAGTTCGACTTACTCAGCATTAAACTCGGTGTTAAGAAGCTCATGTAATATTGCTTTGCTCTGTCGCGAACTGTTTACAGAACACGGAAAAGCGTTTCTTGGGATTTCAGATAAAGCTTCAGATAACTGGCAACCATGATTTTAAGCAAAAGGTGGGTAAGTGTCGTTACTCTGAAGCGTAGCTTATTTATTAGCAGTACTAAAGTATCCGATGCCCGTTGCACACGCTCTCTGGAAAAATACAGAGAAATAGCCGATAACAAGATGCAGTCGTAGCACTCTCAATGCCAAAAGCTCGTGTTGGGAGACGCGCCTTCACGCGCTCCGGAACAGAAAAGAAACGAAAGTGTTCGGAATGGTTCGGAACAAAATGGTGAGATGTCGATTTTGTTCCGAACGCTTTTGTTCACGGTGCGTGAACGCGACGCCGATGCTCAACGACTTCGCCGTGACGTGTCGCAGCTATCGCTGCGACTGTGCTGTGGATGAACACTGCAGGACGAAAGTTTTTCTTTAACGCTTTAAAGGGGCGATGCAACGATTTTTGTATTTTGCGCAAATACCGCTTAGAACGGATCCCTGATGTTAACGACCTGTGAAATACCCGTTCGTTTTTCACCACACGCAATCGAAGTCGCAGAAAAAAATAAAGAAAAACGAGCAGAGTTCACCCCCTCAACTCGCAGTCAGAACAAGCGGCCACGTGATCTGGAGCCGATTATATGCCGCCAATAGTGATCATAGCCATGCGCTGGGGTTGGCAAGGCACAGGACACGCGCTGAATTTCAGACATTGTTATGGTTCGGCTGTTGTCGTAATTGCAGCGATTGGACACAGGCAACACAGGACACTACCTGAATGCTTCTCGAGCTATCGATTATCACGAGCCCAAATCGAGCGTCCACGCCAAGCTCGGGTCCAATCTTTGAGCCGCATTCAAAAATCGTCACTGGGCGGTACTGCGACCGCCCGGCTACGTCATCAGCTTTTGCGAAGGAGAGATTGAATGAAAACAATCGGTTTTGCCCTCGAAATTACAGCGCAACAAAGGAGTTTCTTGGTCAGTGGCGTTGCGTGCGAGTATCCTTTAGTCCCACTAGTGCCAGTAAGCTCGTGTAAAGTGAAAAACATTCCAATTGAATATCGTTGCACCGCCCCTTTAACTGTATCCCCTTTAGTTGGAACCTCATCGATGTCTCGTCTTTTCAACTAGGCTCCTGAAGCTGTAAACGGCTGCCATAGACTTCCGCGTGCTCCGCTAAAAGTACGTGCGCGGGCACCGTCCGTGAGTCCATACGTCGCGTTTGTATGGCATCTAATGCACGACGCACGAAGCGTTTACAAACGCGCCAGTAGCCGTTGCAGCAGCGCCACGTCGAGCCCCGCCGAAGAATGCGTCCGCCGGAGCCCGACACCCCCCGTTGTATGGATAAGAGCTCGAACCGGCTTCTCGCAATCATGTAGACGCAGCCTCCCCCCGCGCGGGAGGCACGTTGTGCATTGTGGAGGGAGCCACAGGCGCGATGGAGGAAATACAAAGGGGGCTCGCCTCGCAACGTCACGCACGTCGAACGAGCAACCCCTTCCGACGCGGCGGCAACATCGCCGGCGCTGCAACGCTGCTACGAGTTCCGGGAATCGAGCGTTGGCGGTGTCGCCAGTTGGCAGAGCGCAGGCACTTGTCGGGAAAAACGCATTCCTGAGCTTCACGCGCGACCGAACAAAGGCCCTTTCCAAGTTCGCACTTACCCGATGTACGCGGACTCGGGCTGGTGACATGCCACCGGGGCAACAAAACTAGAACGCTCAAGTTTGAGGGGACCGTTTCGCTGACGGTCGATTCCAGTATACCGTGGGTGAGATTAGACCAAAGCAAGACACAGGCACGTAGCCAGGGGGATGGCCCATGGGCCCCCCCCCCCCCCCCCCCCCGAAATCTTCCATTTTGCTGGGACCTCCTGTCGCCCCTCCCCCTCATACAGCATTTTGTCATGGGCGCCCCCCCCCCCCCCGAAACAAAATCCTGGCTACGTGCCTGGCAAGACTGGACGCCATATTTCTTCCAAGCGAGCGGCGCTTAAAGCGGATGGCTCGATAGCATCGAGACGGGCCTGGGGCCAGGGCCAAATCTGGACTTGTGAAGCTGTAGAACGAAAACAAGGAGATAACTATACTTTGCCTCACCTTCAAGATGGACCTCCCGCAAACGCGAGCGGGTAGTTCCGAGTGGTGCTCCAACAGCACAAGCTTGCGTGTAGCCGGGGTTCGCAATCCTATCCTACTATAACTAACGCGACGGCGGTCGAGGCATTCGTCCTGCGATTCTCAGAAAATTCTAATGAAACTAATATTTTTTATACTTTCTTTTAAGGGTGTGCGAAAATTTCAGTTCAGAATTTGAATCGAATAGTTATTCTCCGAGCAACGCGACTCGAGTTTTGAATTCCTGGTATTCGGGTTTTCGAATAATTCGACACATCCAGTTACGTTGGACAAAAGAACGCTTTTTATATTGCAACCAAGTCTCCTCAGCTCCCGGTTGAATATATTATATAAATAAAGCCTGAATTGGAGCAGTCTTCGTTTGTTGTGGTTTGTTGTACTCCTCGAACGAAGCAGCGGCACGAGTTCCTTCGACGCAAACCACGAATTTCGCCATTTTGCATCACCTACCGCCAGCTCATTGGACCACAAGCCAGTTGTTGCGTTCATAATCTGAGAGCTAATTACCGAAACAGAAATAACACTTATAATTGAAGCCGCCTCGTCGACTTGTCCGCCAACACGTTGTTTCCCGCTGTGTCAATCGAGGTGCGTGTCTCGGCTAGTGGAGCAGGAAGTTGTCGCTCCGATTCGAGCAGTTCAGCCGACTCCAATCGGCACTCTGTTGACCGCTGTCTATCCACTCGTGAATTACCACTTGAACTAAAGAAATGATTTCTTCGAGATAACATTAGTCACCGGGACGGACGTCAGGTCGAGTGTTAAGTGATAATTAGCAAACCAATTACCAAAAAATGCGCTAATTACTTTGTGAAATATCCGCCTGAACTGGCACGTTCCAGTTAGGAATGTGTTGCCGCCTTCAAAGTATGCCATAGCTGTTGTCAGAATTCAGACAACTAAATTCTGCCCCTAAGGGTGTGGCGTATTAATTTTTAGTCTTTTTTTTTTTTTTTTTTTTCAATTATGGCCTACCTTTATCAAAGTCCTCTGATATTTCTTTTCCCTGATACATCAAATATTTTTGTAATAAACCACAACCATACCAAATAAACATAGCTTGCTACTAAAAAAAAAAAAAAAAGAAAACAGAATATATAAGAAAAAGTCAGAAAATCGGTCATGAATTTGCTGGATTTTCGAAATATTTATTCAATCAAATGTATAATCGAAAAAAAAAAAAAGAAACAAGCCGGACGTTTATGGACAACCACAATCTTTCAGTTAGCAACGACGAATATTTATTTTCGGGCACGAAAAATTTGCGCGTCGATAAGGATTCCGATATGATTATTGCCACGACGAATGTGCATTCTGTGCGTAAAATATTGGATTTGTATTCAATAAAAAGAGCTAAGTTTGAGCGTTCTAATTATAACGAGGTCTTTTGAAATATCTTCAATACTTGGGTACTTGCCAAACTTCACCAAAAATCATCAAAAGAACACAGTTTGGCCCCTTTTTTCTTGCTTCTTATTTTAAGATTTTCTTAAATTCATTGAGCAGAACAAAATTTCTCTTGACAGTGTCAAAGAAGAGCCCCAGTGCAGTAGTTTGAGAAGTGACGCGATCTGTGAAATATACCATTATCGACAGGTCGCAGAAAACACCTTGCCATCTCAATTCAGGCAAAATTTTGGTCTTGAAAAAAAAAAAAATAATAATCTTGAAAAAAAAAAAAAAAAAGTTCCGCCAGCTTTTTTGGAATGAAAAAGAGCGCAAATGGCAAGCTTGGCTTCGCACGTGTCAAAAAAAGAGTCCTACTGCAGTATTCTGAGAACTGACAAAAAAGCGAGCCGTCAAACATGCGATCCCCGACAGGTGGGAAAAACGTCGATCAGTTTTCGCCTCGGCGGCTTCAGTGGTCAATAAGCTGAAAACAAAAATCCGCCAAGCTTGCCGCTCGCACTCTGGTTCATGTCAAGAATGCTCCCAAAACAATATATTTATCAAAAAAAAAAAAAAAAAATCGATTTCCAAAACTTTGTTTGAATGGAGATAAAAACACACTATGCGAGATGTTGTCGAGCACGAATACTGCAAACACAGCTCTCCAAGTGCTACACTAACACCGAGCCGGTCTTGTCGCTTTTGCGACGTCGGGTCTCCTTTGTGATCCCCGCGCAACTGGCATCATTGCAGTCGAAGAAGCAACACCCAGCCAGTCTATTCGAGAACGAAGCTGTCGTCGAAGGCAGATTACACCGAGTTCAGATTGCATTTCTCCAAGCAGCCGTATCTCGTTGCGCAGCTATCTTCGTGCCGACACACTGCGACCTCAAGCCAGTGGCGTAGCCAGGGGGGAGGCTTATGGGGCTTCGGCAACCCCCTCCCCCTTCCCGAAAAAAAAAATAATAATCCTGGTTACGCGACTGCCCCAAGCGATTGTTTTCCGGGAGAAAATGCCCCAGTGAAACACCCCAGCTTGGACATGGGCCATGGACCACCATGGGACGACCCTGTGAGGTCGAACGGGATCGCGCGCGGGATAAAAACAAACCAAGTAAGGTCAAGCAAAGGAGAAAAGGCGGGGAACGCTTTATCACCGCCGTCGTCACGCGGGGCCGATGAAGAGAAGCGCATCCCGGATCTAAAAGCTCGCTATGAGCAGAGCGCCCAAGCGACTTTAACAAAACAAAATAAAAAATATCGCACTCAAAAAAAAAAAAAAAATGCAGGCTGGCACGCGCGCGATAAACGACTCGGTGAACCTTATCTGCACGAGTCTCTCAGCTGCCGGGGGACATACGAGCGGACTGCATCACATTGCACACGGAGGGGGGAAGAGGAGGAGGAGGGGGGGGGGGGGGGGCGCCAGCACGAAGCCCGTTTTCGGGAGAAATGGGTTTTCTTGGGGCCTGGTTCGGAGAATCCCGACTCGATTTGGAAGGGCCGGCGAAAAGGACATGCCATCGATCAGGGCACTCTCCGCTTCGCCGGAACAACGACGGAGTACAATACAAAATACACTCCAAAAAAACCTTCGACGCTGCGCGCCGCCAAACCCGCGCAGTGTCTCTCTGGAATCCCGCGTTACCATGGCTACACATTTACGAGAACCGGCGAACGCGGACAGCCTGCCTGGACCCTGGACACGGGCCGGCGACTGCGTACAGACCGCTCCTTGTCCAAGCGAACGTAGCAAAACGGCAACTTCCCTTAGAACGATCGGCGCTACAGACCGAAAGGACTCGTTTCGAAGGAAGGCTTTCTTTTTTTTTTTTTTTTTTTTCGCTTAAAACTGGTTTTTTTTTGTAGCGCAGAGCAGAACGGTACACAACCAGAAGCGGCGTCGGCAGGGTGCTCAAGTGACCCACGCAGAAAAGTAAAGCGCGTTTCTGACGAACGAATTCGCTTTCTCTCAGCCAAGTCGCTCATCAGCAAACGGCAACGCCAGAGCGTTAAAGGATACAGCGGATATTCAGGCGCGTGCGGTCATATCCACAACACAGGCGACCGCGTCCAAGCAGACGTTCGGCGATTCCGGCCTTCTGTCGCACAGTCCAACTTACTCGGTCATGACTGTGCTCTGGACGGTTGGTCAGATGCCGAAATCCAGGGCTCCCAAAACTCTGTAGCAGTGGTAGCTAGTGGTAGGTGGTCACAGCAGCGCCGATCACACGGTCCCGTACCGAGCAGCGCGACTGATCAAACGGCGCTGAGATGGCGAGCGACCGCCGACGAATTTGCGCGCTCCGCGTTTCCGTAGCCTTCGGGGCCTCCGCGTAGCGGCGGCAGCACTGCATGGGTCGCGGATTCTGACGTTAGTAACGTCACGGAAGCACCGACGAATGGGGCGGTCTCTTGAGGGGGTGGGGCGCGCGGACTACACGACCGCGCTGCTGCCGCTCGCATACCTTGCGGCCCAAAAAGGTGACTCACAAGTTGGGCCGAGGAGAAGTTTGGGTGGTTAGCTTTGTTTGTCTCGTTTTGTGAGGAAATGGCCGCAGAAATAGACCTGTTTTGTCGGCGCCGGGGTTTTGCGCGGTGCTCAAGGAACAGGGACGGGGAAGGAGAGTTGCTTTACGGAGAACGCACTGCCGCCTGCCCCTGGGCTTCCTTTGTCCCGATCGGCGAAATATTGAGAGGCTCGGGAGAAAGCGTTCACTTTCCGAGTGCCAAAATATAAGTTAAAGTTCAAAAATGTACGAAAGAGTCAAAGAGGACGGACAGGACAAACATCTTTCGACTTTCAACACATTGAGGTCTTTATTGCCAGGCCGAAAATTTGGGGAAAGGGTTAGTGGAAAAGATTAGACCAGCGAGAGAGGGCGGGGGGGATGGGGGAGGGGGGGGGGGGGGGCAAAGAAAAGAGCGAAGGGGGCGGGAAAGGAAGTAAGGGAGGTTGGGGGGCGCTTGGTGGTGGACAGGTATCTCGTCCCGAAAACTCTCCGAGTCAACGCCCGCCAGTCCGGGCCGTCAAGGTCCCAATAACCCTTTCCCCAAATCTTCGGCAGCTCGTTGCTTGTCGGCCTGGCAATAAAGACCTCAATGTGTTGAAAGTCGAAAGAGGTTTGGTCCTGTCCGTCCTCTTTGTCTGACTCATTCGTGTATTTTTTTTTTTTTAATCTATTACCAACACGCTCAATCCAAGTTTATCGAAATATAAAGACCCTTAATTTTTCAAGTCGTATAACGTTAGTAGGTTCGTAGCGAGCGCGTTGATAAAAGTCAGGTATCGCGAGGAGGGAATAAAGAAAGGATCCGTGTTCTGTCCGTTTCTTTTATCATTTCCTCGTTATGAGAGCGAACCAAATCACCCTACATGAATATTTCAGGACGTAAGGAGTAGTGCAAAAATGTTCCAGAGGCCGGGGATCGTTGTGATGAAACAGACTACACCTACTTTACATAACAAAAATACGATTTACTCAGATAAATTGTACAGGATGTAATGTCGGTGTAGTTTGTTTTACAGTAAAAAGCAGTGCAATTTAACAATAAAAAAACAAACAACTTTCTTCTACTATTGTGCCAAGGGCAGTGGCACTGTGGGCAGTGGTAACACAGAATGTGATTGTCACAATATCCGGCCGCAGTGCCGCAGTATCCGAATTTTTGTTCTTGTTGTTGGATTTTTTTTTTTTTTTTTTTTGTTTAGAGGGGACATCCGAACGCCGGCCGGGCCACCCCAACTCCCCCGCGCCGAGAGGGAAAGCGGGGGTTTAGTTTCTTGGTTATGCCCCCCTCCCCCCCCTTTTTTTTTTAATTTTTCTGGGACAACCGCTTCAGTTTGAAGCTTTTGAAGCCTGCATGGCAAGGTCAGATTAAATATAAAAAAAAACCCCGCTTAGCAAAAATAAATAAAAAAAAAGGTAAAAGAAAGGGGGGGGGGGATCGTTCCTGGCGTTCAATTATTTGATCTCCGTATGTTTCGGAATAGGACGCCATGGTTTCAGGCAGAGGTACTTCGTTTCTCTAATTTCAGGCAAGGTGACGTTAATATGACAGCGCATTTCTACGAACCATTGCCCCTCAATTTTTATACCGAATTCTCGTACCCGAAGTTATCTTTCCCGAAAGGCAATTTAAGTTCTAAATATAACACACAAGTATTAACGACTTCATTATGAGCTCACATTTGAGAAGTAAATATATACCCCTTACACAAACTTTCACGCTTTGAGTTAGGCGGTCCACCTTTTTAATCGAATTATGCTATTTATATCTTGCAATTTTACTTTCAAATAAGAAATTTTTACAATAGTTTTTACTGGTAAATTGTTAACATTATGCCAAGGAGACATATTAACGTGACACCATTATACGCCAACAGAAAACTATTGTTATTTTTCGAGAATTTAAACCGGCAGGCAACAGAAACGGACTGTGAGTATTAGCGGGCAAACCTGCTGTAAATCATTTCGTCGTTTACCCTGAGACTTGGGTTTTTTTTTTTTTTTTTTTTTTTTTGTAGAGCAGAAGTAACAGAAAGAACAGACAGGTCTCAATCTCAGGGTAAACGACGTCGTTTACCCAGTCTCAGGGTAAACGACGAAATGGTTGACTTCCACCAGCTAGCCTGTACTTTGACTCTTTTCTGCTGTAAATGCTTGTATATGAAAAAGCTAATAAAGACCATAGCATAGAATTAGCCTGTTCAGTTTTGTTTTTAATAGACCATTTGCAGTATTCCCAAGCGCCCCGGCCCGCATAATTCATGGGAACGGTGTTCCTTGAGCTCCCTAGTGATCGACCGACTCCACGGTTACACAGCTTTCGAGCGTAATTCGAGGTCACCCTGAACAAGCACCTGACATACCCCAAGGACCTGTCTTATCACATTTAAAATTGCTCGTCAACGTCAGCATTTTCAATACTGCGCATGCGGTCCACCTTTCAACCGAGCTGAGCTGCAGAAATCTCTTACAATATTATCATTCTCGTGACTGTTTTTTGAGCAGGAATCGCTTAAAAAGCCGATAATTCACAACAACAAAAACCAGGATTTAGCTCGGAATCCGCGGGGCCTTTAATAGCATTTTTAGCGTTTCTAACTTAATATCAGCATGATAATAATGTAAGAGATTTCTGCAGCCCATCCAGGTTGAAGGGTGGACAGCATGCACAGTATCAAAAACGCTGACATTGAGGAGAAATTTTAAAAGCGATATGACAGGTCATTGGGGTATATCAGGCGCTTGTTCAGAGTGACTCCGAATTACGCTCAAAACCTGGGGTTGATGTCACCTATTGCTAAGGGGCCGAACGAAAGCTGTTCCCACGAATCTTTTACCGCGGGCCGGGGCAGTTGGTGGAAATAGCAAATGGTTTATTCAACCGTCCCAATCCAATCACGTGAAGCTTATACCAAAATCTTCCTAACCGAGAGTTTCGGAAAATTGTAGATTTAACATTCCAAGTTTTTTTGTTTTTTTTCGACGGACAATTAAGGAAAGAAGAAAATGTGTAAAGGCTCGTTCACACTCTTGCAACCGAGCACGACCGAGATAGACGAGACTTGTTAAAACATCTTAAAATTTCTTAGGACGAGAGAACACACTGGCACGCTGGCGCCATCTATGCGTTGACCCTGGAACTGCATTTCACAAGAGCGAAGGTTTTGCGGAACTTCCGAGGTCAAATGTGCGTAATACCTATAAGAAAGGGTCGTTTACAACGTTGACAAAAGGTTTTCGAGCCAAGAAAGAGAAGATAATGCGGGAGAGAAATAGAAAATATGCCGGACCGCCAAGTTTACACTGCTACTCAATAGATGGCGCCAGTGTGTCCTCTCGTTTTGAGAGGTTTTAGGGAACCCAGTTTTAAGAGGTCGCGAGTGTGTGAACGGGCCTTTAGATGTGGCGATAATTAAAAAGCAGCAAGCACGGCACGCAATTCAAAGGAACCATTCCGCCAGCAGGCATTATTTACCATCCGGTGTAAAGAGCAATATCCGGTCCTGTAACCTTGCCAGTGACATAATAAATGTGCGTATGGAGATATCGACTTTCGTGGGCGCCGGCTAATGTAATATAGACCGTCGGTGCGCGACGTTTGCTGCAAGCAGCTTTCGTCAAACTGCGACGATATATCACGCATGGTCAATTTGTACCACATTTGTGCATGGTCAAGCATTGTACCACATAAAAAAAAGCAAAAAAATTTTGTAAACTATTTTTTGTTGGGTACGCGCGCGACAGAACGATTGCGACTAAAATGTTAGTTGTCGTTTTTTTTTTCTACAAAAAGTTTTGACGGCGTTACCCGATTAGTCGCGTGCCATATGACAAAGCGCTTAGCTGTCGAAAATAAAATACAGCAGAAGATAGTAGAAAGGCATGTATTTTTCACGCTCACAAATAACGTGACAGGACACGGACATACAATTTAGAAAGTTTTAACATTCGAACAATATATTATACGTACCACACGATGCAGCGCTATCTGAAAATAATTTATTAGAGAAAGATTTTAAATAACAGAGTCACAGTCAATGACAGTCACATCTTGAGGATCGGACGGAATCCCATAGCTGACTTCGTTTCGGGGCACTTTTTTTGGGGAGAGCTTCCTTTTTTCACAACAGCACCAAAGCAAGGGAACGAACGCGACTGAGCCGTTTCCCACCCCAATCCGGACAACTATTTTCGGAGAAAACTCTGCGCGAATTATCTCTGGGAGGGGGGGAGAACAATTGTTATTGTTCACAAAATCGCGTCAAGGGCCGTTCGACGTCCTTCCTCTCCTTCGTTTCCCGTGAATGTTGAGCGGAAAAGCTTGAATGACAGCCACATACCAGCCCTATTTCTCACAGCGGAAGATAACACAGGAAGGGTACGCAGCATGCTTCAGAAATATTAAGTGGAAACGTTCAAGAGTGGCCAGAAAACGTCGAATGCAAAACGGCAAAACGTAGGTAGAGAACTGTGCTGAGCGGGTCTTCGCAGTCCAAGAGAGTAGCAGAACATTTCTAGTTGCGGCTGGTGATGCGGCACTAGCCGCATCAGCATCAGCAACATGGTGACGGCCTAAGAGCGTTTTTTGGTAAGGTATATACTCGGGGACAACTTTTGTTAGGAATGCAGTCAAAGGTACGGGCACGCGTGCCCTCTCCCATTTTGAGCACTTATCAAAACTGTGCGCCCTCCTCCTCTTCCCAGAAATGCCAAGAAACTCTGAGCTCTACCCATCCCAGGCACTGAAAGACTAAAGCCGAAGTCACACTGCTCATACATCATGCAAACAACAGTCTGCAAACACGAGTCACCACAATGTCCGTGGTTCGAATACAGCGTGCCAAATTTCTCCCTGAACTCAATGCCATGCGGCATTCGAAGCACGAATTTCGCGTTGACTCACATTCGAACCTGTTTGCAGATTGTCTTTTTTTTTTTTTATGATTTATAAGCAGTGTGACCCCGGCTAGGGTAATCTTGCCCAAGGCACCACCCAAACTAAGAGCACCATCCACCCTACAGACGTTTTCTGTTTCCGGTTGTTCTTAGTCACGTGGGTTCCGTATCTGGCATGCGGGACGAAAAAATAATAAAACATTTCAACCTGTAATATGGGAGAAAATATAGGGGAGGCAAAACAAGAATGTGGGACAATCACGCATTTTTCTTCCAGCGGCGTGGAGAGATCAAAACGATGTTTTACCGCTTACCAGAAGTGACGACATTCAAGATGCCTGCGCCCTTGTGGAAAAAGTGTTAAAACTATACACTCTAAAAAAAAAAAAAGTGCGTCTACTTTTCCGCAAAACACTCGGATAGCCAATCGCCGCAACTTACGGAGGAAGCTCAGTGAATGACGATGCCGAAACATATGTTTAGACCAAAAACGCAGTCTGAGTTGTGACCTCAAGCAATGCAAGCGGGACGTTTTACATTGCTTAAAGGTACACTACAACGAAATTTCGGCGCTTATTTTTTGGTCTATTCGTGTTCAAGGGAGCAGTATCACATCAGAGACACCAATCTCTTGTGGAAAAGGAAGCGGAAAGAAATTTTAAAACGACTTTAACGATTAGCAAAGAGTACCTGGTGACATACCTCGGCAAACCTCTCATGAGGACCCTCACTCACCCTCATCTTCACAGGTGAGGTGAGGGTGAGTGAGTTTCTGACCCAGGAAAATTCATGAGTGTGATGGTGAGTGAGGGCCGTGAGGGCTGTGAGGGCTGTGAGGACCGTGAGGACCGTGAGTGCGTGAGGACCGTGAGGGCGGTGAGTGCGTGAGGGGCGTGAGGTGTGTGAGGGCCATGAGTGCGTGAGGAGCGTGAGTGCGGTTAGCGACGTGAGGGCCATGAGTGCGTCAGGAGTATGAGGGCCGTGAGGGCGGTGAGTGCGTGAGGGCTGTGAGGGCCATGAGTGTGTGAGTGGCATGAGGGGCGTGAGGGGCCGTTAGGGCGGTGAGTGCTTGAGGGATGTTAGGGCCATGAGTGCGTGAGGGGCGTGAGGGTGGTGAGTGCGTGAGGCCCCCTTCAGACGGAGCAACTTTCTCAGCAATTTTGGTGTTGCTGGCGGGTTGTTCCCTAGCTTTCCCTAGATCGACACGAATTGCTGAGATCGGGTTCGGCTCGAAACAAGCGAGCAACTCAGAGCAATTCGAAGACGTTTGAAGCGGCTGCATCCAATCAGGGACGCAGAATTTTCACGTTATACCTCGTGCCGGTGATGATGACAACAAAAGACTTGGTTCTGGTTTGAAATTGTTCGTTTTTGGAAATAAACTGTTTCAGAAAGTTGCATTAGTATTGTCAACGAGATTTAAATGCATAAAAAACACGATTATAGCGCGTAATTGTGTGTCTAAATAGTTCAAGAAAAAAAATGTCATAATGATGATGGCAAATTGCAGCAATTGGTTGCTGCGTATGAACGCGGGCGGCCCGTGTTGCTGGTGTTGCGACGTGAAGTTTTTGGGGGCCTATCTGAAGCGGGCCTGGGTGGCGTAAGCGCGATGAGTGCGTGAGGGGCGTCAGGGGTATGAGTGCGTGAGGGCCGTGAGGGCCGTGAGTGCGTGAGGGGCGTGAGGGGTATGAGTGCGTGAGGGCGGAGAGGGGCGTGAGGGCCATGAGTGCGTGAGGGCCGTGAAGGCGGTGAGTGCGTGAGGGGCGTGAGGGCGGAGAGGGGCGTGAGGGCCATGAGTGCGTGAGGGCCGTGAAGGCGGTGAGTGCGTGAGGGACGTGAGGGCCGTGAGGTTCAGTGAGGGTGAGCGAAGGGCTGAGTGTGAGTGTGACTGTGAGGATGAGGGTGAGTGAGGGGCTGAAGGTGAGTGTAGCTGTGAGGGTGAGGGTGAGTGAGGGGCTTAGGTAAGTGTGGCTGTGAGGTTGAGGATGAGTGAGGGCGACCTAGAATGCCGTCCTCTGCCTAGTGGATGTCGCTAACGCCTTGTTTCTAACGACCATCTAGGAACCTTGACAGGTAGGGACGATAACTGTCTCGCCTCCGGCCACCACGAGAGAAGAGGGGAAGGAAGAACTCCCCTCTATCCGAGACTCTCTTTTGTGTGTACCAGACGTCGCTACTATTGTCCCTCTACAAGATTATATAAAATTAGCCCGTCACTCAAAATTCGTACAAAAGCAGCTTTGGGGTTAGTTTCGGTGGCCCGATCGCTGCCGTGCTTCGGCCGCTTCGGTGGCTGGAACGGCTAGGACATCCTCTCGAAGTCAGCCTCGCCGCAGCTTTGCTCGTCTCGAGACAATTTACGTCACGATTGCGGCGGATGTGACGTGCTCTCCGCTGGCTGCTTTCCGAGCGCTTGCAAGAGTGCATGGGTTACGAAGAGGGAAACAGCGGCAAAAGATACGGAAGACAAAGAACGAGGAACACACAGACCGAGCGCTGTTCCTCGTTCCTCGTTCTTTGTTCTCCGTACTTTTGGTGCTGTTTCCCTCTTCGAAACTATGCGTAACCAACTCGCCCAATCAGTGGCGTAGACTTTCCATTTTCCCGGGGGGGGGGGGGGGGGGGGGGGGGGGGGGGGGGGGGGACGCCTTTCCGCGCAATTTTTTTTACACCTTCAATTATCAGTAGTTTATCTTAGCGGGCACATTTTACAGCGTATGTATATCGCCATATGTCCGTCGCTGTACGTCGCTGTGTGCCAATGTCAATCACCGGGCAAGCGTAGCCGTGTGTTCATCGCCGGTACCACGGCGCATGCTCCGGTGAGCACAAATCTGAAAAACAAAATGCTTAATCGAAAACGAGTAACTAAAAAAATATGCTCATGAATGGGTTAAGAAGCTAGGCATTATTACCAACAGAAATTGGAAGGCGGCTTCTTCAGAAACCGGACACATTCAGAGTGACGTGAAAGTAACTACTTGCTTCTAAGATGATGTATGGCGTTCGTTTTTTTTTTTTTTTTTGGTTTTTTTTACATTTTAGGAGTAACGTGCTCAGTTACTTTTCGAGCCCGTAACGAGTAATGATATTTTGTTTATTTCTTCCAGTAACATGTACATGTGTGCTTGATGGGAAGTTAATCGTGATATAAAAAAAGACTGACAATAGCGCGGCCGAAAGTGGTTCCGTGATTCAATGCTCGGCTAATGTTCGGAGACACATTCTGCGCTAGTTCCCTCGCCTTAGCCACGATAGTGAGGAAAAAGTTCCCACACTTGACCACATTCTTTTTGGTTTTTGTTGCAGTGGTTAGCATTCCTTACCGCTATTTAGTGAACCCGGAGTTTGAATCCCGGCGCAGCTAAAAAGGTTTTGATAATCAACGGCTTCGTAAACGATTATTTCATTCGATCAGTACTCTTCATTCGTCTACAAACTTTAGATTAAGTTCTGCCTTCACTTTACATGCCACGAATCACAGCAAGCCGAGTTTTCTTCTGCTTGGAATAATACCCTATTTTTACAAAAATGTCAACGCAGCTATATTTTATTCGCATTCAGGAATCGTGTCTATATAATGGTGTGGCTATGAAAAGACAAGCTTGATTTAAGAAACCTCGACACTTAAATCAAATAAATAAAACGACACAGTAATTTATCTTAGCTATAATGGATTTTTTAGGGAAGGGAGAAATTGTAAATAAAGACTTTAGTTGGCATCATTTGGTAATTCCCGCAAAAAAAAAAAAAAATAGAACACGAGTTATGCTAAATGGGAAACAAAAACCAGCTCGTGACAAGCAAGCACCTACCAAGCGAAATTTATCGCGGAGAATGAAACTTGCTAAAGAAGTTTAATTATCGTGGCATTTACATGCCACCGTCATCAACCTGGGTCGGCATTTTTTGCGTTATAACTTGCACCATCTTTCCGCTACTTTTTGCGTGTTTAAAGATGGTATACGGTAGTATACCGCAGTTCTTAAAATCGCATTTCTAGATTTAGCGAGGTCGGGTTGTCGGGTCCAAAGACCTCAATCCCGGCCCTACCCGAGCCCGACGCAGATCGAAATAAATAGGCCCGAGCCCGACCCAAGCCCGAACAGGGCGCTCATATATTGACCCGAGCCTGACAGTCGGATCAGGTTCGGGCTTTGGGGCTTGACCGAACCCGTACAGATCTCTATCGCTCACTAGCCCAACATGGAGCCCTCACCGCGGGATCATCTCTCCCCCCTTGGACAGTGCATTGCAAGAGGCAGACACTCCCGGGCATCGACAGATTAGTAGTGTACCCCTCCACTCGCCATCTTTTTGGTGTTGCCAGCTCATTCGGAGCAACTCAAGTTTCAAGTTTTGTATTGGGGTGGAGAATAAAAATCAAAATGATTTAAATAGCGATTTGAATCATGATTTGAATCCTGATTTCGGCGCTTATTTCTAGGTGTATACGTGTTCAAGGGAGCAGTATCACATCGGATACACCAATCTCTTGTTGAAAAAGACAAGAAAATGAATTTTAAAACGAATTAAACGATTAGCGAAGGGCACCTGGTGAATGTCGCTAAAGCCTCGTTTGTAATGCCCGGCTAGGAACCCTGAGAGGGAGTGACGATGCCTGTCTTGAACCTGAAGTTATCCCGCCAGTTTTCCGGCCACCACGAGAGAAGAGGGGAAGGAGGAACTCCCTTCTCACCGGAACTTTCTTTTTGTGTGTCCAAGACGCGTCTCTTGTCCCTCTGTACAAGATTAGAGAAGATGAACTCTCAAAATTCGTACAAGAGCAGCTTTCCGGTTAGTTGCGGTGGCCCGATCGCTGGCGTGCTTCGGCTGCTCTTTGCAACTCAAGAAGGTACGGCGAGGGTAAGACAGTCCGGGGAGGAGGAAGCAGACAGAACGCTAAAGAGAGAAGGAGGTCTCCCCCTCTCTTCTCCAGCTTTCCGTCTGAATCCTCGTCCCCGGCCCGTCTTACCCTCGTCCTACATTCTTGAGTTGCATCCTCTCGACGTCAGCCTCGCCGCAGCTTTGCTCGTCCCGAGACAATCTACGTCAGGATTGCGCCGAATGTCACGTGCTCTCCGCTGGCCGCTCCCCGAGCGCATGCCCAGAGGGGGTCGTTTATAACAAAAAATACAGCCATCAGGCTCAAAATACAAACGTGCGATAGTTATTTACGGATATTGTAGATGATATTCAGCCTTTTTACGAACATGACGGGTGTATTTAAAATTTCGTTGAAGTACTTCTTTAAATCAAACACTTTCCCTCAAAACAGTCCCGAAAATATTCTTCTATTTACCGTCTATGTTATTGTATGCCTTCTATGGACATTCATTTTGCATCAAAGCAATTAATGGCCTGGCAAGAAATAGTTAAATCACGTAGTCATTTTTAAACCATTTAGTGACAGAAAGGTCACTATATTCTAGCAGAAGTGATTTAAATAAAAAAAATATTGTTTATTTTATTACTAAAAAAATATTATGTTTTCCACCCTGATTTGCATACTTCTGAGATCACACAAGTTTTTAACAAAGTTTAATTTAGATAGGTCGTGTGTGTTTTCGTTTCTTTGTATTTTCAGTAGGTTTCGCTTTGTACCCACCGCGCCGGCAGGGTGAAGCACAGTGCTGGTTGAAATCGAGTTTCGGAGCTTATGAGCCTCTTGAGATTGTTTAATATCATTAGCAATCTTAATTTAATTAAACCCCTGTTTGTTTTGACAAGAGTGTGTTATGTTCCCTTTATTGGAAAGACTTCGCCAGGGCGTGGACCAATCGCCGGTCATTTAAACAAGAATATCCACAAACTTATGACAGTGATTCATGTGGGGAGAGAAACAGAGAAGTGCGCGAGAGGAAATGAAGAGAAAGAAAGTAGGAACCGGTTTTCTTCCCGGCAGTGGACATTTTCTGGGACATTGGACATCAGAGGGTTCTTCAATTTAAAAAAAAATAAATAAAAAGAAACAACTTTTCAGAAAGAAAAAAAGTGAGAGAGAGAGAGAGAGAAGTTTTTTAGGCTTGAGGAACTTATATCACAACACCTTTATTTCCCGCCAAAGTGATAAGGGAGGTTGGGGGGGAAAAAGGCTGAAAAATGAGCTTGACGAGCTGCCTCCTCCCCGGAATGTAGTGTACTGTATGCCAGAAGGCATACAGTACACTACATACATTACACAAATACGCTTAAAAAAAAACAAAAAAAACATTATTATACAACAGGTTTAAACATAAGCAAATATATAGAGCACAATGAAGAAACACAAATAATGACTATAAATGCTAGAAAGTAAACAAATAAATCTTCGCAAGTTTTATTAAGTCATATTCGCATCAAACAAGAAAAACCTCGAATCGTTTTTTTATGTTAATTCAAGTCGTATATTGGAATTTTTCAATAGATTCAACAATTCTGGAATTTACGTTTTATCATTTGTTCTCCGTAACTCGTTTTGTACGAATAAATGTTCCAAATATCGGTGCTACGCATGAAATGTGTAAAACGGTTGTTTTTCTTTCCTTTTTTATGGGAAAATATGCGTTCTGTATGCCCACGAATAACCACAAACAACTTCGGCCCAAGAACTCTCAGGAACGGTTCCCTCGGCGGACGGGCCCCGCCGGCGCCAGGAGCAACGTATCGCAGAGCACGCTCGGAGCTCGGGTCGACAGGCACGCCACGACGGTGGGCCTTGCGTTAACGATCGTGCATCGACCGGCCAGGTGTGGGTCTGCCGGGCGGGTCCGGACCCCGCAGCCAGACTGGCTGCCGCCCTCCGGGGGCTGCCGTCGGGACCCGTTGGCGTCGAAGCCGCGGGATCCGCCGACGACGAAGGCTCAGAAGTCTCGGAACATTGCAGAAGTGCTCACATGGGGGAGGCTGATTCCTTCTATCACGGTCCCTGGCGAGGTGGGGAGTGGAACGCGAAGATGGGGCAAAAGAAAAATATATTAGCACACAGCAGCCTTGTACACTTTATAAGCGTACAAAACAAGAACTAATAACAATTGCTCTCTGTCAAAAAGTATTGAACTGTGTTAGTCCATTGCTTCGACATTATTTATTTATTTCCGAAAACTCCGATTACAACAGTTCTTTATTTTTTATTTTTTATCCCAGATAAAACACTTTAAGAAATGCCTGAACGTCTACGTACCCGCAAAACACTTCAAGAGCGCTCATTGCGATCTAGAAATCAGCTCAGCGAATGATGAAGCGGAACATCCGTTTAGACCTAAAAATAAAGTCTGCGCTGTGGCATTACGTAATGCAAAGTGTCATGCTTTCATTGCGTAATGCCACAGCGCAGACTTAATTTAAGGTCTAAACAGATGTTCCGCCTTATCATTCGCTGAGCTGATTTCGTAGATCGCAAAGATTGGCTCTTCGAGTGTTTCGCGGGTAAGTACACGGGCAGGCATGTCTTAGAGTGAAGAGTAAAACAGTATTGAAAAACAGAATAACGAAAATGAGAAAAAAAAATTGTGTTGGTTTTACATTTAGACAGCCTTGATGCTAGTACGCCTCCACGGGTGACCTGTCTCCCAGCTGTAGATGAGCAATTTAGCCAGTGCGGTACAACCGCTAACCTGGGGTCTTTAACCTGCACCACGCAGTAGTGGTTACACGAACGCGTGCCGGTACGAAACTCGCCCAGATCGAAAAGGGCAGGGAGTAGGGATTGAACTTAGGATCTGTAACGTGCACCACGTAAATAACGAAAAAGAGAAAAAAAAATTGTGTGGCTTGTATGTTTAGACAGCCTTGATTGATGCTTAGTACAGTGCCCCTCACACTTAACGCCGTCAGTCGGTTACGCAAATATTGATATAAGCGCATGCTACCCAAACATAAATTGGTCGCTGGAGCTGCTGGAATACCTTCCCCTGGTTGGGTTTTCATCGGGGACGCAAATCTTCACCAACTATACTCCGTTTCACCTTCAGTCCGAGCGCAGTGGACGCCACGAGCCATCCCAGCCGATCCAGCGCCGGGAGAAAGTCGCGTGACCTGCCGGTGGGGCGGGGCGACACAGGGAGCTCAAGGTCGCATGACACTCCCTCAACGCCGCATTGGCTGGGATGGCTCCTAGCGTCCGCTGTGCTCGGACGGAAGGTGAAACGGAGTATAGTTTGACCGCTAGGTACAGGAATAGCGCAAAAAGTGAAAAACCTGGACAATCTAGTGGCGGTGTTAAGTTTGGGGCGCACCGTACGCCTCCACGGGTTACCTGTCTGATGAGAAATTTAGCCAGTGTAATGCAACCGCTAACCCGGGGTTTTTGCACCACGCAGTAGTGAATACAAGAAAGCAAGGAACTCGTCCAGATCGAAACGGACTGGGGGTAGGTATCGAACCTAGGAGGTTCTGCGCAGCGCAAGCTTTCGCTCAACGCCCCTTGACTACTCCACCGCATTATTTCCCTTACATATAAAAGGTATTCATTTGACCGGTGACCACCTCAGTATTTATTAAGATTCCCAGTATGCTATCCCCTCCTCGGAAGTCTGATAAATGATAAACAGTGATTCGACGTCACTAAACTCTATATCTTAATAATAAATTATTGATATTTAATAATTAAAAAAAAATGGTACAAGCATTCTTATTTCGGCATGCAGTCACTAAATCCAGAAAAGCGATTCCTAGCCGGTATGTTTTTGCTTCTCTGCATAGCACCACTCGGGACAAGACGCGGCACAGTAGTTGCTCGCTTTAAATATTTTATTGCTTCTTTTCTTTACGAAGTTAATAGTATAATATGCTCAGTGATGTCACCATGAGAGAGTAAAAACAGCATGGCGTGTCTTTTAAACACCCGACCTGCAGCACGCGCTCCATGTCTTCCAGCTCCCACCGTGTTTTAGCGCGCGCACGCTTGATGTGCACCTGACGTTGAGGCGTTTTCGAGGGGAGACTCCAGCTTGAGGGGAGATAAGTGAAGCTTCTCACCCTGTCACCCTTACAAAAAAAAAAAGAAAAAAAAAGAACAACGAGCGAGTGTGTATCTAACTTGTATACCCAATTGTGGATTCAGTGAATAGATTAGTTATTGAGATTGTATGCACCTTTTTATAGCGTTCCTTCAGCTAATTGGCCGACCACTCGGGATCGAAAGGCTGTAGACTAAAGTGTCTGAGATTTAGATAGAATGCCTGTAGACTTTCTGTCTAATGTTTGGACATTTTAGTGTATACCTTTTGTATTCAAATTGAAGTGCCAATGAGCTGAAAAAGTCTTCAAAAATTGAGATACATTGCGGATAACAAATACTGCTAGAACGCTTGTAGACCTTTTATTTAAAGTTCAGACACTTCAGTCTACAGCTTTTCGATCCCGAATGGTCGGCCAATTAGAAGAAACGCGATAAAAATGTGGATACATTCTGAATAGAAAAGGTTTGCTAGAACTCCCGTAGACTTTTATTCTGGAGATTTCAGACCATTATGCCTATACAGTTTGCATACAAAGTAACCCGCCCCGGCTGATGTCAGTATCCGTGTCCACCGCAGCTATCTTTAGGTTGTACTACAGAAGTATGCCATCTGGGAGAGCACGACGTAGGACCGGGCAGAGCATTGCACAGAAGGAGTCCTCGCTCACCCCCAACGCCTTGAGTCCTCGCGAGCGTGTAGGTTGTCGTACAAACGTCTGATGCCTTTAGTGATCCATCAGGCCCTCCATATGGTCTTGGATGAGTGCTTCCCGGCTTCCGAACGTCTTCCGCAGGAGGTCCACGGCGTCGGAGAAGCACTGCGGCAGCTGCTCCATCGCCGCTCAGCGCTGATCGCAGGTAGTTGAACCTTTCCGCCGGCGAAAGGTCCGAGTTCAGATGGAAGGCGGTCTCGAACTGTTCCCAAAACGGTTGCCATTTCTTCTGTTGACCGTTGAATTTCAGAAGTTCAAGTTTTGGGAGTTCAATTTTCGACTTCGCTGGCGTTGGCAATTTGTTTGTGCTTCCGTTCATGTTATACTCTCGTTGGATGGATTGCCGCGTTCCGCACTGCACTTAGCTGGCTCTTCAGCTTTGTCAAGTAGGTCACCAATCTTGTCCGCATATACGAGAAAGTGGGTGAATTTAAAGTCTCCGGTTTGCTCCGAAATGAGCGGCTCGATGGTGGCGTCGGCGGTGTTAAGTTGACCCTGCTCCAGGACCAGCTCTAGGTCCTCGCATTTGGGTTGAGCGGACTGTACACTCTAAACAAAGCCCGTGCGTCTACTTTCCCGCAATCCACTCAGAGACACAATCACAGCAACTTACGGAGGCAGCTCAGCGAATGACGATGCCGAAACATATGTTTAGACCAAAAAACGCAGTCTGAGTTGTGACATTAAGCAATGGAAAACGTCACGCTTGCATTGCTTAGTGTCACAACTCAGATTGCGTTTTTTGGTCCATCACTCTAAAAAAAGCCCGTGAGTCTGCTTTCCCGCATGACACTCGGAGAGCCAATCACCGCAACTTACGGAGGCAGCTCAGCGAATGGCAATGCCGAAACACACGTTTAGACCAAAAAACGCAGTCTGAGTTGTGACATTAGGCAATGCAAGCGTGACGCAATTGCTTAATTTCACAACTCGGACTGCGTTTTTTGGTCTAAACATATGTTTCGGCATCGCCATTCGCTGAGCTGCCTCCGTAAGTTCCGGTGATTGGCTCTCCGAGTGTGGTGCGTGAAAGTAGACGCACGAACATTTTTTAGAGTGTAAACGTATGTTTCGGCATCGTCATTCTTTGAGCTGCATTCGTAAGTTGCGGTGATTGGCTCTCCGAGTGTGATGCGGGAAAGTAGATGCACGTGCTTTTTTTAGAGTGTAGCAAAGCCTCAGCGTCGTTCACTAGCCGCGTAACTTGTGACCAAATCGCCTTGCTCTTTTTCTTGAAAACTTCCATGCTGTCATTCTAGTAGAAGGAAGAGTCACACAATTTTCTTTCGGCGTTCGAAGTGTTCGCTGTACGGAAATCCCGGGTTTCCAGCACCAACTTTTCTGTTGCAACTGTTGCCTCTTGCTGGCAAATGAGGCGTTCCATTGAGTACAACAACCTTCGTTCAATAGTCAAAATGGCGTGCGCACATACTCGTTTCTCACTGCGTTCTGTGCTTCTGGCCGTATCTTCTTTGTCCTTCTTCCCTTTGCCTCTTTCTTCGAGGGAGAGCATGGCCTCCGAGATCCCGAAGCGCGCGAACGCTTGTCCGGCCGTCCCATTCGTGCGGAGAGGGCGTAATCGAAAAAAGAGAAGAAGGCGGCGTTTCTCCGCGGGGTGGCGCTCCCAACCCAGTCATCGACAGCATGGCGCGAGGCTGAAGAGTTCAAGAAAGCCTTGTTACGTCGAGTTACTGCAACTTATACTTACAAATTTTTGTGCTTTGTGGTAGAACGGTGAACAACTGCTCTGAAGACGTAGATAGAAAATTTGTGATGCTTATTTAATTATTTAAATAGAGATATTCATCTGGACATGTTGCGGCTAGCGCTACAAGCGCGCCTTTTGATATATGTGATTGCAATCAGTAGCACGTATAAAACTAAAAAAAAGCTCCGTATATATATAAAAAAAAGAATTAGTATTTCCCTAAATAAAAATATTCCTGCTGCAATATATATATATATATTTTTTTTTACCTTTGCACGTTGTTTGGCGTAGCTTTTTGAGCCTCACGAGGTTTGATACTCTATAGTGAAGTCCGTGTTGTGCTTCTTTTAATATTTTTAATATTCATTACGCAATAGACCGATCTCACCAGCCAGTTTGACTACACCACCGCTGCCGCAATGCATCGAGGGAGATTTAGTCTTTCTGCACGTGCGACAACCTCGCTGGAGCTTTTCGCGTGTAGAGCACGAGAAGGCACGAGCCCTCGCGTACACGGCCGTCTGCCTCCTGTGAGCTAAAGTTATGGCGGCTTTACGCATGCGCCCAACGCTTAGTGAGATCGGTCTATTTTTGTGGGTCGTATTGCTGTGTTTGCTTCTACTAGAAGTACCTTTAAGCCGGGGTCAAACTGCTTATACATTATACAAAAGGCAGTCTGCAGATATCAGTCACCACGATATTCGTGGTCAGGGGCTCCGGAAGTCAATTCTGATCGGGGGGGCGGGGGTCAAGGCTCACATCCTTTGCAGTGCAAATTCCCCCCCCCCAACTTCGAACATCGTACGCGCGGAAAAACCGAAATGGAGGAAGCGACCTTTGTTTAGCCGAAATCTTTTCTGAGTAGCAAAAAGAGATCTTCAAAATCTCTAGCACGCAAGAGCGTTTCCGTGGCCTCTCCTGTCACACCGAACAAAAGTACGAAAATGATTGACGGATGGCAGAAATGCTTTTCGCGTCTAGGCGTCGTGCAGAAACTTCAAGGGGCGCCTCCCATGCTAGGCCAGCTCTGAACCTTCTCCGGCCATTATGGGATCAGTGCACTTAATTGGCACGGTATTGGCGTGGCCGAGCTTGAAAGAGCCCATCCCAAGCAAAACTCGTCAAAGAGAGTGTGCAGTCCCTCCAAGGACATATGCTCCAGACTGCTGTTCGTCGAAGCGCTCTGCCAGAGACCAATTTCCCGCGGCAAGAGGTTTTACGTTTGTGGAGGCTTATCCAGAGCCGGAGGGAGGCCTCCTCCCCTCCATCCTTTCTGATGACAAGGAATGGTAGAAAGGTGCCTTTCCTAAGCTGTCCCCGTCCCGCTGCCGCGCGCCTCAAGGCTGGCTCAGAAGAAACGTTTACTCCAGCACAGGGGTATCAGCTTTACTACCAATTCTCGTCCCGACAAAACGTCGCTGTCCTTTCTTATTCCGCTTCAAGCTTGGAAGGCGCGGTAGCATGTTGCTCTGACTACATTAAAGACCGACCAACGAAACCCTTTTCCGCAAGGTAGGAAAATGCCCCTCGCGCTCTCCTCTTTTCACCCTCTCCCAAAAATCAGGTGACGGCAGGGGCTTCTTTTGTGTCGGCTTTTTCTGTAGGGATAATCCTCAAGAAGCGCGAAATGAGCGGCTAGCTCCGAGCGCCACAACGACCTTGAGACGTCCAGGTGTCTTCCCCTCGTTGACGCGGGCACGCTCAATCCGCGAGATTGAGGAAGCCAGCGCGACAGAACGCTTTTTCCCATCATGAGCTGCAGGTCCGAGGCCGCTCGGTCGGTGGAGATCGAGGGGTCGTGGTATGCTGGGTTCGTTCCAGCAGCCGCTCTCTGGCATCGCGCGGCTGCTGGAACCGTTCCCGTGTCTGCACAAGGATTGGCTTGCACAATAAAGGGTTCAGGTCGTCGATAATACATTTATTCCTGAAACTTATAATCAAGTGGGTTTCCCTAATCTCTTCATTACTGTTTGAAACACATTCCCTCTCATAGGTTGTTCATCCCATTTTTGACCCTTTTGCGCATTTATTCGTCCTTACCTCTGCTTCATGACTGTTTTATAACTTGATAAAGACCTTTAAATATTGGAGCGGTCTTGCGCGATCAACGCTGTCCTGGATTTATCCAAAATTGGAAACATTGACGTCAGGAGGGGTTGAAGAAGCAAACCGAAATTCTTGCTTCTAATGAAGACGGCACAGTCGTAAGATGGGTCTTTGCTTCACTTGCCTCATCAACGCCCCATCGTTCGCACTATCGCAACTTCTCAGTAACATAGCTGTATACCACATTTTACTCATGGTTACTATTAGCCCCGAGAAGTTCGCGTGGCGCCCCCTTACGGCGAACCGGGGTAACGTCACGGCGAGGAGAGAATTTTTCCCCGACTCGCTCCGGTCGCCCCGTGGAGGCTGTGACGACGCTAGCTGTAGGCGCGCTCGTTTCTATTTATTTTTTTTTTTCGGCGTGTTTTTCGTAGGAAGTGTAAATTTTTATATGTGCCTTTATTGAGGTATAGCCTGTAGCTACAGGCGAAACTTCAACCAACATTGTAAGCATGGTTGACAGGCCAGGCAACGCATGAATCACAGTTGGTATATGCAAATAAACAAATATGGCCACAATTGCAGGAGCATCACTATAGATTTACATCTCAGACAATACATGCTGCTGATGGTCTGAATGAATTGGCAGGTTATGCATACTATTTTTTTTTTGTATCTCTGTTTATAAACAAGATCGCCGAAACAGAAAAGCTGCATGCTGCTCGAGCAACATACTAAATACAGTCTGGGCCATGGGGAGAGAATCACAAGTAAGACCGCCTAAGTGCAGGGCAAAGTAAAAAAACAAAAAAACAAGGACCATTTATTATATCCATTGCTCGCATTTGACCTTTGCTGGATTCGGAGAGTATTTCAATGAACTACACAGGTGGTATCTGTGAACTTGTGTATATCAACCCTCAAGTAATGTATAACAAACGTAAGCGAAGGTGTCTAGCTCATTATTAGTCCTTTAAGCCCTAAAATTGAGATTTTACTTAAATCGAATCGTCCTGAAGCTAAAATGCCAAAAGCTTTTCTCACGCAGACTGTCGCCCTTCACAGATTCCACATTTTCTGCTACTAGTGCTGCACCTACCACTGGACAGCCGTTCGAATGCTTGCTTTTACTTCTGTTTTCCTCTGTTATCAGAGAGTCCAGCTGTAGGGAGTTTGGAGGCTGAGGAAGCTTTTGGGGACCTGCAGCAGCGTCTCTTTTAATTGGAAATGACAATTCAGACTAAACCGTGTATTTTCCGAATATCCAAGGCTGGAATAACGAATGTCCGGAAAAAGTATAAACGTTCCAAATTACGGCACTATTGCTGTGCATATTTTGGGCAGTTCAATACATATCATACAGGCAACGGGCGGCGATTCGGCCGTCTTTGCTGCTACCATACAAACTGATTTCCAGTAACTGTGCTTCTTCTAAGAAATATGCCTGCATACGTGTATAAACTATATAATTAATTCACGAAGAAGCTAGATTTACGTAAAACAACGCTGTTCCACGAGCACTTCAAAGATAATCAGAAACAGGGCCTTTAAAACATCTGCGAACTAGCGCACGCAGAATGGCAGCGCAGAGTCGGGGTCGCGAGCTAATTTGCCGACCACCCAAAGGCCCATGATACAAGTACCACTTCAAATGCCTTCAAAGCGGGATGTAATATCGTCCTAAATCATTAACATGCAAGGAACAGAATTACAGCCTCTGAAACACTTGCGCCACCGCTTCACCGAACCCCCGCAAGATTGCCTTGTGTCGTGTGCACGGACGGGGAGGTTCATCGCCGCTGATAGCTTTCGGGATTTGTAACCCAATTTTAAGGGTAGAAGGGACAAGCAGGCTTATAAAATGTACGGAAGCGCGTCAATATCGGCCTAACTTAACGTCTTGTACACCGGGTAAACGAAGTCCATCTCCTCGAAGAGCTTCCGGCACACAACGCCAAACCAGGAAACCGCTGCTGGGAAGCGAGCCGATGCGAGATCGCGGAGCGGAGTCCTCCCTCTGACGTCACGGTACACCTCACCCAATCAGGGTGCGGCGACCGCAGCGACGCTTGTGTTCGCTCTCGGGGCTAATAGATGTGGCCCCACAGGCTTTCCCGTTATCAGCGAGTCGACTTTTTAACGGCCGGCGACTCTCCTGAGTGAGAATAAATATTATCACGTTCCCACACTATCCACCCCTTTTTCTCTCCCCCCCTCCCCTCCTTTTCCTGAGTTGGGGAGAAATCAGGCCACTCCAGGAAGCAGCCTGCAGACTGTGCTTTTTGGCCACTCATTCTCAACACAATCGAACATGGAAGTAAACACATCGCATGGACGACGCCCATATTATTTGCAACCAAAATAATGTGGCTCTACTGTTGAGACCCAATCAATTTCATCATCAATCATTATTTCTTACGATTTCATGGTGAAAGTGTGTTCGTCGTGATGCCACAAAAGTGATCGATTCAAAGAGATGATTTGTAATTTTCCCAAGCGCCCCTGCCCGTGCGCGAGGAATTGCGGGAGAGACTGTCCCTCGCCTGGCCGCTCTGCCTTGAAATCGCATCGCCTATTCGCTTGCCTCCTCTTAATCCTCTGTTTTTCGATTCCATAGCCTATATTTATCTATTCCAGAGTATTTTTTATTGCTTCTAAATGTTTCTATTCTCTTCTGCGCGCGATATTTCTTGTATATCTGATATTTGTGTCTTTATTTCGCGTTTTTCGACGGGAGTGCCGACAGACAACACGCCGATTCGCGCGTCGTTCCCGGGGTGAGTGCTACCATTGCTACCGATTCCTATCACGCTGTTAGGTGTTCATTTTGGTTTATTTGACCCGCGTGCAGTCGAGAGGAGCCGTTTATGAACGCCGCAGCGTTGCATAAGGAATATGCAACGCCGCAGCGTTGCATATGCCTCAGCCTCGCAAACATTCGAACAAATGGTTCGCGGCAACAAAGCGGCGTGCTGTATCTTAGTCAAGTAAGCGGCACTCGAAGGCACAGGCTACAGTGCGAGTCAACGGAGCGAGAGCGGGGGCCAAATCCCAGCGCTGCCGCGGCTCTCGCGTCGCGATTGTTGATTCAGAGCTCTGCGTATCCCTATGAGGTGTGCGCGGGTGTTCATAAACGGCTCCTCTCGACTGCACGCGGGTCAAATGAACCAAAATGAACAGCTAACAGAGCGATATGAATCGGTAGCAACGGTACTCACCCGGGGAACGACGCGCGAAGCGGCGTGTTGCCCGACGGCACTCCCGTCGAAAAACGCAAAATAAAGACACAAACACTATATATATATATATACAAGAAATATCGCGCGCAGAAGAGAATGGAAACACCGAAAAGCAATAGAAATGCACTGTAATAGATAAAAACAGGTAATGGGATCGAAAAACAGAGGATTAAGGGGGGGCAAGGGACAAGGCAATGCGATCTCAAGGCAGAGCGGCTAGGCGAGGTACAGTCTCTCCCACAATTCCTCGCGCGCGGGCCGGGGCGCTTGCGGGATTTTGCAAAAGGTCTAATATACTCGCTCCTGTGATGCTCTAGTGCGTAAGGTCAAAGCACTCGAGGCAGTGCGTAGTACTTTACAACTGTCGTTGACGATGAAATATTTGTGGGAAGTGCGTAAAATTGTTCACACCACAAAAGCATACCTAAAAGCAAAAAATATCGCAATAGCAAAAACAAATAAATAAATAAAAAATAAAAACTGCTTTCGAAAATCGTTGCTTTCCTCTCTCTCTCTCACTTTCCTTTTTCGCGCCACTACAAAAAAATAGCGGCCGAGCAATGAAATTCAATCAAAACCTCGCTTCTTGGAGAAAGGACAGCGGGCTATATGGTAGTGAATCTGCCAGGGAGTTTTTCCAGAAATAATAGGCGACTATTGAACCTAGCCTTCTGAACAAATCATGCCCAGGATCTTTCCATTTTCCTTCCACGCGATTAGAAGGCAAGACGCTGGGAGAATTCATGTGCACTAACATGCTGCTTCTAAAAGAAAGTACCAGATCTATAGTGCATGTCAATTTAGATGTAAATAGTTTAATCACTGTGCACAAACATTCGTGGCCTGGAGAATGACATGGAAGCATGGCGGAAGGCAGCTTGCTGGAAATAGAAGTCTCTATTGCATTGTACTGGTGTGAAGAATTATAACGTATTTTTGGCTTATTTCCGTTCCAAAATAAAAAAAAAAAAAAACAGCGTTTAGAAACCGAACACTGTGCGTTTTGATGAGCGCCGAAAGGACATAAAAAACCGGGACAACCAGAGCTTGTCCTGGTTCCTTGTTTCCTCGGAGCCTTTCAAAAGGGGATGAAAAATTATGAAGAGAGTGTCCCGACTTACCACATTAGAGCGGTTCATTTCCGTTGCGACAGGCTGTCTTCAAGCGTCTCGCATACAGTCTAGCTTGTTCTGGTCCGTTTTTATTTTCGGTTCCTTTCAAAACGTGAGCTCTAAGCCACTGGACCAAACCACCACATTCATAATCTGCGGAAGCGGAGAAGTGGAAATGCAACAAAATGAATTATTCGCCCACGTTATCTGAGGCCTATAGAAAAGCGGACCGGAGAGGAGAGGGCCGAAATCTTATTCAAGAAACACATAATCTTTTCTTCAATTCTGTCTAAGAATTTGATGTGAAGGTGTACTTGGCTATGGCATTACTCGTTTAGGAATCAAGTGAAACTTTGTATCGGATCATTATATGTCTACGTTCCCTCCCATTCGACGCTTATCATGTTTTCGACTGTGTACACGAGGTGGTTTTCAGCGGTAGTTTTTTAATCTGATTGCCCGCCAGAGCGCGAGCCAGAACGCACTACGGCCGCGGGCCGTCGCGCTCTTCTCTTTCTTCTCCGTATCAGTATACAACCAAAGACGCGGGCGAAGTCAATTATGCTGGTGTCGGGAACCAGTAAATCTGACCCTTGAAATGCACGCGTTACGCAAAACCCAGAGGCGTCTTGTTCGCTCACTTTTGCACGTGTCCCACTAGAGCGACAGACAGAAACAAAAGACAGCGACAAGCCTCAAACCCCTGCAGCATGCTCGCGATGGTACCTTTGGCAGGCGTTTAGTCGTTCGGTGCTCGTGAGTAAGTACGAGCGATTGCAAGCCAAAGATACCCTCGCGTGCATGATGCTCGTGTCTGAGCACAGCCTCCTTTATTCTGCGAAGCCTCTCAAATCGCGAAAGACTTTGGTTTGAGGCTTGTCGCTGTCGTTTGTTTCTGTCTGTCACTCTAGTGGGACACGGGCATGGCGGAGATTGTCGTTTAGAGGGCATTATCTTCTGAACGGATCCAAGTTACTCGAGCAAGCTCGTATTCTGCTTGCCAAGCCCAGCCACTAAGCAAAGGTAACGGACGGTGGTTCGAGAGGCGTGCAACCTTTGCCCGCTTGGCCCTCCCAACCACTTCTCCGCTTCCGTAAATTTTGAATGTTGTAGGTTGGTCCAGTTGTTTAGAGCTCACTTTTTGAAAGGAACCGAAAATAAAAACGGACCAGTACAAGCTGAACTATGCAAACGCTCCAACAGAGCCTGTCGTAATGAAAATGAACTGCTCTAATGAGGCAAGTCGGGTAAATCGGTTCATAATTTTTCATTTCCTTTTGAACGGCTCCGGAAAAACAAGAAACCGGGAAAAGCTGAGTGACGCAAGGCGCCTCGTATTGTTCAGGTTGTCCCGGTTTTTTATGTCCTTTCGGCGCTCCTCAAAACGCAGTGCTCGGTTTCTAAACGCTGTTTTTATTTTCGCACGGAAATAAAACAAAAATACGTAATAATCTTTCACACCAGTGCAATGCAATAGAGACTTCTATTTCCAGCAAGCTGCTTTCCGCCATGCTTCCGTGTCATCCTTCAGGCCGCGAATGTTTGTGCACACTGATTAAACTATTTACATATAGGTTGGCATGCACTAGAAATCTGGTACTTTCTTTTAGAAGCAGCATGTTAGTGCACATAAAGTCCCCCAGCGTCTTGCCTTCTAGTCACGTGGAAGGAAAAAGGAAATATCCCGGGCATGATTCGTGTAGAATGCTAGGTTCAGTGGGCGCCCATTATTTCTACAAACTCCCTGGCAGATTCACTACCATATAGCCTGCTGTCCTTTCCCCAAGAAGCGAGGTTTTGATAGAATTTCGTTGCTTGGCCGCTATTTTTTGTAGTAGCGCGAAAAAAAAAAAAAAAAAGAGAGAGGGGGGGGGGGGGGGGGGGGGGGAGAAGCAACGGTATTCGCAGTTTGATTTTCTTTTTTTTTTTTTTTTGCAATTGCGATATTTTGTTTGTTTAGGTATGCTTTTGTGGTGTAAACAATTTTACACACTTCCCACAAATATTTCATCGTCAACGACAGTTGTAAAGTATTACGCACTGCCTCGGGTGCGTTTACCTTACAGTGACTAGAGCGTCACAGGAGCGAGTATTTGCACAAAATAAATACGAGGACCTGTTTCTCCCTTTGAATCGACCACTTTTGTGGCATTACGACGAACTGACTTTCACCATGAAATCGTAAGAAATAATGACTGATGATGAAATGATTGGGTCCCAGCAGTAAAGCCACATTATTTAGGTTGCAAATAAACAGGGAGTCGTCCATGCGATGTGTTTACTTCCACGTTCGAATGTGTTGAGAATGAGTAACCGAAAAGCACAGTCTGCAGGCTGCTTCCTGGAGTGGACTGATATCTCCCCAACTCGGGAAAGGGAGGGGGGGGGGGGGGGGGGCAGGGAGAAAGGGGTGGATGGTTGTGGGAAGGTGAAAATATTTATTCTCTTTCAGGAGAGTCGCCGGTCGTTAAAATGTCGACTCGCTGATAACGGGAAAGCCTGTGGGGCCACATCTATAGTAACCATGAGTAAAATGTGGTATACAGCTATGTTACTGAGCAGTTGCGATAGTGCAAACGATAGGGCGTTGTGGAGGCAAGTGAAGCAAAGACCTATCTTACAATTGTGCCGTCTTCATTAGAAGCAAGAATTTCAGTTTGCTTCTTCAACCCCTCCTGACGCCAATCTTTCCAATTTTGAATAAATCCGAGACAGCGTTGATTGCGCAAGCCCGCGCCAATATTTAAAGGTCTTTATCAAGTTATAAAACAGTCATCAAGCAGAGGTAAGGACGAATGAATACGCAAAAGAGTCCAAAATGGGAGGATCAACCTATGAGAAGAGATGTGTTTTAAACAGCAATAAAGAGATTAGGGAATGCCACTTGATTTATAAGTTTCGGAAATAAATGTTTTATCGTATCGACACTTTATTGTGCAAGCCAATCCTTGTGCAGACACGGGAACGGTTCCAGCAGCCGCGCGATGCCAGAGAGCGGCTGCTGGAACGAACCCAGCATACCAGGACCCCTCGATCTCCACCGACCGAGCGGCCTCGGACCTGCAGCTCATGATGGGAAAAAGCGTTCTGTCGCGCTGGCTTCCTCAATCTCGCGGATTGAGCGTGCCCGCGTCAACGAGGGGAAGACACCTGGACGTCTCAAGGTCGTTGTTGCGCTCGCAGCTAGCGGCTCATTTCGCGCTTCTTGAGGATTATCCCTACAGAAAAAGCCGACACAAAAGAAGCCCCTGCCGTCACCTGATTTTTGGGAGAGGGTGAAAAGAGGAGAGCGCGAGGGGCATTTTCCTACCTTGCGGAAAAGGGTTTCGTTGGTCGGTCTTTAAGGGAGGGTCGTGGGTCAGCCTTCAGCGTCGGGGGGGCATGACCCCTACGAAGAAAACATGAGGGGGGCGGACGCCTCCCCTGCCCCCCCGGTTCCGGAGCCCCTGTTCGTGGTTCAAATGCCGCGTGCCAAGTGTGTCCTTGAACTCGTTGCCTTGCGGCAGGGGCTCCGGAAGGGGAGGGGGGCACGAGCCCCTCCTGTCCTCAGGACCGAGATGCCGAGCCCCCCCCCCCCCCCTCCCTCTTTCTTTTTTTCAGTTTGTGTGTTTGCAGGTTATCTGTTATGGGCCTTCGGCCTATCTGCTGTACCTCCGTCTCTCCTGGACCTAAATAAATGAAATGAAAATGAAATGACCCTTCTGTGCATGCTGACCTACCGCCCTCCTCACTATCGCCAAGCACAAAAAGCACCGGGGCGACGGGGAGGCTTGCTTGAAAAGTCAAAACCAGAAGAAAATGTCAGGCAGGACTCATGAGACTGATTGACAACCAGTTTAGAGCGAGCAAAGAGGGGACAGCGAAATGAATGGATTCCGACAAGACGACGTCGGCGAGCGCTTGTCTGCTTTCCCCGTGTGGAACCAAGAAGCCCAGAAGATGCATGGTGCTTCTGGCCCGCGGACAAAACAGGCAGGCGGTACTACCGCGGCGCTTAAATCATTAGGAGAGGGAGGGGGGGCTGGGGAGCATGAGTGGGGATTTGGAAGTGCTTAGAAGAGGCGAAAGTCTACGAGCTCCCAAATTTGACAAGGCGCCTTCGATGGCGAAAGCTTTGCGCTCATGCGGCGTCGTGCCCGCAGGCTGGTGAGGTATGAAATGACAGATGTTTACGAACTCGGGAAAAATATTAAGAAAAGCCGACAGGAAAGAGGAATTTGGTAGCTGGTCTGGAGTTCTGTGTTTGCGTAACTGAGATGCTATTATTTCGCGAGATCATTTTGTAAATCTCACATAACACGCATCCATCGTTTTTACTCGGTCGTGTCCTTTTTTGGTGGATGCCTTTATCGGTAGATGCACGGAAATGATATCTTTCAGGCGCGCTTAGCCGCTGCGCAATGCCAAAATCTTAGACTCTATAAAGCGTTTTGAACCAACCCGATGGGCACACGAGGACCCGATGCGCACACGAGGACCCGATGCGCACACGAGGACGTAAGTAGTTAAAAACGGTGGCCCACGAGTATATGATTATCTGCCTTTGCAGTGACTATCCAAGTCTAGCGCTATCACCAGTCGTCGCTGCGTTGATAAAACAATTTGTGTGCGTGCCACTGGGCAGTGGCGACGCGAGTTCATGATTTTCTGGTATTTGTTTTTCGCCTCTATAACCTCAGTTTAACATCCTGTTAGGAAAATGCGTTTGAGGCGAAAATCAGTAAGTAGTTAAATAGTTGGGATGATCCACTCTTTAGTTGCAACCGTCGGATTCAAAAGTGCTGCACACGTCGCGCTGCAACTTAATTTTTTTTTTTCTTTTTGCAGGAGACGATTTTTTTGTTAATATTCTCTCCAAGCATGTTTCAACACAACTTACAAGAAGGAATGATTTGGAATAAAATATTAGGCATAAACATAAAAAAAGGCAATAAAAAAAAGAAAAACACAGCGTTTACTTCCACGAAAAGCGGGGGTTCACCGACCAGAAGGCAGGTCTCAAATAAACGTATTATGATGATGATGGTTACGTAGAAAATCACCACGAACAACTGAAAAATTCTAGCGATTTACTAAGATTGGAATAAGATTAAACTTCACAATGCCTTGTATGCCACGACACTGAGCATGACGTTTTCCTTGCATAATTGTCCCATTGTGGTTTGGATTTCTTATATCTAATTGTTCATATGCCTTGCCCGTGACGTACGACGTTCTTTAACGCCGTACCTCGGTACCAAGCGCCCTATTAATGCAGTGGAAGCTATGTTGTCACTTGCCTCAACGAGTGTTTAAAATCATGATACGTTTGCGCACCCAACGTCACGCTGCCATATGCGATGGACTCCTGTTTGCAGTACAGTGTTACGTCAATGCAAGGCATTTATTCCGATCTTCGTTGTTAGCTTAAATTCCTTCGTTGTTCGCTGTGATTGGATGAACCTTCTGTTCTGCAATAAAATGAACGCGGAGGCTCCTAAACTGTGAAGGCGTCACGAAACACAACATAAAGGGGGATTTCCGCACGAACGAAAGCTAAAGGAGTTTGGGTTTTCGGGTATGAATGGAAACTTCCCAAGAAGGAGACTGAGTGGTACAGCCTCCCCCAACCCTAACGCCGCCACGAGATAGCCCTCTCTGGTGACACTTTGACTTGTCAGTGACTACCCTATCCAGGGGAGGCACTCAAGCTGGTCCGTTGTCCGATTTATCTCTTAGCAAGTGGCAATATCTCAATAACTGGGAAATCAAGTGACGTCATTAAGGCTGGAGAGGAGCACTGTACTTACCTATCCTTTTCTCGACTCCCTTTTTCAAACTAAAGTATAAAAAAAGGCTTACAAGCCGGCAATAATGACAGTATCACTTAGCGCTCTTAGCTTTAAGATGCGTGATCGATGCTATTCATGTATCGTGGAACCTGAAAGGGCACAACCGGTTCAGTCAGGCTAAAATATTGTCGATCTGCGCGGCCAAGAGCTTCGCTGTTCTTACAGCATAGTGATTACCCAAAGTTACCTAAGTTTGCGCGTCACGCAAGAATACAATGATTTCGCTCACGGAAGGTTAAGATCACGCGAATAAAACTGTAGAAATTGAGTTGATAACAGCGCACACAGTTTCTCCGAAGTTATCAGCTGCCAATACGGAACCGTTTGCATGAGTCATGACGAGTACGCAAAAAGCTTCTGAGGGAGACTCTGAAACGTCTCATCGCTAATAGCTCGCAGAGTTTTATTTAACTTCTGTTTTTCCAGGTCTGGTTTTGTTTTTTAGTCGTGTGGTTCCCTACAGTGTTTTCAGTGTCTTTGTTTCTCCTTTGTTTGGCGGTAGCTCGGCTGTTCTGATTAGACGGGAACGCCTAGATGGTACCTGCGCTGAGAAGATAGTGATAAAAGAGAATAAAATAACTAAGGAAGAGACGGCCACACGTGATGGCGACCGTTCAAAACCAATTTGGATGGAAAAACGATCTCGTTCTTGAAACGTCTCATCGCTAATAGCTCGCAGAGTTTTATTTAACTTCTGTTTTTCTAGGTCTGGTTTTGTTTTTTAGTCGTGTAGTTCCCTACAGTGTTTTCAGTGTCTTTGTTTCTCCTTTGTTTGGCGGTAGCTCGGCTGTTCTGATTTGACGGGAACGCCTAGATGGTACCTGCGCTGAGAAGATAGTGATAAAAGAGAATAAAATAACTAAGGAAGAGACGGCCACACGTGATGGCGACCGTTCAAAACCAATTTGGATGGAAAAACGATCTCGTTCTTCAGGTTTAGACTGCCGGCTTACCTCGGTGAACAACTTATGAGCGCTGCTTTGCTGTTGCAGCTTTCTCTTTCTGAAATATAATAATAGGAATGCCGCCTCCCCCCCCCTCCCCCCCCCCCCCCCCCCAAGCAAACGTGTCTTCGGTAAGTTTGTCTAGGTGGGTGTCCCTAACTGATCTAATTGTACAAAAAACAAAAAGCCTATACATAGTTTTCACTGACGTAATTTGGTCCTCCTCTCTGGTGGTGGAGCGTAGCCTTTACTGTACTAATTCTACAAACAGGAAACGAGCGTTGCGAGCGAGCGGAAAAGGAGTCAGCGGAGCTTCCAGTGCATTAACGGCAGGCTTCCACTACCAGCAAGGGGGACGGCTTTGACGTCACGTGCAAGCCATGTATAGGCATTTTTATATGCCTTAAATGAGTACGGAAAGAGGCGAATCCTGCAGCCAGGTCACACTGCGACAGGCCCATCGGGGGTGTTTTAAATGCAGTTCTAAAATGTGCTCGCTTGAATTACTTAATGACCTTCTTTATTTTGACGACAGTGAATATAAACACTGACAGAAATCAACGCCCAGCCATCCGCTTACCGCCTTACCGAGAACTTTCATGACATAAACATGTCGAGACAATGCTGTCACCTCGATGGGCAAAAGCGGAACCAGCATGAGTCTTTCACTGCTGTCTTCACTCATGGTCCAGTATGTTGGCTCTTCGAGGTTTCATGTCGCTTCAGCCTCCCGTAGCTTCACGGAAGCCTGCTGATTGACTGCGCTCCTAAACCAAATACTCCGGAGAGAGGAATGAAGCGCAAGTGTGGACACCTCGCGCCAGACGTCGCCCAGGAGATTATGTTGATGAGCTGGAGGAGCTAGAGTCACTGTATGTGACTCTAGGAGGAGCTTTTGACCAGCGCTGCGGGGTCTCTTCTAACGACCTGGACAAAGAAAGGCAGCGGCTCGTCTTGACTTTGCGGAAACGACAGACCGTGGAGTATCGATAATCCAAATAGCTGGCGAGATGGAGTGGTGGTAGAGGGCGCCGAGAAGCTTACGCTCAGAAGCGTCTGACTACCGCCACTGTGTCACCTGAAACCGCCTAATTAAAGGACTCTGAAGCCGACTCCGAAGCCGACGGCTCGCGTTCCTTACCGAAAGAAGGCCCCCAGAACTTTCGGATAATCTGGGCGGCTTGTGAGGACGAGGGAGTATGTTTTATCTTCGTCAAGGTCACCATTTCCCGAGTCAACGAAGGTGATCGGCAGGCCTTGGTTGCAGCTTTGCCGCTAAGTGGTTTTCGAGTGTGTGCAATGTGGGATGGGACAGAGGCGGAGCCTGATGATTTGGAACTGCCAGATTTACTGGCATTGGCTACCCTCTCCATAATGCGGATTCCCTACCTATAAGCGCGAGACACATGCGCGAAAAAGCCGTGCGATCCGACGTGCGAACCGCCGGAACGACGTCCGAGGGCGAGGGTTTTCGTCGCACCGGAGCGTCGGACGGGAGCTCCGTCCGGCACCCGCGTGCGTCCAACTTGCCAGATATCGCCGCACGCACGGTCCGATTTTCGGAAGGCCGCAGTGGCCGCAGCCAATGAGCACGGATGGCGAAGGTCATGTTGTCAAGTGACTTTCGGACCGATCGGGCGAGGAGGCGCCATGTGGTTCGGGGAAGCGGATGTGGCGGTGCACTGTGCGTCACGCGCGGCGGGTCGTGGTTGTGAAGGAAACGGACGCCATCAAGTTTTCCCGCGCGCACAAAACGAGCTGCTGATTTCGAGCGCCAAAGCAAGCCTGCCTTCTGGGACCGATCAAGCCCGTCGAAACCCGAATATAGTCCGTTTCACCTTAGGATGGACAGCAGCGGACGCTACGAGCCATTCCAATGTCATGTGTCATGTGAGCTTCGGGAGAGACGCAGCAATGCGCGCGGTACGTAGTCACGTGATTTGTACGCAGTGCTCCTTTCGCTATGATGGCTCTAAGGTCCGCTGCGGTCCTTCGCGATTAAGTGATGTTGAGCACAAAAATAGCCTCACGGAAAATCTTCACACACGCACACTTTGATAGAATGTAATAAAAATATTACGTTTGTTTTAAAGTCAGAAAAACGAAGAAGGGCGAGGGAAGTAATTTGGTTTTCTGGGCTAGGTGGCGCGAGTTACCGCCCGTTATAAATATAGCCATTTCCATCCATCCATCCATTTGGTAGAGGTACACCCGAAACTGGGCGGAGCTGAACGGAGCGACGCAACGACGCGTCGGAAACCATGTGTCGCGAACCGTCCGGTGCGGCGATTCGGAGCAGCCATCTTCCCGACAGTTCGCACGCCGGATCGGACAGTTTTGACGCGCATGTGTCTCGCGCTTGAGAGACAATGCTGTCACCTCGATGGGCAAAAGCGGAACCAGCATGAGTCTTTCACTGCTGTCTTCACTCATGGTCCAGTATGTTGGCTCTTCGAGGTTTCATGTCGCTTCAGCCTCCCGTAGCTTCACGGAAGCCTGCTGATTGACTGCGCTCCTAAACCAAATACTCCGGAGAGAGGAATGAAGCGCAAGTGTGGACACCTCGCGCCAGACGTCGCCCAGGAGATTATGTTGATGAGCTGGAGGAGCTAGAGTCACTGTATGTGACTCTAGGAGGAGCTTTTGACCAGCGCTGCGGGGTCTCTTCTAACGACCTGGACAAAGAAAGGCAGCGGCTCGTCTTGACTTTGCGGAAACGACAGACCGTGGAGTATCGATAATCCAAATAGCTGGCGAGATGGAGTGGTGGTAGAGGGCGCCGAGAAGCTTACGCTCAGAAGCGTCTGACTACCGCCACTGTGTCACCTGAAACCGCCTAATTAAAGGACTCTGAAGCCGACTCCGAAGCCGACGGCTCGCGTTCCTTACCGAAAGAAGGCCCCCAGAACTTTCGGATAATCTGGGCGGCTTGTGAGGACGAGGGAGTATGTTTTATCTTCGTCAAGGTCACCATTTCCCGAGTCAACGAAGGTGATCGGCAGGCCTTGGTTGCAGCTTTGCCGCTAAGTGGTTTTCGAGTGTGTGCAATGTGGGATGGGACAGAGGCGGAGCCTGATGATTTGGAACTGCCAGATTTACTGGCATTGGCTACCCTCTCCATAATGCGGATTCCCTACCTATAGAGACTCGGGGAAAAGCTACCATTCAATAAGAGCGGCGTGCAGTCTCGAACTGTGCCCTCAGCACTGAACATACGACTGTGTATGAAATATAAATAAACAACGCTTTTCAATCGAGAGACCCAGCTCTCCGACGGGACGTTCATCTCCGGAGTCCTGCCCTGGTCCTGTCCCCAATCGAGCTGATCCAGCAGGACAACCGCTCAGTCCCGAAACCTCGCTCCTGGTCTCCCCACATTTAATTGTATCTGCGTGCACGACATCGGTGAGTGGTCTTTTCCCCCCTTCTTCCAAATGGGTTCCACATTTATTGCGTGTGCTCCGGTATGGAGTAGTGTCTGCGCCTAACGTGTACTTTAATTTTCTTGAAAGAATTTACCTTATGAGAGACATTGCAATCAACGGTTTGGAAAATGTGTCAATGCGTCATTTAGGTTCACATTGGTCAAAAATTACCAAACGTCATTCTTGTTTCTCTTTGACGATGCATACTACCCGAAAACGTAAACTGACGTAAAAGTCAGCCGAGACTTTCTGGAACTTTAAATATTAGTCCCGGCCCGAATCCTGAAAGTCGTAATTATTCAAATCAATGAAATATTCTCCAGATCGTTTCTTTTTTATATTAAAAATTAAGTCGAACATGCACGACTATACTAATTAGTATGATCCCCGGTAGGGCAAAGCAAAATCAGAGAGCAGATTTTGGCCTCTAACGGGATTGGATTTTCCGATCACGTTGAAACATGGGATTGCACTGCGTTTCATTTTTCTCAACGACATATAATTGTATATTAGAACACTTTTTTACAATTATACACGTATGATCATCTAGGGGAGAGCGGGGCAACATGGGCCTATGTTTTTACTTTCTTTTTGTGGCTATAATTCTTTCTGAAGCTTTACTCGGATTATTGGCAGAGTTATTGGCCAGCAATCTGGTATCAGTGTGTGGTGTGTATGTTAAAACTTTTTTACTCCAATAAGATATCAGTTTATTGGAGTAAATTTTATATATAGTAATACCATACAATGTATTTTCCCAAACACTACACTGTCTGATATTACCCCACGGACGTATTTCCGACCACAAAAATAATAACATATAGACTTCATCTTGCGTGCACTGGTAGACGCATCTTGTGCTAGCTAGTTCCCTTTCTGAAGAAAGGCACTGCACATGCAAAAAATATGCACTATCTTATTAACTAGAAGAATGTGCGCTCCTAATTTGCTCGGTAGTCGTGTCAGCTCGAAGTCACTGAGCACATGTGTTGATTTTAATTATATTTACCAATATTACTGTCAGGTGAATCTGCCTGGTCAATGGTACAAGGCGGAAATCCTAATTATGCGACTTGCAGAAAAAAAAAATTGTAAAGTAGTCTTGGCGAACCTGAAAATTATCCTTTCTTTTTTTTTTTTTACTTTCAGTACTAGCGCTAGCTCTAGCAGAGAGGCTGAAATAGGTCATTGGCTACATTGAAAAGCTAGGAAGTATAAAAAACAGCGTTTACACACCGTCGCGCGTTATCTGTTGCCACAGTCTGCACTACTGCTGTTAAACAAACATGAGGGAGTTTTAGCCGACCGTTTTTCCGCTCCCAAATTGATACCCAATAATAGGGAGTTTTAGTAGACCGTGTTTCCCCGGAGGGTTAGCGGAGGAATCCGCTAACTCTCCGCTACGAAGAAACCGGCACTGCGCCTGTGCGCGGATGGCCTTGGCTGTAGAGTTCCGGGTAGCGGAGGCGCTTAGCGGAAGGGGAAACACGGTCTACTAAAACTCGCAAATGACGATGAAAAGGGAGGGGTATCGGGTATAGTTTCAGGGTTATCGGAACGGTCCGCTAACTCCCTATTATATCTCCCATCATATTACCATCCTGTGGATGGCTGGCATTACACCGTCACGTGTTTAACAAATACGCACTTGTTACAGGTACGAGAAAAGTCACGGGCAAAAACAGCCATCGCGCAACTCCAATATGCCAACGAATATGCGAGTAAAATGTTATGCTGATGAAGGGTATATTTTTAAAGTTATTTCACTTTAAAGTCTCTAAAGTCAAAACATAAGAACCCAATTTTAAAATTAACACAAATTCTCTCTCTTTTTTTTTTTTTTTTTTTTAGAGATCGAGTGATTTGTGTGTATCTAGAGGTTGTCTTTTTGATGAGACTGTGCAGGACAGGCGGCAATATCTAGTGTGATGAGCGAGAAACATGGATGGCCAATATTTTCCGCCAGCCTGAATTAACTCGCTCTCTACTACTGCATTAATAACATATTCGGACTCTCAGAAAAGAAGTTGGAAATGTCTTCAGCTTTTGATACGGTACTTAATTTCAAAACATTTCTTGTTTTTTATTACGTGCAGTTAGACTAATTTTATTTTGTGCTTTTTCAGAACATTTCGGAACACTATGGAAAAGTACCTCATCAGAAAGCGAAAAGCCCCTGATATCAACTGCGGGACTCCAAATACTTGCTCAGCCCTATCCAGTGACTGCTCAACGAAGCGAACCGTCGGTAAGCGAGTGTGAATGTGAGGGTGAGTGAGTCTACTTTAGCGCTTCTCCTGCAACATGTGTATCCACTTTGGCAAAAATGCGGCGACGTGCTGAGGAATGCGTTAAAAGAGTATTCTGCGAATTATGTTGCACAGATTAAGCACTTCTTCGGATGTTGTATTGTAGAAGCTCCGTTCGTTCCTCATTATTTTTGAGAATTTTCAGATTCCAAATAATTATGATCATACTATGCCTTTGGAAGTGGTAGCAGCTAATGAGCGAAATGCGCTTCTCCGCGCGTGCCGTGCAATCATTCATTTGCAAACTAAAACAACAGCAGACCGTCATGCACCCTCCTATAAACGGCGCCTGACTGACGTGTCTGGCTGTAGCAAAAATTGCTCATTCATATTTCGATTAAATTGTTTCTTGCCTATAAATACAGACAACATCGGCAGACCTTCTCCTAGCCCTGACTTCACTGATGCTTCAGATGATCTTGAACAGGTCGAGGCTCCTTCAACATCATGTCTGCCGGATGAGCAACGCCATCATGGGGAAGATACTCCAGCCGCCAGCAAACTTGTGCCAGCAAAAAGCTACCTGTTCAAAAAGAGCAAAAATAACAGGTCCTGCCAGCATGCATGGTTTCAAACGTGTCCCTGGCTCCACTACGTCACTGATCGCGACGTCGTGCTTTGTCACGAATGCAGTGTTACGTTTAAGGAAAGAGGGGTCACTATCCCGGGCTTAGAGCTAAGCTTTCTACAGAGTGGGTTCTCAAACTGGAAGTGCGCGCTTGAGAAGTTTCGCTGTCATGAAAAGAGCACGTGTCATCTCGACGCAGTGCAGTACCAACTAGGGAGAACAAAGTTGGCACGTGTTGTCGAGCTCCTTACAAGGAATTCTATGAAGCAGCAAGAGTCCATGGACTCTTGCTGCTGCTTCTTGCTGCTGCTGCTCACAATGACGGCAAAGAGCGTCCCTGCAGGGACGCTCTTTGCCGTCATTGTGAGCTCTATTCGGTACCTCTACCGCACAGGTCTGGCTCTGCTTGGGCACACTCTACAGGATGGCAACCTAGTTGATTTATTAGAGGAACGCTCCGAGGATGTGCCTGCTCTTAAGGCCTGGTTAACTCGACGAGACAAGTGGCTGAGCAGTGACATCCAAAATGAAATAATCAAAATCATGGCTCACAAACTGCAACGCGACATTGTTGAAGAGGTGAAAAGGAGCCCTTTTTTTTCTTGGAATCATCGCTGATGTTGCCGGAGACGAGCAGTTTACTCTATGCCTGCGTTGGGTCGAAAATGTACCATTGGAGACCAAGGAAGAGTTTATTGGGGTTTATAGCCCTCCGGACTCTAAGGCTAACACGCTGTTCATGGCAGTCAAGGATATGCTCGTTCGTCTGGGCTGGACTTCAGTAGCTTGCGATGACACTGCTTCGATGGTGCGGCAAACATGTCTGGGCGCTTGTCTGGTGTTCAGAAGAAAATAAACGACATTCAGTTGAAGTCTGTTTACGTGCATTGTGCCAGCCATTCTTTAGACTTGGCTCTGCAGGAGGTTGGCAGAAGCAGCAGAGTAGTTGCAGAAGCGTTAAGTACAGTAAAAGACGTGTCCAACATCATCCTAATGTCTTCAAAACGGAAGAACACATACATAGGCATAGTCCTCCCTCCGTGCGTAGACACTTCACAGGAAAGGCCCTTGATGGCAAGCAATCTTCTGCCACTTTGTCCAACGAGGTGGACAGTGCGAGTGAAGTCTATGAAACGATTTCTGCAGAACTACGAGAGGGTTCAAGCTACGATCCACGATCTTTTGCAAACTCCAGGATCAATTGGAGATGATCGAAGAGCAATCATGAGAGGGTACGAAAAATTGCTCAACAAGTTTGAGACACTTTTTGGACTGAACATGTCAAAGGAACTCTTCGGCCCATGTGAACAACTTGCCAGGGTTCTTCAGAGTCCTAAATACAGTGCGACCGGAACGATGCAAGCGGCTGAAGCTCGCCGTCAAACTATGATGAATCTTAGAACAGAGGAAGGTTTTGATAGAGTTTGGGACGAAACCAAAAATGCTTCTGTGAAGCTTTGCCTTAAACAGAGGGAGACCACAACCACCAAAACTGTAAAGCCGCCGACAAAGTTTGAGCAGACGAAGACGCCCACTTCTCCAGTGGTGCTGGATGCGAAAACCAACCTTGGAAAGGAATTTTTTGCGGCAGTTGACTGCGTAACATCAGAAATAAAGAGCCGGTTCGATCAACCTGGCATGGAGCTTCTGGTAAAGCTCGAATGCACGCTTGTCAGCGGTGCACGTGGACAGCGATTCAATGCGAAGGAGTTAAAAGAAGCGCTCGGCGTCCATGGCAGCGACTTTGATTTAGATAGGCTAAATGCACAGCTTGTACTCCTCCCAATGGTTCTTTCTGGCACAGAGATGACCGTAGTCGATGATGTCGCGGAAGCACTGAAGGCAGTCTCGAACTGTTCTGAATCTCTTGGACCAGGTTGTCAGGCTTGTGCAGCTTTTACTAACGGTGCCAGCATCGGTGGCATCAGGGGAGCGTTCTTTCAGTGCGTTGAGACGAGTAAAAACTTGCCTATGGAGTCGCATGACACAGACCCGCCTCACGCATCTCCTTCTTCTGCATGCCCACCGACAAAGAACTGGAAAGCTGTGCCTTAACAATGCCATGATTGAATTTATCGCCAAAACAGCCGAACGCGTAGCTACGTTTGGCCCATGTTAGTTGGATAGCTTCTTTTTTCTTATTTCGAAAAAGTTTTCGAAGCGGGAAGTTTCGTGTTTATAATTTGCCGCACCGACCACGGCCCCTTGATCTCGCTCAAGCGCGCGCATGCAGACCGAGCGGTCGTGGACCGACACTGCATTCTCTGCCAGGGTATATTTTTACCTCTTTCCTTAACCTGAATGTGTTGAATGTTGGTTCGTTGCCTCGCATATATTTGTTAAAAAATATTAAATATACACGCTTGATAAAGTTTATCACTGTGTGGTTGATTCGTACTCAGTACGAGATGCACGCGAGGACTACGTATCTGGCTATATAGGAGGCAACACACCCTTGTTGAAACTTGTCATTTATGATTTTCGCCTTGTTTATTTTGTGTAGCGTTTTGTGTATATAATTGATTCGCACACAAACGGAGCTCTTTTGTCACCTTCTCGTCATTACGCTTTTTTTTTTTTTTTTCTGACAGTGCTGAATCATCTCTCTATATGGCGCGGGATGCCTGGGGTAACTTTCAGTGAAATGTTCATGTATACATGTTCGCGTTGATCCTTTTATTTTGTGTTACGCGGTTTAATTTGGCATTGTCATGTTTTTAATGAATAACTTTTTTCTGGACCGTATATGTATCCACTCTATTGAATAAACGGAACATGTACGTAGAATGTATCGAAACGGGTCAGCGTATTTTTTCCTTGGAAAGGTTAATTCTAATTACCGCACCTCAAGTAAACTAAGTACGATCGTTTTGGTAAGATAGGTCATTATTTAAAGGGATACTACAACGAAATTTCGGCGCTCATTTTTTGGTCTATATGTGTTCAAAAGAGCAGTATCACATGGAACATACCAATATCTTGTTAAAAAACTCTCGAAAGGGAATCTTAGAACGAATTAAACGATTAGCAAAGAGCACCTGGTGGATGTCGCTAACGCCTCGTTTGTAATGCTCGTCTAGGAACCTTGACAGCTAGTGACGGAGGTTGTCTCGTCTCCGGCCACGATGAGAGAAGGGGGGAAGGAGGAACTCCCCTCTTCCCGAGAATCCCTTTTGTGTGTCGCAGAAGTCGCTATTCTCCCCCTAGAAGATTATAGAAGATTAACCCGTCACTCAAAATTCGTACAAAAGCAGCCGCTTCGGTGGCTGGAACGACTAGGCCATCCTCTCGACGTCAGCCTCGCTGTAGCTTTGCTCGTCTTGAGACGACCTACGTCACGATTGCGTTGGATGTCACGTGCTCTAAGCTGGGCCTTCTCCGAGCGCTTGCCAGAGTGGGCAGTTTATAGCAAAAAATACAGCCACCAGGATCAAAATACAAACGTGTGATTGTCATTTACGGATATTGTGGATCATATTCAACCTATTTTTGGACACGACGGGAATATTTCAAATTTCGTTGAAGTATCACTTATTATAAACCATAATAAGAGAGCAGGAACAGGACACAACCACGTTCACGAGATAGTTATGTTCTGATCCGTTCGATATGTGTTCTTTCTTAAAGCTTTACAGTCGCAATGAGTTCTCCCCCCAAAACCGTAGTTAACCTAAAAGAATATGACTGTGCAATATGATACCTTTGACATTGTATTCCAGTTACTTTTAACAAACAAAAAGTTTGGGCGCAAGCAAGCTGTTGAAGGTTTAACATTTTAGACAAAACCCCGAGACTGGGGGAAAAAAAGGACAACACAACACGAAGTCTCAAACACAGCTCTTAACCTTCAGCATCTTCCTTTTGCGATGTACCCCCCCCCCCCCCCCCCCCCCCCCCCAACCTTGCATTGACGCCAGGAGTCCGAAGCGATCACGGTCGATGTACTTGATCCTGAGGCACATACCGATGTATGCAATCTCTGCCTCCAGTTGAGAATCCGATGTCCCAACTTGCTGTGTTTGAGACTTCGTGTTGTATTGTCCTTTTTTTTTCCCGAGTCTCGGGGTTTTTTCTACAATTTTTACCACTAATTTGTCTACGTCTGCGTTAATACATCATGGTTCCCCGAGAATCCCTAAATGAAGGAACGTTTTCATTTTTAGACATAGCCAATTTGGCATAGGCACAGCTGCGGTTGATATGTAAAAGTTGGTATATAGGAAAGATAAAAATAAAGGACACATGGTGCGGCTGGTTTAAGTGGTTATCCAATCATTGCATGAGTTGTCAGTGCAAGCTTCTTACTGTCATTTTACTGAACCATTGTTTTACTTTGTTTTCCATGGATATGTGCGTGAATATGGCGTGAATTCAAATATGGCGATTAATGTCAACCTGGAACCAATCTAACCTTGAGGATTTCGGAGACGTCGAGCCCCCCCTTCAAAGAAAGACTTCCGAAGCCTCTGCCTTGCGGCATTCAAAGCTCAGATCTCGTGGTGACTCGAGTTTGAATCTGTTTGCAGACTGTCTTTTGTAGGATGTACAGAGCGCGACACTGTTAGCGCGAACAAGCGATCGCCGTTTTTTTTTTCTTCAGTTTTTCTATTTGAAACCAAGGGATGTCATCCAAGCTATTATTGCTACAGAAAAGGCTCATTTAGTTCTAAAATGTAAGCTATAAATTCCGTGCTTGCTAATAGTATTTAGAAGTAATATGCGAAAATGCGCCAATGTCGTGTTCGCGCTAACAGTGTCTCAATGTGTACAAGCAGCGTGACCCCGGGTTTGGGGAAAAACTTATGGCGGTGAGGTACAACCCCCTCGCAATGATTTCGCCATTTTCTTATGAACTTCGTGATAATTGTAGGTACTTATTGAAAAGGTGGGGCGTTATCTTGTAAACGTCTAGTTTTTGACACATGTAACACAGACCACCGTATCCCGTAATGCACTTTGTGATGTTACTTAATTGATATGCAAACAAACAATGGGATCTCAAGAAAAAGAACTCTGCTTTATCCGCTATCCATTTCCGACAGCCCGCGCAGCCCGACCCGAAGCTAATTTTCACGGGCCACTTGCGGTTTATTTTAGCCCAGTCTGAATAGCTCACAAATTGGGCGGCATGGCAGCTCGCTTGCAACTGCTACACATAAGTTGATTACGATACCCAATAGTAAGTACTGTAAGCATTTTTTTACTGCTATTAATAGTTCGACCAATCTGCAGGCCTAGGCAGCTTGTTAAGAAAAATCACCCGATCTTCCTGTTCTGCGACCAAACACGCGCGAAAAGGACGGAAAAAAAAATGACAAGCAGAAGTAAACAAAACCACTTGTCACAGTTGGAAAGGAAGAGACAGTTGGAAAGGAAGAGACACATAATTCCAAAAAAAACAAGCCGTTAAAAAAAAAAAAAAAAAAAGTAATGGGCGGTTTGGCTTGTTTTGGCCCTCCTTGTAGACGTGAATGCAAGGCCCGTACCCGGCCCGGACCCTTCATGAATGTTGACGTGAAGCCCGAGCTCGGCCCGAGGGCCGGGTCGGCCCGTGGCTCGCGGTCTGGCCCGTACCAGTGCACCAGCGATGCTGATGGCTCGCCCTCTGTTACGACTGGGCAGACAGCGCCGTCTCGCGGCGAGCGACGGAGTTAGCGCAATTACACTCTTCTCTGCTGGGGAGCGAGACGAATGAAACGTCGGAGAACCCTTCGCGCGCGCGCTTTGGGATCTCGGAGGCCATCGGGAGAGGAGCCTGAGGAGGACCCCCACCGCCAGAGGCAACCTATGTCACCCTATCTGCCTCAAAACCGGTTTCGACTGACACGGACGGTTACGGCGCGATAGAAGCCTCCGTGTGGAGGGACTCGCTTTCCCACCGTGGTTATGTTCGTCCCGAATCTGGGATTTTCAGTTTAACGTTAAAGGAACCCTGCAACGACGTTTTGCTGTTTTTTTCTTTCTTTTTTTTTTTTAATTTGCACTGAACCTGGGCGCGCTGAACTTAGTAACTTATAGAACTTTCTATTTTCTCGAAATTGTCTTTATTTTAAAAGTTATAGTATTAAAATTATCAAAACAAGCAAAAAAATAGCAGCCTTCATGACGTCCTAGGTCCTCTGTCCCCCTTTTCCAGCGCCCGTGGACCGCGGTGACTGAGGCATGTGGGGAGGGAGGGGAAGACGGGGAACGGAGGTGAGGCCGAGGAGAGGGAGCTGCGCGGGAACGGGCAACACCTCCGAGAAGACAAGTCCGTAGCGCTCTTCTCGTGACGTCGCGAAGGAAGGCCATCGGGGGCGCGCGTTAAAGCGAAGGCAACGCGCGTGGATCGACCGTCGTAACGCGCTTTTAGTCACATACGCGTGTCTTATCAGCTAAAATGAATGCTGCATATAGCAACGGGTCTAGAAAACATTTTATTACACGGGCGAAATATTACACCGCTAAATAATCGGTATGAAATGGTACGAGGTAGGCGTATAAGAGAAAACATTGAGTCACGCAATTATCGCTGTAGGAATGCATATTTTACGCAGAAATACTTCGACAAAATGGCGAGACACGCAGTGATTGGACGCAGTAAAACAGATCACAGTTAAAAATAAGGTACACGTAGTCAACGCGGACACGGCTAGACATGTGTCACTTACGATCATGTAAGCGATGTTATCGCGTGCAGTCACTGAATTCTTGCATCATACCCCGGCCACATGGTAAAAGTGATGTAATTTCGATCGAATGACATTATGGAGTCGACAAATCAGCTTGCGCCGCTCGTATAATAACTCAAGACCGCGAGCTGATTATCATTTAATGAAAATATATTAATTTTTCCCTGTGGCAGGGGTACTAAACTTACTATTTACAGTCAACTAATTTACTTCTCCCTTTTGGCTCGAGCAGCCTTAGAACAAAATATAACTTATTTTGTATACAATAATACTATTACCTTAATACAGTTAAAATTCTAGTATAAGCGCGGTAAAGGTAATAAAATAACATTAGTATAAATAAACACATAAGCACAAACAACGGACCTTGTATAATCACACAAACTTGTTATTCACCTTCCAGTGAAAACTATAGTATTACCACGCATATTTACAAATGTCGACGCAACCGCACACGGATAACGACGAACAAGATGCCATTCTATCACGAAAAACAAACAAAAAACAACAACCCGACTGCATCATTTTACTCGCCAAGAAAAAAAAATTACCAAGAAAACCCGTAAATAAGTTGTTTCTCACCTGTCGATCGTATCCATACGTCCCACAATATCCGTGACGAAAACACTTGAACACGGTTTCTCTCTGTCGAAAGAGAGGTCTATCGATAATCGACCAGTGTCATCGTTGGCTAGTTTCAACACATGTCACTCAAACCGTCTGAAAAAGGCCCGTGCGTCTGCTTTCCCGCACAACACTGGGAGAGCCAATCACCGCAACTTGGGAAGGCAGCTCAGCGAATGACGATGCTGAAACATATGTTTAGACCAAAAAAGGCAGTCTGAGTTGTGGCATTAAGCAATGCAAGCGTGACGTTTTGCATTGCTTAATGTCACAACTAAGACTGCGTTTTTGGTCTAAACATATGTTTCTGCATCATTCGCCGAGCTGCCTCTGTAAGTTGCGGTGATTGGCTCCCCGAGTGTTGTGCGGGAAAGCAAACGCAGGGGCTTTTTTAGAGTGCAGGACTTGTTCCGCGAATCCACGTAAATGCCGTAGTATTAAAGGGGCCCACCAACAATTTTTTGACCGGTTTGAAGTTCGCGCTGAAACGGAGCTCCATGAAAGCAGGAACACCGAGGAAAAAAAATATTACAGAAATTCGCAATATTTTGCGAGTTATTAGCAAATTAAATATCGCAGAAAACAACTTTAAATAAGCAAAACATTGCGCTTCATGACGTAAAATGAAACAGTTTAGCGATTGGAGCAAAGCGGTTGGCCAATTCGACGCGAGTTCGGTTGATAGCCCGTCGGCCCGGTCGGCTCGTCGGCCATTAGGCCTAGCTGCAACCATCGTAGCTTTTGGATCGGGTTGCCATCATCGATGAATTTACCAGGCTTATCGGATTTTGAGTGCGGATCTGGGCGTCGCGCCGCACGAGGACACTCCACGCAAGCGCCGCGACGCGTCTCTGCCTCAGTCCGCTTCGAAAGCCGCGGAAAACTCGTCTCCCGCAACTCCGCCACCGGAGCCTCCTCGGCGAGTAGGAGGTACAAACTGATGAGCGTTCCCGTTGGGCACGATATAAGCTGGGTCCCGTCGCCGCACTTCACTCGAACAGTGAAAAGTCTGTCACAGCACTAAAAGAAAATAGGGGTTCCCCTGGCTCCTCTTACTGCTTTTAGTTGACCGGGACCGGGGGCGCACAAGTGAACATACGATGCGCGTTGTCTGCACGGATCACTTGTCGTCTGCTCGCGATGGTACGTTGCGGACGCCGCTGGGAGGCGCGCATGAGCGACGAGGCGTTGTTTTCGCCCTTTTTGAACTTTACTTTGCAACTTTATTAGCTCTATAAAAATGACTTGTTAGAGAAATAATGACGGCTAACGTGTGATATGCTTTATTTTGCTTCAAAATTCCTGGGACGGCTCTCGCCAATGACGAAACCCAGAGAATGTGACGTATAGTGAAAGGGAGCGCCGTTCAACCTCCTTGGCGCCGTTACGCGCGCGCATTCGGCACCTCACGGCGCCACCGTCCGAGGAGGTGTTTCCGAGTTCTCAAATTAAAATATGATGCGCTAATGTTTTCAAACTCTTTCGTTGCCCACTGGGTTTCCGGGACCACTAGCGTGTAGAAGTCGCAAAAAAAAAGTCAACGCTCAAATACTGTTGGATGACCCCTTTAAGCGAACACAAAAAAAACTACCCGAGACTGTGGTGACGACCAAGAAACGACGGGAAGGATCAAAAGAACCACACGCACAACACACCATACATGGGTAAATTACTTTCAAAATGTAATTTAATTACAATTACAATTACTTAGCTCCCAAAGTAGTTTAACTACAATTACTACTACGCGAAAGTAGTTCCTTGCAATTACAAATTACTTTTTACAAGTAATGCAATTACTTTACAATTACTTATTTCTGAGAGTTACCCACCTTAGGCCATATAACTGTAAACGAGTTATATGGCCGCTGTATAAGTGTCACGCATTGTACTTTCCTTTTATGAAATTTGTTAAATGGATTACAGAACTTAATAGTTTGGAGTAATGAACTTTCGCGTTCTTATATTTTCAAAAAATAAAAATAAATGACGACAAAACTCACAGGTGCGAGGTGAATCTCCTTAGAGTTTATGCAAATGGTATCCAAGTCATACCAACAAAAAATAAACTTAAAAATAATACAAGGAAAGAAATATGCGACGGTACTGGTATCAGAAAACTCACGTAAAAATGACTAACAAGAGAAACTTGTAGATGACGTCAAACATTTAAAGAATACGACAACCTACGAAAACATTTCAGCCACGATGATTCGCTGCCTCTCCCTGTCTGCGGACTTGTAACATGCCGGATGTGGGTAACCGTAGCACACGAACTGTGGTCGCTTCCACAAAACTAGTGTCACAATAGCAGCAACTCTTTTGCTAGGGATTCTGGGTTAATTCAGTGCACGGTAACAACCAAAAACCTCCTCAGATAGATAATACTTTTAGGATCGTCATGTAGCTAATCATTAGGATAGCAATGATTGTATCGATGTTATGCATCTCATAAAGAAGACCGATTTGAATTTAGCATGGCAAGAACAACCTCAAAAAATTCATGATACACTGTAAACGACTTTATTTTCGCGCATTTCGCGAATCGCCTACAATTCACAAAAAATAAGTCCCACGAGCGATTCCGGTAGAATGTAAACAGATTGGAATCTATATTGCGACCCCACCGCGTTGCGAAAATTAGAATCCGCGAATTATTCCAAAACTGCGGCCTCTTGGACGCCTTTATTTCATGATTTATTTGAGCGTGTTTCAGCTGGAAGATATAGACGAGCCATTATTATTATTTTTTTTTATAACTAAGTATTATTGAAAGTGACAAAAAAGTTGCCTACCTGCAAATGTTTCCGCAAATTGGAGGTCGCGTTTCGGTTTGTTGAATTTGTTTTCAGAGACGGTGCGGAGAGTTTGCACCTCACGATAATATTTTTTTACATTGCTGCTAATCTGTTTGAAGAATTTTTCGTAACAAGGCCCCGGCAGCCTTTCCTTTTCCAATGTAGATAAGACTGTTGCAGGTTCTCAATGCAAAGTAGCACTGCGCGCCTCGCGACGGTTCTACAGGCCAGGACGAGAGGACAACGCGTGGAGGGTCACGATAGAGGTCTAAAAACAAAGTGAAAGCCAAGCCCTCTATAAAAAAAAAGAAGCCTTCAACAAACAACAAATGTAAAAACAAGCTCCCTACAGTCTAAAGCCGCAGTTTGTAAGTTTTGGAATCTCGTCCAATCAGGCTGACAAACGGTTGAAAGGGTTAGGTAGAGCGAACACTAAACAAGGAAGATTTGTACAAAATGGTAGACGAGGATTGGCAGAAGGAAGAGCAGGGTAGCGGCAACAGTTGGGAAGTAAGGCAGGGTGAGTCGTGTTAATGAGACCTGCTGCTTTTTTGCTTCTTCGCCTCGATGTTAGAGTAGCACGACTTACTGTTAGTGGTACCAACATACGAGATAGAGGAGAAGGGCGTGAAAAACTCATAAAGAAAAGAGAATAATTTCATGAACACAAAAGTCCCCAAACTTGACTGAAATATGTAAGGGCATATGCTAGCGGCGAAGACGCGTAAGGAGAACCTCGAACCTCCCCGCCTCGACCGGATGATGTGACCGGAGCCAACCAGCTCGACCGGCTCGACTTCGACCCCCGATGCCCCCGTGTGGGAATGAGAAATAAGAAAGACACCTAGAAACAGGAGCAACAGGAAGCGGATTCAACTACGACAGGAGTCGGATTCACCATTCAACTACGACAGGAACGAAAACGGACGCGAATGTAGCCCTCATTTATCAAGTTATTTCTCAAATTCTTCATTAAATCGTTTTACACTCTACAATATCTTCCATGCCGTTCTATCCCAGCCTCTCTTTCCCATCCCTCTTTTCCCTTTCTTGAGCAAGTTCAGCAGGTTGGGAGACACTCTCTCCCCTGTCGCTTAGGCTGTGCTGTCGCCTCCGTGGCCAGGGGGGAAAAGCGCTGCCGCTGCAAAATCTTGCAAAAGTAATTGTAATTGTGCCTGAAATTTAGGAATTACTGAAGCTAGAAAGTAATTAGATTACAATTACAATTCCTTTTAGCCAAAAGTAATTATTACAATTACAAATTACCAGGGAAAGTAATTAAATTACAGTAATTTAATTACTGTAATTGAATTACTACCCAAGTATGCAACACTCACCAGAGCAGCGGCAGCAGTGTGGGAGGCTTAACGTCGTCGACCCATCTCTTGCTCGCGTGCGCTGCCTGCGGCGATGACTGGATTTTTTTCGGTTCCGTTCCCTTCTGAAAGTCTCACCGTTCCTTTTTAGACAGTCAGCAGCTCACACACAACGTAAATTTACCAGAATCGGAGCCCGTACGAGGGAAGAAAACGTCGCAGCGGACCGGTTCATTCGAAAAGTGTGGGGATCTGCGGGATTGCACGTAGTCCTGCGGTTACGGGGATAATCATAAATATAAAATTGGTACTTTCAACCTTGGTAGCGCTATGTATATTGTGTTTATATTATATATATATATATATAATAAATTGTAAAATACTGCGATTTTAAAACATATATTAATGTCGGATAAACGCTCACGAACACCCCGCGCCGCTCGACAAGAAATGTTTTTTTCACGTCGATGCCAGAAATTTTTCTCACGTAGTTGCGCCATGGACTTCCTTCTCCGACATTGTGACGTAACCACTCGGAGCGCTACGGCCTTCTCTTCCAGGAGGTGTTGGAACGGGGCAGCTCTCTCTTCTCGGTTGACCAGGACCAACAACGTCAGGATTTCGTCACATGCCGCGCGCGTTCGACACCACGGGGCTCCCCCGTAGGAGGAGGAGGTTTCCGCGTCGTCCGGTGAAAATATGACGCACTGATATTTACTTACTGTCTCCGTGCCCGCTGGGTTGCTCGAACCACAAGAGACGTGGACACCGCGAAAAAGGTAGGGCCCCTTTAAAACACAGTATTTTTTGTTAGCTGCGCCCAATGTTTAAATTAAGGGAGGAAAAGTAATATCGATACGGTTTTTACTGTGTGTTTATATGGGTCGGCGGACATTAGATGGGAATATAACTATCACTATTATAATACCAATGAACATCTGTTTAGGCCTCAAAATGAAGTCTGCGCTGTGGCATTACGCAATGCAAGCAGACGCTTTGCATTGCGTAATGCCACAGCGCAGACTTAATTTCTGGGTCTGAAGGGATGTTCCGCCTCATCATTCGCTGAGCTGATTTTCTAGATTGCAATGATTGGCTCTTGGAGTGTTTTGCGGGTAAGTAGACGCGCCGGCGTTTTTTAGAGTGTGTGGTTCCAATGTAGGCTTCAATCTTGTGAAATCTGTGTTCATTTGGCTAAAAAGAACATTTGTGTACCCAATGTCTATTTATAATTTTCGCGTCCATAGAAAATGTGAAGATCACTTCTTTACACTTTACACATATAGTTAAATGATCTAGCTTTATAGACCACTGATGTGGATGAAAAGTATATTGGAATGAGTAATCAAACATTAATCGAAATTTGACACATATTTGAACAATTGAAGTGTATAGGCTTTTGTCTCAACGAAGGCTACATACAGTCTCGACACTACGATTGATAGAAAGTATATAAAAGTGTGTTATAAAATGACTCCAGTCTCAATACATATTGTAACAACTGTAGTGTACAGGCTTTCGTCTCGACAATGGCCATACAAAGTCTGAATACTAAAGTTAAAGTTGTTGTGTTGTTGTTCCTCCCGGTCGTGTGGGAGGCAGGTTCCGCTCCGATGGTCTGGAGCGTGGTGGCACGAACGTCGCTGAGTGACGGGTCGACTCACTGCTTGAAAAGAACTATGTGCATTTATTTACACTCTAGTAACAAGTCCCAACTTTGGAAACCATCCTGCCTCGTCTAAAGTCTCGACCCCCGTCCCCGATTTCTCTCAATCAAATCCCCAAGTCCGAATCCCTCAAAATCCTCTCCGCACTCTTTTTGTAGGCCCGTAGGGGCCTCCTTTCCCCTTAGGAACCGACCAATCTCTTCAAATTCCACCACTCACACGTGGTACACTGTTCTCCAATGGTTGGAGAGCTGTCATCCTGGCGCTCCAACCGCCAAACCTAAATTCCTTGTAGAGTTGTTCTCTGCAATTTTCCCAGTCTGACTGGCGCCAACCGCTAAATTATTGCATCGGGTAAAGAGCGACTATTTTACACTAAGCGGCAAAACCCTCTATACACCGGCACACTCGGTTAACATCCACAAGCAGCTGCAAGAACGGGCTGTCCCAGGGATCTGTTCGAGCAGACTCCCGAAACCCGAGACGTTTCTTGACGACCGCGGGGGAACCGCTCCCGCAACTCGGCCGCTCTGCCCACGCAAACGCTCCCTCCAAAACGCCGACACCCACAAAAAAAGATAAAACAAAACAACGCCGACGCAACTCTGGAAAGTTCTAACAAAAGAAAACACCTAATAAATAAGCATGATTTCTATATACTTAACTACTACCAATGATGAAAAGTATAGAGAAAGCGGGTGATAAAAATGAATTCAATTTTCATACATATTGTAACAACCTACAGTTGTACAGACTTTCACCTTAACAAAGTTCATACTAAGTCTATACATTGATAAAAAGTATACACAAAGCGGGCAATAATAATAAATTCAATTTTGATTAAAAAAGATTAACCACTGCAGTGTATAGACCCGTGTCTGAAAAAGGTGTATACACAATGTATACAAATACGTTGTTAGAAAGTGCACGTATGGAAGAAAGTCGCAAGGATCGTTAAGTAGTCGTAAAAATTTCAATAAACTAAGCAACTTTTTTTTTTTTTTTGTACGGGCAGTAATATTACACTCTTAAAAATGCCCGCGCGTCTACTTGCCCGCAAAACACAGAAAGTGTCAGTCATTGCGATATAGGAAATTAACTCAACGAATGATGAGCCGGGACATCTCTTTAGACCTAAAAATGAAGTCTGCGCTGTGGCATTACGCAATGCAAAGCGTCATGCTTGTATTGCGTTATGCCACACTGCAGGCTTAATTTTTAGGTCTGAACAGATGTCCCGCCTCGTCACTCGCTAAGCTGATTTCGTAGATTGAAAAGATTGGCACTTCGAGTCTTTTGCGGGTAAGCATACGCGTAGGCATTTCTTAGAGTGTCGAGTTATTATAATGCACGCTATATGCCCTCGAAGGTGTCAAAAGGTTTGGATGCCGTTTCTTGCACAAATGAATCTGAGCACATATGTTTATTCTGGAGACATAAGTGCACTCATGGTTGTTTGCAGCTGTGCCCTTGTTGGGTTTCTCAACAGCAAAGGGCGCAAACCAGCTGATGTCATCTACTCAATGATAAAAAATCGTTTGAATCTCTAATGAGGAGACAAAGAAATGCCTGTCAAGTAATAAAACTGAAGTGCGTGTCCAGCTAGTGACAGAGCTGCGGCTCACCGTCTGCGTAGACGGTGAGCCGCAGCATGCCGAGCCTTTCTTTCGTTTTCATCCATGTCACGCTGCGGTCAAATGCTCTAATGCCTATATAACCACGTTCCATACCACACATTCTCTTTCCGACATGGATGAAAACGAACGAAAGGCTCGGCATACTGCGGCTCACCGTCTACGCAGACAAGCACCACCAGAGCTTCGCCCCAATCAACATCATTCACCACGTGGAGATGCGGTTGTTTTTTTTTTTCTCCTGAAAACAGCCAAAAAGAAAAGAAAAAAAAAGGAGGTGATGTAAATTGAGAGTGGGTGCCGGTACGCTTATAGACGCTTTGCAGCAGCTGTGCATGGACGCCGCCGTAACTGACCTTCAGTTTTTGTTTCCTCTTATTTCGTTTATTTCACTTCATTATTACCATAGCAGGTCAGGTTATTGCCACGTTGGATTGAACTGTGTCCTTTTCTAAAGCATCGGCCTTTGTAGAGGATCGTCAACTACCGTTTCAGTTGCTCGGCATTTTGGAAAGACAAGAGAAGGTCAGCAATGGCGGCTGTAATTTGGCTCGTGTGTAAAGCGTCTATATCCTTAAAGGGCCCCTCAGGGGGGGGGGGGGGGGGGGGGTCGTGTGACGTCAAGGGGGTCACGTGACGTTAGGCAGTCAGGTGACCTCAGGGGTCACATAACCTTGGGGGCTCACGTGACCTGGGGTGGTCCCGTGATAAATACTCTCCACCTCAACGTGATGGCTAAGCCGATCCATCTCTCCTAGACGCGCCCGAAATGCCTAGAGAAAATAAGTGGAAAGGAGGCGACTACTGACTAACTCGCGTCTCGCGCCGTCAGTATAGCTGTAAACATTTTTTTTTTCGCGCGATATTCTTTTTCAGACACGCGTGTCCCAATTAGACTGTTAAAAAAAAAAAAAAAACATTATTCTTTTTCTTTTCAGGGGCCCTTTAAAGAGACACTGACACCCCCCAAAATTTTTATTTATATTTTGCCAGGCGATCCCTTATGGTGTCAGAAGACTACCGAATTAACATTTTGCAACAGCTTCACGTATATCTTTAATAAAGTAAAAACACGCAACTGCTCGAAATTGGAACTGGACTGGGAAGAAAGAAGAAATGTAGAGGAGAAGGAAATTACCGAAAGTCACGCAGCTGCGCAACTTTTTTTTTTTTTTTTAGTTAACGTATTTTCAGTTTTTTGAAGCCACAAAAAATGAGTATCGTATCTTTTTTGTCTATTTTTAGTATTGAGTGTGTGCCTTCGATGACCCGCGACTTTGATTATCTTTAGTGGTTGCGTCTAAACCAGAGAGAACGGCCCGTGACCACGTAGTAGAGGGTGATCACTCAAACCGGCCAGTTCTCGATAGCCGGTTTTCGGGCGGAAAGAAAACAAATTTCCAGCCGCGAATTGTGTTCTGGGTAGTTGGGCTCTTATATGGCATGTACAAACAAAAACCTTGGCGAGCAGAAATACCCTGTCAGTGTCCCTTGAAAGGGATGCTGAACCGAAATTTGGATTCCACAAAACACGCGGCAAAAGCGTGCAGGAATGCTACAAATGCCGAAGCATCACTCATACAGCGATATCTCGAACGGATAACCGTACCTACAAAAAAGAAAAAAAAAAAGGAGGCGGATTTGACAGAAATGTTTACGTCTTGTTTCTCCGAGAAGGAGAGGGAACGGCCTCGCGTCTTCTCCGCCTCGCCGCCTTGAGGGAGCGAAGTGAAGAGTAGGAAACGAAATATGTTGACGTCACGCGCCTCGTCGGCCTGGTTCAATCTCGATCTCTCTTTTCAAAACTACGGCCGTCCATTCGAAATATTGCCTTACGAGTAGTGTTGTAGGGATTGTAGCGTCCCGCCACCATCTCCGGCATTTTTTTTTTAATCCAAGTTTGTTTTCGCCCACAGTGGAAGTGGAGACATTCAAGATTGCGGCGCCCTTGTGGAAAACGACTATAGCGCGAGAGATTTCGAGAAGCGAAACCGGGAGACGGAGAGACAAGGAGCCAGTTTGCAGCAAGGTTGGCTGATACTTCGACAGCTGGCTAGTTGTAGAGGAAATGTAAAATACATTTGAGATACTTCGAGGCAGGATGCTGATGGAGCAATTTATTACAACTTGTTCCAGCAAACTGACGGTATTTTTGAAAGAAAGAGAATGCTCGAAATTAAATAATATGGCCGAAAAATGTGACGCATTTCTTTAGACTCAGGTTCAACCGAGTTCTACGAGAGTAAAACAAGAACAACCCGGGACGAAAACCAGTCCAGAGACAGCCCGAAACTCATTCAAGGAAGGCACGAGAAGGTCCCCTCAATACTTCTTATGCAACAAGATAGGGCATAAGGCTGAGAGCCGCCAAAGTCGCAGCCAATACCCAAAACAGCCAACATGGTGACGCTGCGGAAAGTTAGGGTACAAATACGACAAATGCGTTATGAGATCTAGCGACGAGCCACAAGTATCCTGCGTGTGGACAGGCCCTACTGAGAGGGAATCTTTACCAGACGAGACCTATGTCACGTTATGAGATGGAGGTAGAATACCGGTGGTGAACGCGGCGCTAGGAAGAGCATATAAGTTTATGGTCGAGATGTGATCGAAGACTGAATATGTGAAGGAAAGGTTACAATGCTACGGGACACCGGCTGCAATATCGTAGTCGTGAGAAAAGCCTAGTTCAGCTACACGGGTAACAGCCCCGTATTTTTGTTGGATCGAACTGTACGATTCTTACCAGAGGCGGAGATCTACGTCAACACTCCCTCTTTCACCAGAAAGCGTGTAGCGAAGTGCATAGAAAATCCGCTATACGATCTAGTCATTGGCAGCATCCCGCAAGTGAGAGAGGCACACCAACCCGATCGTGCCAGGAAATGGGACCAAGAGACGAGCATCGACGTTCCACTACGGATATACCGAAATGGTTGTCGCCAGAAGCAGGAAGAAGAAACGATAGTGAGGGAGGTCCTAACTAAAATACCAGAATACGTCACGAGCAATCGGGGCTTAGTTTTGATTAAGCTGTCTATAAGACTCTATGAACTCGGAGAGGCGAGGAGGACAATCAACGACGACACCAAGGAAAACCTGCTACCGAGGATACAACCCGTCGTAATTCTCGGAACAACAGTTGAGGAGCTGTCGAGAGAGCAGAGGAACAACGAGTTCCTAAAGAGTTGTTTTCATGAGGTTGGAGAAGTGACGAAGAAGCACTGATGCCGTAAAAGGGTACGAGATGGTGATCAAGAATACCTGCTGTTTCGCAACTCCGTGTTTACCACCGGGAGGAGCGTAGAGCAGTTGGTTCTGCCAACTAAATAAAAATGAACCCTTTTGGCGAGGTCACATCGGAGAATCTTCTCAAATCATCAAAGTGTGAGGAGCACACTTGTTTTGGCGTCGGAAGAGTTCTTTTGGTCTGATATGAAGAGCGACACCAGAAAACACGTCCGTTCGTGCGACGTCTGTCGACGTGCGGAGCAGAGGAGGCCAAGTTAATTTTTTAAACAATGTCTATCACATGGAGGAGGGGGAGAAAACGTTATTAAAAATAAAAGGCCCTAAGCCCAGGCCCAGATATGATAGGGGCAAAAATCAAACAAGTGTCGATCGACTCCATTCCATTGACCTGCGACGGACGAGGACTTGACCCGTAGCATTTCTGGTCGTTCTACTGACACGCTCGAAAAAACGGCAGTATTGTGCCTCAGGAGGGGCTGGTGAATCTGGGATTCCCCTTTCTCTTTTGTTCTCTCTGCTTCTAAAGTTTTAAGTTGACAACGGGTTCTGCGCTTTCCCATGTTGGCAGTGGCGTCACGAGGGTCAGCGGCACCCGGGGCGGTAGCCCGCCGCGACAACCCCACCTCCCCTGCTCTCGCGTGACCCGCCGCGACTTCCAGCCCTCACGCGTGGCCCGCCGCGACACCCCCCCTGAGCACTGCACCCGGGACGGCCCCCCCCCTTATGACGCCACTGCGTGTTGGCAACCTCCGGGTTTACATTCGGTCTGCACACGATTCTGGAAGGTTTAACCAACGAACCTTATTGTGTTCGCTAGGTGAAGGACATTCCCAACTGTAGAGTTCGATTTCTTCAAGGGCGCCGCCATCTTGAATTGGCGTCACTTCCAGTATGGGCGAAAACATTGTTTTGCCGTCGCCACGTCAATAGAAGGCATTTAGGAAAAGAGCGTAACCGTCACCCATTCTCGTTTTCTGTCCCCTCTATTTTTTTTTTTTTTTTTTTTTTTTTTAGTATTTGCAGGTTGAAACGTTTTAATATTTTTTTCATCGCCCATACCGGATATGCCTACTTGGCGGTCGGGGGCGAGAGTAAGCGGAAAAGGTTTATACTGTCGTACTGTTTAGTTGTTTTTTCGGGGTGCCCATCTGCCTTTGTCGCAATAGACGCATACTCAGGTTGGAATGTAAACAAGGCTGCTTAAACGCTGTTGTCAGTGGCGTCACTACGGTACCCAAGGCAGTGGCCGATCGCGACACCCCCCACCTCTCTTGTGACGCCACTGGCGCCACACGTTAGTCCTCAAAAGTAACTTAATGCCATTACTTCGTTACTTGACCTTAAAAGTACCTAAGCGCCTTGTCCCTCTCGTGTATGTTATTTTCTATCGTCACTGTCTCTTTGCGCTTTGAAACCTTATACCTAACTAAGTACGTGACTCGTTCCTTTTCTAAAAAAGTAAGTAAATATATTACTGGTTACCGGAGAAAGGAACTAAGTAGAAGTAACTCGTTACTAGTAACGCGTTACGTACATGTCTGGTCAAAACACCGTATCCAAAAGCGAGCTAGAAATGGCAACGGTGCAGCCCCCCTCGCTTTATATTGTGATAATCAGTCATTGGTAAATTGAAGTTACCAGCGAGAATAAGCCTAGGGTTTTTCTTAACATTTAAAAAAGGCAATAATTTACAACGCTACCTGCGTTCACATTTAACATGACAAAGTTACTTATACCCCTGCTACACGGGCACACTTAACCGCGGTTAACTCAGCTTTAACTGCGGTTACGTGGCAGCAAAGATGTCGCACTATACTCTCGGACAGCTATTTCAAAAGAAGTGAAGAGAGCGCGTGCACTGCTTTGATGGGTGCTCAAGATGCTCAAGCGCACGTTCGCCCATAGCTCTGACTGCATCGTCGCAGAATTTTGTCGGCAAGTATTGTGAGCTAATTGGGGTTTAGCGTAACTGCAGTTAAGTGTGCCCGTGTAACGAGGGTATTAGAATGCTATGACACCAAAGATATTGGTGCATGTCAAGCTATTTTTCTTTCGCCTTTATATTGGGCTAACTCCAGCAATTTTTAGCTCATTCAGGATTATTTTGTACTGTGGCAAAATATTTACTGTATAAGAAGAGATCTGCCTAGGCGTTTTCGAGGCATGTTTAACAGGAACTGACCGAATCAGGTGGAGGCTTGCGCTATCTACCGTATTTACTCGGGTAATAGCCGCACTATTTATGAACAAGGCCCTTGTGTTTTCTTTCCCGCAAAGCCCATATACAACCAATCATGGCGTTGCGCATAAATAACATAGCGAATAACTAGATCAAGAACACGAGTCTCCATACAGACGCAACCTTCTCAGATGGTATCTTCGCACGAAGACGTTATCTCTGCCCTGTAAACCGCTGGAATCATGCTGTCGATCGCGGAGATTGGCAATCCGCATGCTCAGCGGAAAAGCGAACCCTCAGGTTTTCTTCATAAACAGCGCGGCTATTACCCGAGTAAATACGGTAGTCAGACCTAGGGAAACCAGAGCCTAAGTCAGAGGTAGAGAGCCTCGATTGTAAAGAGAGTCCATCTCAATCATTGAAATTTAATGACGGATGCCTCCCACACCGATTGATTGCAAGTGCGCATGCGCTGCCTCGTCGTGTGGCGAGGAGGAAAGCAGGCGGAAAGGCAGAGACGCTCCCTGACGTTCAACACGTTCGTCACCCCCTTGCAGCGCGTATTGCAAACTCGGCCCATAAACCACGCGACACCGATTGAGCAGTTGGACATTCTCTGTAATACAGGCTCTCTAGTCAGATGTAGAGAGCCTGTACTACAGAGAGTTTCCAACTGCTCGATTTGGGTCACGTGGTTTATAGGCCGGATTTGCAGTATGAGCTGCGAGGAGGTAACAAAAGCGTTGATCGTCTGCAAACGTCTCCACTCCGCCTGACATGTTACCTTTCATTCTACTTTCCTCCTCGCTACGCGAAAACGCAGCGCATGTGCACTTGCGACCGAACTACAGTAACCGAACGCCGCTGGAGGTGTCCGCCATTAGCAAACCCATGATTTGAGATGGACCCTCTCTTCAATCTAGGCTCTCCAGTCAGAGGCTAGGAGTTGGGTGCCATCTGGTGAGACTGTCGCGCACTGCCTCGTTTTGAGTTTGCGAATCCCCTAGCAGATGGCGGGTTGGAGGTGCAGGTTTTAGCAGGTAGCAATAAATGTGTGCGCAACAATTCACGTATCGGATACGAAAAACAATAATTGTAAGACTCAAGGCAGATGAACAACCCATATAAATATATTGAATTGTGAAAACCCGTTTTATTATTAAGGAATGTTGGGCGTTTAACGGTGGCCACGCGTGCCCACTCGCAGCGTGGAGCGGGTTCGTTTCAGCCGGCACTCCACGAGTGGTTGCACTCTCCGAGTTCGTTTCAGTGCTGGCGCCCCCGAGGTGGGGGGGGGGGGGGGGATGATCAAGAATTCCGTTTTTTTTTTGTTTTCTTTTTTGGAGGGGGGGGGGGGCGGAAAATTTTTAAGGATACTATTTCCCCATTCTTTCTTGTGCCAGGGGGTCCACCCACGTCATATTGCCCCCTGAGAAGGGGGGAGGGAGGGGTGTCGACTTTGTTTTGGGGGAGAGCGACCGCCCCCGTCGCCCCCCCCCCCCCCCCCCCCCCCCCACCCTCCCTTTGAATCCGCCGCTGGGCACCCCACGCGTGCATGCACTCGCTGCACCGAGAAAATCGGGAGTGCGCCAAAATGCAATCCCGTCATGCTTCGCTCCGGCGAGGAGCAGGAGCAGACGACGAGGGTTCGTCTGCTACAATGTGTCGCGGAACCGAAAGGGAAAAATGTAGATTTTCTGATTAAAGTCGCGTCCCGCGGGCAACGGAATCAAATGCGAGCTTGAATTGTGAGCGTCTGCTATTTCATGAAGGAAGCAATTGACAAACCGTGCTTTATTTGCAGGTTTTAAGTCGCTCTGTTGCCTTATACAGACGCTAAAATATACCAGTGTGTAAAGAAATGCTCAGAAGAAACGCATCAGCGGCCCCCGAGATGTTTATCACCATCCATGTGCGGGTGAAAATTGAACATTTGTCGACAAAACTCTCACAGCAGAAACCCGTGACTGCCCAATAAGCATCAGAGAAAGCTAAACAGAGTGACTTTACCCGAGGCTTGAGCAACATCGTCATGTTTAACATTTACCTATGTCAGCTAACTTGCCCCGTCGTATTGTGTCCGAGAAAGCTCTCGTTCTCGACGCCCTCACCAAGGATAATATCTGATCCACCTGTAATGACTATCGAAATCGAAAGTCCCACGGAAAGTTTTGCAGGATATTCCAACAGACTAGTTTTAAGCCGTACCCTTTCAGTGGCTCACACATAATGCCATGCTCAAACGGATCAAGCTTCAGCTCGGACAGCATCATCAGCTTTCTTCAGTGTAAGCGGAATTATGAAGATATCGCAACCAGCTGCTTTGTAGACAGCAGGTTGCGGAAATTTACGCCGTCAGTAACTTTCTCTACGACAGCCGAGTTGTTTGAAGTCATCGCAAATATAAACTACAGGTGGCAGCGACCAATGTTTGTAGACAAACGTTGGTAGCGACTGTGCTCTCGCATTCCCACCCATCACTCCGAACAGAAAGGCGCTAGTTTCGGTTTGAGGTTGGTACTTTTTCTACAACATAGATGGCGGCAGCATCAGCCTTCTGCACGGCTTCTGCACTCTGTGCATTTGGCGTGTTCGTTTGAGTCTAGTTCTCCGTGCAACACTCAGGGAGTGCGATGCATACTGGGAGAGAACTCGTACGGTGCCAGTGCGTGCGAAACGAACTCGCTATTAGCTAAAAAATCGGCGTATCGATTTGAATGGGGATAAAATGAAAGCGAAGTATAAAACTTGCCAGCGCGCTCCGATTCGTCAAGACCATTTTAAATTTCTGGTATTTAGATTATATATGTACATTTAGAGAGACACAATATATATTTTAAAGGCAAATTTTATTGTTCTTACTCTTGACAGAGGCATCGCAAACATACTGAGTAAATTATAAGTAGGTAAATGTGGTATTACACCGCCCCTTGATAATACAATTCTGTTCCTTTTGATTTTAATGTTTATGCGGAGAGCAAGTCGTCTGCTTCTTGCGCAGGAGTTGCGGTGACGTCAGAAAGACGCCGAGCTCTCATTGGCTCTGATTGAATGATAATGCGTAGACCTCAAAGCAAGTTGCCTTGAGGTCTACCCACTATCCTTCATTTAACAAAACCACCGTCCCTGTAAAAGAAGACGAACTTCCGCTCTACATAAGGCAACGTTTGGCCCTCTACTATCAGCTAGTATCAACCTACTTCGTAATTATTCATCATTAAGTAGGCTTTGCTGTTCATGGTCTCATTTAAATGAATTCTTCCTTCCTACGTACATCCTTCCGTGATTCATCCTTTCGTTCATCTATGCATTACATCCAACATACACGCCAATTTATTCAAAACAAGGATACAATTGTACTGTACAATAATCTCGGGGTACATGGCTAAATGCGATACCTGACGAGGTCATGGCACCCCTTCTATTACAACAACATAACAATACATCTAAAGGAAATTAAATATCGTATAAAACTGGCTGAAACAACACCAACACTGGAAAGAGTTCAAAGCTAAAAGCGTAGAATTTCTAAAGTACAGTCACTAAATAATTAACTATACATACTAGATCATTCTCCTATTCATTCATCATCAACACACAAAAAAGTATATTAAACAGCTTCAAGTTTATTATTTCAATGAAAAAGTATGTTAGTATGATAACCCCTCGACCCATCCCCCCCCCCCCCCCCCCGCCCCCACCCTCCTCTCTCTCAAAAAAGAAAGAAGAGAAGAAAAGAAGTATAATTCCGACTTGGATTTTCTCAAAACATCGCATTTTAAATACAATTTTAATTCAGCGTTAGTGAACCAGAGAGACCGTGGATCGGATTCTGAGCAAGATCACATTAATTACTACTTCTTGGTGTGTTGGCAGTCAGTGCCAAGAGTTACTTCGTAACACGCGAACTTTTACAGGACCGTGCCGGACCTAATCATCGCACACATACAAGCCGCCCATGACCAGGCAGAAAGGACGACGAAGCAGCAGCGACGAGCAAAACGACGAGAAAACCGACGGTCACGGGACCGCCACGTCAACCGGAGGGGATAAAAGAACACCCGCCACCAGACCATCATCGCAGTCAGCAGCAGAAGTTACGCCAGATCGTAAAGGGCCGTTCACACTCTTGCGACCGAGTAAAGACTGAGAGAGACCAAACCGGTTTTTGAGCCTCTTTTGACTTCTTAGGACCAGCTCCGCTGTAGCGCATCCGGTCATAAGAGGTCGCAAGAGGCTTAAAAACCGGTCTGGTCTTAACACACGACCTTGTTACAGGTGAGCACTCACCTTTACGCATTGAAATAATCCCCCCCCCCCCCCCCCCCCCCCCCCAGGAAAAACTGCCGGTGACTACGAAACCGTTGTTTAGCATTGTGAGTGGCGTTAAAAAGTGAAAGTGTTAGTGGAGATCAGGCACGTAGCCAGGGGGGAGGCCCAAGGGGCCCGGCCCCCACCCCCCCCCCCCCCCCCGAAATTTTTTATTTTGCTGGAACCTCCTCTTTTCCCTTCCCCTTATACAGCATTTTGTCATGGGCGCCCCATGACAAAATGCTGTATCACCTAATATTTCTTTAGCTGATTTTGGCATTGGTGCTACTGCCATTGGCAATACGAATTTTTCCCACAACAAAAGTTGCACACAAGTATTGCTTCAATAAACGTCGATAGTTTGATATCAGTATACTCCTGGAAGTCGTCGCTGGGAAGCTCGTATTCATCCCATCCTATTCCATCTGCCCACCCCGCAGCCGCGCGAGGTGG
>NW_024609884.1:79587345-79892345 GCF_016920785.2 Ixodes scapularis
GTGGTAAAGGAATAGAGAAGTTTCAACTGCCTCTTTTCCCATTTTTTGGCAATGTCTATGGTCCATCTTTTTTACTGTTACAAAAACGCAACCTCTCCTCCCTCTAAAGAACAAACAATATGACCCGAATTGGAAATCAAAATAGTGGCGTTTGTCCTGACTTGAAAGTACAACAACTTGTTTTCCTGAATGAACCTTGGCGAGATAAGCTGTAGACCACTTTTGACAACGGTCATAGATTTGAAAGATAACTGTGGTGGCATTTTCCCAGGAAAAATGACCCTGTCGCTTATCAAACTTGTAATATTCTATCCTTTTTCTTTTTTTGTATGTGTGTGTATTGGGGAGTTGGGGGGGGGGGGGGAGGCATTAGCACATCAAAATTCGGAGTTTTTCGGATATATCAGAATGGACCAAAATTTTACCACCGGGTGTTTTTCGGCTTTATCAGAAAACACGGAACCCTAGTTTTGTGTTACCACACGACAAAATTTAATATAATTTTTATTGAATGAATAAGTGATCGCGTTGCCTAGTTTTGTGTTACCACACGACAAAATTTAATATAATTTTTATTGAATGAATAAGTGATCGCGTCGCGCGCGCACCGTGTTGCGCCAGGAGCGACGCGCGCTGATTGACCGATCTGATATGACATTGTTTTTTACAGTGTGGCAGGTGTCCGTCTTACAAGTACCGTCAAATACGATAATCCACGATGCCCGTGTCTCGTTCAGCCCTTGGAAGCAAAATGGAGGCGTAACACTCGCTCATATGGCACGTGGGGTTCTCGGTACTTATTGTAAGAAACGCGAAGCGTGAGTTTGATCAAGGTGCTTCGAAGCTGGTTCACACATTTGCAATGATTCCGTTCACAGCAACCAAAACGACTGAAACAACCAGAACACCGGAACAACCTTGACTCATGGTTGCTTTGTGAAGCAACTTCTTGCCACATTGTATACGGCGAACACTTTGCCCGGCGACTTTGTCGTCGCTGTGTTTCGGTCACGGTGTTGTTTCGGTTGCTGAACCATCCTCTAGATCGCGCAGCTTACTCGCGCGGCCTTTCGGGTTCGGTGGAAATGAACGATTGATGCTCCATCTCACAAATATCTCCAGTTTTGAGGAAGGCACGGGCTCGAGCGCGTGGCTTTGGACATTTTATACATTGTGTGCGAGTTTTCGCGCAAACAAAGTATTCGATTTGGTGTTCTGTTGAGCTCGGCTCACACACCTTGTTCTCTGTCTGCACTGTAGACATTTGGAAAAAGGAATATTGCCGCTGTTTCAACTTACTTACGGCAACAAGGCAGAAAGTTGGGCGAGTTGGCTAATCATCTTACAAAATAAAACGCCGCAAAAAAAAAGACAAAAAAAAAAGACACGAGAAACAAAGAAGGCACCGACACAGCGCTGTGTCTGTGCCTTCCTTGTTTCTTGTGTCTCGTTTTTCTGTGCTGTTTTACCTTGTACATACGACACGTTTGTCTTGATGTGCAGCAGGCTGGAAAGAAAGCTTACAGTGTAAAACAGACTGCGAGAATAGGCGGCTCTGACGTATCCCTTTATTGTGTACTTATTTGAAGAATAAAACATACGGCGTATACCTCAGGGTGGCATTTGACGTTCCAGTGGGAGATCTCGCTTCTTTGGCAGCTAACGGCCAAGTACGTTTTTCAGCGTTGCCTTAGTCACGCGTCGTCGAAGAAGCTAAGCTAGTGGAATATCAGAGTCCGGCCAGTCATGGGTTCCTTCTTTGAGTTCTTCCTTTGGATATCCTCACTCCGACGGAATCGATCGGGTGGAGGGTAACCAATCCAAAGTTTTAATGTAGTTTTGATTTTGTTATACGTAACCGTCTGGCGTCTAGAATTAACAAATCTACAATTAGCCTTGCAAAAAAAAAAAAAAAAAAAAAAAGAAACAACGAAGAACGATAACGTTTAAATTTAAAACGGCATTCGCAGACCAGGACTGCTCTCACACTCCTTGGACTTGGGCATACTTGGGCGCAACACTGTCTTAATCCTTAAGTGGAGGCGTTCTGGTACTTTCAGGAGTGTGAGAAATTGAAAGGAAGGCCTGGCGGCAATGGAAGTTTTGAATTGCGCTTGCAAATGTCCCCCCCCGGGCCCGCCTTGGAGAAAAATTCGAAGTGTGTCATTGGTTTCGTAAAAGTTCTGCACATTCCGAGAACTCACAGCGAAAATATGATAGGTTTGGTTACGGTTACGGTTATTCTTATTTTTATAAAATCGGTTTCCTTTCGGTTTTCGGGGGTTACGGTTTTTAAATATCGGTTATCGGTTCAAAGTTCCCCAAAACCCCCTTTGATTTAGGTTGGAGTAAAATGCAAAACATGCCTCTATAAAAAGTTGCTCCAGCTACAGCCAACGCTGCTCGTTACAATAGAAATATTAGAACTGCACTTCTTTTCCTACTTTGTTTCATTCAGAGACCAAGTTTCTGGGAGTAGAACGAATATGAGTGAAATTATTTTGTGAAAATTTTTGATTTTAGAAAATGTCATAATCAAAACAAAAGTTAAAAAAAAAAAAAGTCGAGTCTTTGCGTAGTTCGAGCTGAGAGGTGAGCGAGGACGATCATTTTCACTTTGGTATCGTTTTCGGTGTTGGCAAATGCAGTTCACCGATGGAACGAAGCGTCCTTTTTTCACTCTTACATAAAAGTGACTCAAGTAATAGTAACATTTTTAACAATTCTTTATTGCAGCGAACTTAGCTTCAATATTGTCTCACTTCAAACGCCACTTTGAGCAACATCTTTTTAAAAAAGTAAAGCTCCTTTCCTTACGAGACTGATGTTTGCGAAGTAGTTGAAATAGGTAATATTCAATGTATTAAAATTAAACTTGCGTTTTCAAATAAAAAATTCCGAATTTGTATGTATTGGTTCCTCGGAATCAATTGTGAGATATATTTAGTGAGACCTTGTTTGAGGATAAAAGGTCAGGTGTACGTCGAAGTGCGCTGATGCGCTAATGCAGCGCTGACTTGGACGAAACTATGCCCTAACGGAGAACTATTTGAGCTTCATTCGGAAGTATAAACGTACAAGTTAAACACTAAATATTATCAAAGAAAAATATTTTAATACTTTGCTCCATTCTTTTATGAAAAGTATGTCACAAAAGTTCTGGCGTCATATTTCACCCAAGGATAAATCAACTACTACACAAAGTAGTATAACCGCATATGAGCTCAATTACTTTAAATTGGCGACAGTTCCCTAAGTCAGGAGGGCATCTTTCACTTACTTTTAAATAAATTAGACAATAATAAAAGTGCTAAGCCGGATATGATACCGAATAATTTTTTTGTTAAACGATACGCAGAATGGTTTCAAAATATTTATACGTGCTTTTCAGTATTTCTCTTGAGCACGTGCTCAAGCAGTTTTACCAGATGATTGGAGAAGAGCAAAAAATAGTTCCGATACATAAGGACGACGGGGACTAGAATACAGCGTCAAATTTCAGGTCTCTTTATTTAACAAATACAACATGTAAAATGTTAGTGCACATCATATTTACGCATATTTTATGTTACCTAAACAAACATAATGTCATTTATAGAAATCAACATGGTTTTAGAAAGTTACTGTCGACCAGAACCCAGCTCATTGAATTTACACATCACTTAACTGAAACAATTAATGACAGAAAAGTCCAAGTGCAGACTGACGTAATGTACTTAGACTTTTCTAAAATGTTTGACTGGGTATCCCATTCAAAATTGCTGGGAAAGCTTTCCAACATTCTCAAAAACTCAAAATTGTTTAATTGGATAACAACTTATTTAACAGACAGAAAGAAGCCAATACGTTCACTATAATAAAATTGACTGTGATAAACTACCAGTTACTTTGGGAGTACCCCAGGGTTCCGTACTTGAGCCACTTTTTGGTTTTCATTAACGAAATATCATTTAAAATAAATGTTCCATTTGTTCGCAGCTGGTTGTATTATAAACTACAGCAAGCTTTGGGGGCAATATTGAATTGGTCTAAAACGTGGCCAATGAAGCTAAATCATGATAAGGGAGCCGTCATGACTGTCTCGTGTAAAAAAGAGCCGATCCAGTTTAATTACTTACTTGAAGGGCAACTTCTCAGGCGAGTCGAGGAATACAAGTATTTAGGACCTGTTTTTGACAGCAAACTCAACTGGGAACCAGCACTTGGAAGCGACTGTTAATAAAGCAAGGGGCACTTTGTTCGCGTTAGGAAGGAAATTAAAATTTGCTGACTCAGATACTAAAGTTATTGCCTATAAAAGTTTTGATAGACCTGTGTTAGGACACGCCAGCTCGGTGTGGCACACTTACACACAAAAATGGTATCCTTAGGCTTGAAAGTATTCAGAAACTAGCTGCTCGGTTTATTTTTAATATTTTTCGTACTGGAACCTCATCTACAGAACTGCTTCTCAGTGCGCAGCTTCAGCCGTTGCAAACAAGAGCAAAAATTGATACCAACACTATTTAAATCGAAATCTCTAGCTACTTAGAACCATTATCGACAACGTCCCGACGCCTAAACCATGTTAGAGCGTTAAAAAAAAAAAAAAAAGCAGGTTTAAGAATGGCCGTTTTAGATATGCTTTCTTTCCTCGGAAAATTAGAGATTGGAATGAGCTATCAAACGATATTGTCATTTTAACACCTGTGCACAATTTCGTTACTGCTGTGGAAATTTTATTTACCTGAATTTTTCCTTTTTCTGTTCCTATTTATGACTGTACTTTCTGTCGTATGGAGTACCCACCCCTTGAGGGGAGCCAGTAGTATTTCCAAATAAACCTATAAAGGAAATAGCGCAAGGGCATCGCTGCATCAGCAAGATCAGCGCTATTTCTATAGCGCTGAAGTAGAGCTATGGTGTGTAACGCACAAGCGGGGTAAAGTGTAAAAAAAAAAAAAAAAACGGGGTTGTGTTTTTGCGATGCGTCGCTGCAGACTACGTTTCTTCTGTGAGGGCTATACACGTTTGCAAGAAAGGCTCTTGTGCGCTGCCATTTTCAGCGATGCTGGCGCCGCGTAACGTTTCCGCCATGTTGGGCTGTGCTAGGGGCACGTCTTTGGGGTACGTGATGACAGGATGGCGGCGTCTGCTCTAACGCCGATGGCCAGCGTTAGCGACGCACTTACTGTTTAAGAACACAGGAGGAGGTATCCACACAGAATCATAGCATCAAATATCAGTGTTCCAGCCCGTCGTCTCCGGCCCAGCCGCCATTTCAATTTTGAGCAAGCTGCCTCCCTTAGTTAGGTTGTTCTACTGAGCGTTACGTTAATGAGGAGTTCTTTGGCTATTGCCAGAATGGTGCTCCCATGAAATAACAACAAATTTGGTGGATTTATGGGCAAAATCAACGAAGGACATCCGGCACACACTAGCGGAGGACTGAATTTGAATTTCGGCAACCTGAGGATTTTTAGATGTACAACCGACATTTCGGACATGGTGCCTTCTGCGCAATAAGCCTCCGTCACAATGCAGGCACATCGGCTGGGATTAAAACCTGCCAACTGGGGATCCATAGGCTGGCACTTTGCCTAGGCGGCACCATAGCGGCTAGCGCGATCCGATGAGGTAAGCCAGGGTGTTCATGTTCTGTATAGGTTTGGTGAGCACCGTAAATTTGCCTGAAAGTGGTCTTTCTGGACCTCTCTGAAGTACTACACATTAAGCGCTATTTCATGCACTACTGCTTTAGATACTGCTACGATATTGCATTTATGAAATTAGTCGGAGTTTGCGTGCCCCACACACGTTTGGTGAACACTGTACGTTTACCTTTCAAGTCTTCTTTCTTTTTTTTTTCTGAATGCTGAATTAAAAAAATGCTGTTATTGTATTCTTATTAAAATGTGGTTCTCAGGCTATTGCAATCTTTATGGGAGCTTCCATTCTTAGATTCGTTTTAGTATTTATGTTTCGATAAAGTCTTAGGCTATTGCAACATTCGGTGGAGCTTCCATTTGTATATTAGTTTAAAGGGATACTACAACGAAATTTCGGCGCTCATTTTTTGGCCTATATGTGTTCAAAAGAGCAGTATCACATGGAACATACCAATATCTTGTTAAAAAAGTCTCGAAAAGGAATTTTAAAACGAATTAAACGATTAGTAAAGAGCACCTGGTGGATGTCGCTAACGCCCCGTTTGTAATCCTCGTCTAGGAACCTTGGCAGCTAGTGACGGAGGTTGTCTCGTCTCCGGCCACGACGAGAGAAGGGGGGAAGGAGGAACTCTCCTCTTCCCGAGAATCCCTTCTGAGTGTCGCAGAAGTCGCTATTGTCCCCCTAGAAGATTATAGAAGATTAACCCGTCACTCAAAATTCGTACAAAAGCAGCCGCTTGGTGGCTGGAACGACTAGGCCATCCTCTTGACGTCAGCCTCGCCGTAGCTTTGCTCGTCTTGAGACGACCTACGTCACGATTGCGTTGATGTCACGTGCTCTAAGCTGGGCCTTCTCCGAGCGCTTGCCAGAGTGGGCCATTTATAACGAAAAATACAGCCACCATGATCAAAATACAAACGTGCGATTGTCATTTACGGATATTGTGGATCATATTCAACCTATTTTTGAACACGACGGGATTATTTCCAATTTCGTTGAAGTATCCCTTTAAGTATTTATGTTATGATAACCATATGAATAAAGTGAAAATGCAAACCCTGCGGTCTATTTGGAATTACCGGCAATCATTGATTGCAACAACTCCAGCACTGCCTGTTGCTGTGTAAAAACAAAACAAAAAATGCTGTATCTTTTTTTACGGTCTTGTTCATTTTCTTTCCTTTCTTGAGCTCGCTCTTTTCTTTATTCCTCCCACTGATGAATACATTGCCCGTGCCGATATCTCTCGAATTGGCGAGGCGCTTTTCCTCTGGGACGAGGCGCCTCTCTTCGAGTGTGATGCGTCGTTCCTCCAGGTTGGTCTCCCTCTCTCGTATTCCTTTCTCAAATTGTAATCTTTTTTTCTTTTTTTTCTTGTAAACAAATATGTAAAGTGTTTGTTAGACAAATAATTCCCCAAGAATAGTGCACAAAGCAGAGGAAGGCCATCTCTTGAAGCTGTTCTGCGAGGCAAAATTGTCATTTACCAGAAACGATGATTTTGCATCGCAGAGCTGCTGCTTCGCCAAATCCACGTTTCCTTGGAGGTTACCGCTGAGGTCAGTTCGCCCTGCTGAATATTTGATATGAAAGAATAACACCAGGCCAGAATATCACAGAGTTGCGAATTGACATGCGCATTTTCAGCAGGTTCATTTATGCTGCTGCAGCCTCGTCGACTTCCTGTTACAACGGGGTAGGCGTAACTGCAAATACGAACAAAAGAAAGCAACTTCATAGGAACATGAAACGTGGCACACTCACCAAATAGTCAGAAACACGCCAATTAAGGAGCTTGATAAATTTCGCTCTATTTTTGTGTAAAAAAATACAAGGAGGGTGATTTCAGATAAGATCGACCAAAGGTTGGCTAGTCGACATTTTCAAATCAACTGATGTTTTTATATGTTATTGTCTAGTGTCTGGTATTAACGAATCCAAACTTAGTTTTGACTAGAAAAAATACTTGGGGACAGGAAAAATCGTAAGGCATGAGGTGGTGGACAGTTGCATTAACGCGCACTGATGGAGGGGGCCCGTTTGAGAGTGAATAACTAAAGCGATAACATTAGGAGAACTCTAATACGTTTTAGGCGCAAACTATGGGTATAGCTTGCTTGTAATATAAAGTAATCATATTTATTTAAAATTTATTTATTTTTCTAAAAATTGACAAACATGCCTGCTCGAACGACAAATGGCAAACTTTGGAGGTCTGTATCTCATGAAATAATTTAATCATTATGATATAATTTGCGGATATTATTCTAATAATATATAGCTAATATTTAAAAAATAACTAAGGTATCTGTGTGATACAATAGTTAGGATATATTTAGTCAAACATGGAAAAAAAATCAAACAAAGAAAAATTCCGATGCGAATAAAAAAAAAACACCACCCTCGATTTTTTTTAAATTTAGGTAACCTGTTATACTCTATTTCGGCATTCATTTCCATTAAAAACATGTTGCATCATTTTATTGAGAAAGAAGGTACAACTCCCCAAAGTAGGGTCCTTTTTCAAAGCCTACACTTAGCAGTGTTTTATACAAGAACTGACTCTGAGTTCCAGTTTCATGAAACCAACACACATCTTTTATATATTTTTGTTCAGATGAGGCCAATGATAACTAAAGAAATCGTTCACACACTTAAATTAAGGAGAAACTACTGTGTACAAAGAGGTATCATATTACGGACTAGTGATCCGAGAAAAGCCCAAGCAGCACCAGAAAGTGAATTTCGATCGGCCGACGGTTGGCCAGTGCCTGGACAGCTTGGCCACTTTAAGTGCTTGGCCACCGGAGGCATAAACAAGGCCGGCAAGGGTCCGGCCACAAACTAGTTGTTTTTAGCTTGTCCGCCGGAGACATAAACACTGCCGGCAAGCGCCTGGCCAAAAGTGCTCATTTTCAGCTTGGCCGCCGGAGACATAAACACGGCCGGCAAGTGTTTGGCCAGCAGTGGTGATTTTCAGCTTGGCCGCCGGGGACATAAACACGGCCGGCAAGTGTTTGGCCAGAAGTGCTTATTTTCAGCTAGGCCGCCGGGGACATAAACACGCCCGGCAAGTGTTTGGCCACAGGTGCTGATTTTCAGCTTGGCCGCCGGAGGCATAAACACGGCCGGCAAGTGTTTGGCCAGCAGTGCTGATTTTCAGCTTGGCCGCCGGGGACATAAACACGGCCAGCAAGTGTTTGGCCAGCAGTGCTGATTTTCAGCTTGGCCGCCGGAAACATAAACACGGCCGGCGAGTGTTTGGCCAGAAGTGCTGATTCTCAGCTTGGCCGCAGTGGACATAAACATGGTCGACAAGTGTTCGGCCAAAAGTGCTGATTTTCAGTTTCGCCGCAGGGACACCCATAATCTAAACTTTCATCGCGTTGACGAAGCTTTGGCATAACGACGGGCAGCGAGAGAAGCATCATGAGCGAGTGGTTGGCAGGATATTAGTGCGTGCATCGCGCGAACACTGTTAGCGCAACCAAACGATCACCGTTTTATTCAGTTTTTTTTTTCGTTAGACTTGAAAGCCTATTGTCTTAACTAGCACTGTCGTGCGATATGTTCATTTGGAACATTACTAGAAGTGGGAAAATATTGTGCCCGTCGTTGTTCTATGAAAATAAAATACGAAAGCAGCGCCGACGTCATCTTCGCGCTAACAATACCGCTCTGTCGCTGCGCGGCACTCTTAGCGCGAATACCACATCCGCGATTTTTCGGTTAGCGCTCCACATATATACTTCCCAACTGCACTCGAAGAAAAAAAAAAGTTGTAGTCAGGAAAGGGGCGCACATGCTCCCCTTTCCTGGAAGACGCACCCTCCGTTACCCAGCCAGTGTACCTGTATACCGACCATAAGCCCCCTTCTCTACCTTAAAAACCTATAGATGTATCAATGCACTCAGCTTAGTAAACCGCCACGCTAGCCACGCACCCCGATCAGCTTGTGCTTGAATCGGATAAGATTGGATATTTCAGGCTTTGTGTTTTGGAAGAGCCTAAACAAGACGTCCCTCATATATTGATTAAACTTAAGCTAGTCTCAGTAATGTTTTAATTAGGTGCTAGGATACTGATTTCCTGATCCAAGGAAAGCTAACAGCTTCGGTTAAAACCACAACGGAAACGTTCAAAATCGAACCACACGTAAAAGGAAAAGAAAATGAACATCTCGACCTAGATGTGCAGGACGCTGGTTTTGTTGTTAACAACGTGGTTTTTGGCGGGTGGTGGGCAACGCCGTGACGCTATCGACGCTATCGTGGTGATTGACGCCAGTGATGCTCGGCCGTACTACACAGTAAAAGTGTTTACACCTTTAAGGGTGTAACAGGGGTGTTGTAGCAACTTACACCCTCGGCTACACCCTTTTAACACCCTAAAACTAGGAATACAACCTCATATTTTACCGAAAATTTGCTGTTTCGTGTTACACCCTACATTTAGTGAAGAATGTGAGAAGGGTGTAGAGGAGGGTGCTAAATAAATAATGTGAAATGGTTTTGAAAAGCTTATACATGGCTCTGTACATAATCTACAGGTAAGATTTCTGCTTGAAAAGCAACAGTTGTTAGCAGTCTAGTTTCTTATAATGTCAGTTGTAATTCATGCAAATAGCTGATAATAAAGTGCCTCTTTTGCATACAATATTTATGTTTGCAAACACAATTTTATATATGAGTTTATATTTAATTTTCTTACAAATCACTCCATGCTTAGAAATCGGAAAGTAGGGTGAAATGCTCTATACTAGCATTTTTTACAAATATTTATTGATGTAAGTGTACAGTAAGAAAATCAGTTAGGCTCGAGTTTATATCTGGCAACATGAAATCAAAATATTGTGAAAATGTTTGACAAATATTCATGACATGCTGCTAGAACCTGTCCCATGACCATGTCAACCCCAGTAAAATATTCATTTGAGAATATGGTGACATGCAGAAAAACTCACACACATAAAGAGGCAAATCCCATAATAAACCAGTCCGAGACATCCCATAAAAATGGCCTATGGTCGTCTATGGGAAATTCAATGGGAGGCTATCACCCCCTGTAGCTTTGCATGGTCGGCCTTAAAAATTTATAGATACAGCTACAGCCAGCTATAGAAAAGTTTAGGGCCTTGTGTCTAAAGTCTCAGGGCTATGTTTCAATAACAACAACAACAATAATAATAATAATAATAATAATCAATAAGTTAGTGTTTTAACAATGTCCAGGGACATCCAATTGTTCTTCTTGCGGGCGCAGTGCAATAGAACGCACAAACAGACGCTTGCGCGCTCGCAGTCGCACACATACACGCGCGCACGCACGTACACACGCGTGCACACGCGCAATCCCACGCCCCCGCGCAGAGGAACACGCACGCACAACCAGAAACGCACACGCGCATGCACGGGGACGTATCCACACGCGCGCGCACCAACACACGCACGGGCATGCACACACACACACACACATACACACGCAAACAATTACGACGAAGGAAAAGTTGCTTTAGTTAGTTTCGGTTTCGGTTTACACAAAAAAAGAAGCAACCTGAAGTTTAAATAAAACCTAAGATTTACTCACTTTTTGTAATATTTTACATTATTATTTTAGTGACATTCTTATTGTTACTAATATAATAATAATTTGCTTAGTATCGTTCTAAAAAAATTAACAATAAATAAAACGGAAAAGAGACTCTTAAAGGCTGCGCAAGACCATCGCTATCGCAATCAGCTTCCGTTGGGCTCGGTTGAATGATTGTTGAAGTTTCAGAGGCTTCGGAAATTTCCTTTTTTTTTACGTTTTAGCCGTTTTAGCGGATATTTTCAATATCTTCCTTACGAATACCGTGTTCAAGAATAACAATCGGTGACTGAGAGCTGAGAGACGCTGCCTCTTGCCAACGCCCGTAAGTTCAGAACCGCCCATGCACGACTCGTGCAAACGCCGGTTAGCAACTTTCTTTTGTTTCTGCGAAGTGGGCTGCTGTTTCAAACTTTGTCGTGTACCGTGCGCTTGCTAAGCTATGCTTGATTCTAACTATGCTTCTGCCCTGTGTTATTTCGTTATTTGAAAAGAGCGTATCTTCTTAAAAATCTGTGGCTCGCTCCGCAGTGTGAGAAAGATTCCCGCGCGGCGGAACCGTGGGCATGTTCTGGGCGCCGTCGTGCGGCGCTCGTCCGACGACGCTTGTGCGGAGCATTCAAGTGCCGTCTGACGGCAGTTCAAGCATTCAGTCGCCGTCCCAAAGTGTTAATCACAGGTCACGCTAGTTCTGACGTCTTGTCCTAACAGCCGCTCGCCACCGATTTGTTTCATAAAGCGGGAGCGAGAAAAACGTTACAAGAGCGAGCATGCAGCATGATTTTTTGCATATGCTAATGCCTGTGCGTTGAGACGCGCGGTCTCTTCGTCATATTTCTGAGGGTAAAAGCGCTAAAAACAAAGGACAAACAACGCCCTGTGGTGTTTGTTTCTTTTACTTGTCCGTTGTTTTTAGAGGTTTCACCCTCGGAAATTAGGTCTCTTCGCGTTTACCGAACCGGCACACTTTTTAAGTTTACGATTGTGTGATGCAAAAAATAAAAGGAGTTTAGATGTCACGTTTTTTAGTAGTGGCGAAAGCCCTTACAAAAATCAGAGCAGCTAGAAAAAGCAAAAACATGAAAAAAGGCGGAAAAAATTAACTAATGTCAAACCTGAATATTTGATGGCGTTCAAAGACTACCACCGCACCAACTCGCCCGGTTATTCTTTCTGTCAAAGAATAATAGCCAATAGTAACAAACAAATAAATGCCAACTATTAATTGGTTACAAAGTCGTAATTGGTGCAGTGCAGCCCTACCCTACTCTACTCTATTGGTGATATCAGGTAATGTGTAAATGTATAGGGCAGTTCATAGCAACCATTTATGCCCGACCCATTATATTGAGATTTTTGTTTATATAAAAGTTATATGAAGAAAGGTGCTCTTCCTAAATTAAGCCGCACCACTGAATGTACAATAGCGTGTAACGTTTATGTATGTTCTCAGCAAAAGAAAAGGATGCATTAAAAAAGGCCAATCATTTTGTTTCCTCTCTGTTGGAGCTTCTTTCACGTACACGCAAAATGTGGGTGTCTACGTCTAAAAGAGTGGAATTGACATTTCCTGCAGGGCTGGAAGGCCTGACTCAGTTTGGCTAGCAGCTTGAAACCTATGGGAACCTGGGGAACTGAACCACAAGAGTGAGAGTGACACCCGCCTTGCACTTCCTGAACGATGGCACCATGAGGAAGGGGGAGCTGCCCTAAAGTGAATGCAATAGCACATGGGTCGTTCCAGCGAACCCCTATACAGATGATACCTATACAGATGACACCAAGCAGAAAATTAATAATTATTAATAAATGTGTTATTAAAAACATGGAATGTGAATGGCACGGACAAGAAGGAGGAGATCAACACAGCGCTGTGTTGTGTTCATATCCTCTGTTCCCATATTCTTCATGATTTCTTTTCAATAATTGGCTACTAACTAGTCTAGTCATCAGCACTAGTCAATAAAAGTATGCTGCTATTTATTAGTATGCATTAACACGCTGCTTGAATCCTACAGTCATCCTACAGTTGAATCCACAGTCATTTATTAATAAACAAAAACGAGGGTGCAAGCTAGCCAAACATGCAGACAAATAATTTATTAAAGACGGGTTCTCTGAAGGATGACACAAACGCAGAAAAGTATCAAACACAGATGAGTATTAATGGGCAAAAAATGAATAAGCGACCCAAAAAAAGAAAACGTAGGGGAAGACATGAAGTCGGTCTTTACAATTTCTCTCCTGCTTGCCACCACTTTACAAAGGGAATTCCTTCCTGTGCCTTACAGCGTTTTACTGTTCACAACCCCTGACATACCCAAGGACAGTAAACATAAAAAAGCAACCTACTAACATTTGGGTAAATGTGATTGAACAAACAACAAGGAATGCCTTGAGCTTTCAACCTAGGAAATAAAAAATATGCACAACATCAAGATTTAAAAAGACGGACGCATCACACCTGTTTCTAACAAAAATACAGGCCAAGAAACTTCTTCCACTCAATGGCAAAACACAGGGAAGGCACTAATAGATTTCTAGGTTTCATCATTGTTAGTGATTCTTTCAGTATACCCTTGTGGTCACTCTCTTTAGTCAAAATTATTTCATCATCATCATTCATTAAATCATCATCACAGTTGTGTTCTTTAAAGAGGTACGGAAACAAAAATTGAAATATTCAAATTTCGTTCGGAAGTGAATCAAGTATGAGGGATAATAACCGTAAATGATAATCGCACGTTTGTATTTTGAACGACTGGCTATATTTTGCGTTCCAAACGGTGCACTCGAGCAAGCGCTCGAAGAGAAGCGAACGGAGAGCGCGATGCGTCATGGGATATCCGGCGCAAACAAAACCATAAAGAAAAGATTCCCCGCGTTCGTGGAGTAGCAAGGCAGGCGTGGTTATCAGCTTTGCCCTTGGTGGCGCTGGCAGCGTTGTGGTGGTGTCAATAGCGTCAGCGCGTTACAACCGAGCCGTTCGAAGTACCCGTGGCGTGACGAGCGTGTGGCTGGCCCACGTGGGCTGGCCCAAGGAGCACGTAGCTTCCACAACACTGTCAGCTTATGGCTGTACGGGGTGGGGAAAGCTACTTTTGTTCGAGTTTTGAGCGACGGGCTAATCTTCTAGGGGGAGAATGACTGTTTCCGGATACCTTCCTTTCCGTCTTCTTGGACCGTTTGGTACAATGCGCGATTTGTGTGTTGAGCCAGATGCGCGTAGGAGACAAGTGATAAGCGAAGCGTGGGTTGCCTGCAATTTTCTGAGACAAACAAAACATGTCACTTGATCTCCAAACAGGAAAGCTTTACATGCTTCGTTTGTGGCAGACCATGATGTTCACAATGGTTCAGCCATGCAGTGCGATGCTTGGGGCCATTGCTTGCTCACTTAGAGTTCGAGAAAGGGGGGTGCCGTAGCACTTCCCAATTGCCCACGGGGTTATGATGTGGCTTGCAAGGAGCTCTTTTGTATTACTTCATGAAGTGAGTTGTGTTTAGTGTGACTCAATATTTCTTTATCACATGCCTCGTATGTGGTGATGTGGCAATCCCTCTAAGTGAAAAAAGTGTAAATGTGTTCAGTAAACGTGATAAGCTGTAAATCACGTAATAATAATATAAGAATATGCAATACCATATATGATTTTTGTACAATTTACAAGTTCTGATATGTGTATCAGATCAAGTTCTGATATGTGTATCAGGGAACATTCCAATGAAATGTTCCCTGGGGTCTATACTTCATTCAACCCTTCGTCCGAGAGCTGCGGACGCTACCAGCCAATCCAGCGTCGAGAGAGCGTCATGTGACCTTGTACTCCACATAACCAAAACTTCGCATGACACCCTCCCGGCGCCAGATTGGCTGGGGTGGCCCAGCATCCACTGGGCCACCACAGCAGGTGCTCATTTCATGCCAAGCACCCTTTACCAAGGGTGTTAGCAAGCACCCTTCATGAAGGGTGCTTGCCTGAACGCCATAACGGTGTTAACCCAGGGACAAACTGATTTACACCCTTAAGTGTGTAAAACTTTTACTGTGTACTCCAGGCTTCTCTTTCCCATTAGTGCCAGTAAGCTTGTGTAAAGTGAAAAGTATTGTAACCGAACAGTAGAGAGTTTTAGTAGATCGCTCCCATGACTCCGATAACGATACCCGATACTCCGCTACCGCCTTCCTTGCGCATCCATAGTACCGTTATCGGGGCTATCGGAGGTATCGGAACGATCTACTAAAACTCTCTATTGTTGCACTGTCCCTTCACCTAAAGTTACTTCTTTTTATTTTATTTTTTTTTTACTGCTGCACTACCGGGGGATCTTAATGGTGGGACAACATACCATCCCGGAACCCACGACGACTGGAATGGTGGTCGCAACCAGCGTCGTAAGACTTAGTACTCAAAACGTCCAATAAATATTGAGCAGCCTTGCATCAGCTTCGCGTGTCATTACTATGTAAAAGTTTCTGGGGTTGAGTTCTCAAACTTGACCTCCCGAAACTCTTGACAGTCTTCTGAGCAACACCCAAATTTTCTGGCGGTCTGTGATAAATTATGTATTAAGTGTATAACTACAGCCACTTTCGGCCAGTGACTGGCCGGAAGTCAATGGCTAGTGGCTGGCCAAACGTGAATGGCCAGTGGCTGGCCGAAAGTGACTGGCCTTAGGTGAATGGCAAGTCACTGGCCTAAAGTGAATGGCCAGTCACTGGCCAAATATGAATGGCCAGTCATGGCCAAAGGTGAAAGGCCAGTCTCTGGCCTAAAGTGAATGGCCAGCCACTGGACAAAGGTGAATGGCCAGTCACTGGCCTAAAGTGAATGGCCAGTCACTGGCCTAAAGTGAATGGCCAGCGACTGGCATAAAGTGAATGGCAAGTCACCAGACGAGGACGAAAACACTGCTATTGCCGAGCACTTTGGCCAAGCTTGGGCCATCGAAAATCTGGTTGGCCATAGTACACTTGCCAGCGATGGCCCATTCACAACGTGCTGCTTGGGAGATCATGCAGCCATCGGCCACTAGGAACTTTGTTTACTTTATTCTCCTGCGACACTATATGCTATTCCCTCTTCCGCTCTACCTTCATCTCTCTCTCTCTCTCTCTCATATATATCCCTGATATATATCCAGAACAAAAACATGTTCAAGCATTCCCTTTCTGCGTGGTAGTGTTCTGTGGCTAGCAAAAATCATTTCCTCGCTAAGCTCACGATTATGGCAAAATAGTTGCCGGAAACCGCAGACGACACTCGTCGCTAGTTCTGGCAAAACGGCCGATACAATCTTTTTTTCGCATTTCCCCGCTCGCTGTCAAGGACAAGGGGGTTCGCTTCAACCAGCAAAACATGGCCGCCGACGCCTGTTTACTGAGCAGTCATGCCTGTCGCCATCTCACTCGCTGGCGTCACGGGCGATAATATCAGGCACAAAGGGGCACACCAACCGGCAGCATTATCCCCAAATACTCGAGCCTCGCGTAAATACATAGAGTGTAAACGCTGTCGCCATGTTATCGTAGTAAGACCGCCCCCCCCCCCCTCCCCCAACGGGGGACTGCAGTACGCGACGGCGTACTAACACAACGGCGACGATATCGACATCGCGGGCTCCGAATTTTCCCATAGTTCTACTCCACGGGCATTTCTCGAAACGCTTGATATTGTGTACGCCCGCCTGGAAGGATTTCAGGCGCGTAGTTAAGATAAGGCGATTCTCCGCGGCAAAAGAAAGCAATTTCACAAAAGCTTAAAAGCGGCGGCGACGCGTGTGCGGTGAACGCTTGTAGTTTTGGTGTAGACAGGGTGTGTGTGTTCTCGTTGTTGACACCAGCCGGCGATAAGGCCCTGCAGGCGGTAGCTCAGTACAGCAAGGGCTAATCCGAGTGACCATCAACGTAACCCCACCGCCAACCCCTCGCGAACCGGTCGCCGACATGGCTCAGGCTGTGTCATGAACCACGTGGTAGAAGCTTGGGTGCTTTCATATCAGCGCGTGGAGGGACGACAGTGCGATTCCGGAAAGTCTTTTTCGAAGGCCGCTGACCACAATTTTTTGTCTGGAGACTTTCCCTCTTTCTTCCGTTGACGTGGATCAAGCTTTGCCGACAGCCTCAGTTGTGACCTCTCTTTTCAAATGTACGTTTGCAGTGAGTGAGCTCCTCAGCCTCGGACTTGTCACTTGTGCACCCAGTAGTTCTTTCACTTGGCAATTATATGGCATCAGTTGGGGTTTAATTTCTATTATTTATGTATACATTATGAAGACGTCCTGGAGCTCCGAACGAGTGTTTTGTGCAGATTACTTTTGCAAACACAAAAAGACTATACCAAAGCAGCGGAATTTTCGAAGTGTTGGCGAGTTGGACCTAAACTCGTTGAAGCAAATTCTTCCGCCTGACTGTTCCACCAAAGTGAGTGCGACGGACTACCTGTGCTACCATTGCTTCATGCACATCACTGAGGAGATCTCGATGCGAAGCTCAGAGCAGTGCCCTGACATATTTGTGCCAGCTGAAGAAGCAATTGAAGATCTAAATCGCAGCATACTACCTACAGATGTGTCGCCGCTGAGACAACCAAGCGTCGTAAGAAGTCGGGACAGGCCTGCCTATGTCAAGAGAAAGCAGACAGAACTGGAGCAGGTTGCTGTCAAGAATATACGCTCAAGGCTACGTATTGCGTACGACAGGGACGCACCATCGGGGTCGTCCGAACCAACATGCTCCACATGCACTGAGTGGGTGGACAACAACTTTCGGCAGGCCTTTGAAACCGCCACCTCTCTCCGGGAACGTTGTCAACTGCTTACACTCCTGCCGTCAACACTGACGAAGAATGAGGTTCAAAAGATGATTCCACAGGCCTCAATGTACCTCATCAGTAAATCCCGAAAACTCAAGGAAAAGCATGGCGTGTGGTATGAGCCGGATCCTTACACGAGGTGCAAGGTGAGCCCTGAGAACCTGTCTGCTGCCCTAGAGTACTTCACGAAAGACGAGCTACAATTTTCGCGCCAAAGTCCCAACCAGAAGGACGTCATCTCTGTCATGCTCAACGGAGAGAAAACGTTCGTGCCAAAGCGCTTCATGACACGCTCAATACGAGAGGCCTTCCGTATATACAAAGACAAGCATCCCGATTCCGGCGTTGGGCTAACGAAATTTTATTCGTTGCGCCCTAGATGGGTCCAATGTATTCCACACCAGGAAGTGTGCGTTTGTGTGCGCTGCGCCAATTATTATCTTTGTATTGCCGCTCTAGAGAACGTTACAGGCTCAACATTCAACACTGGTGAAATGAACTCGGCATTTCTGTGCGATCCAGCAACAGAACTGTGCCTTCAAGGAGACTGTGATCACTGCCCAAAAGGCCAGTTTCTTACACTCCAGGAACTTGATACCCCGGAGGATGAAGAGATTGTGCTTGCAACATGGGAGTCCGGCGACCTTGTGAAAAAAACTTTGGAACCTGAGACTTTCCTAAAAGTCATCCAAGTGACGGTTGGAAGTTTGGTACTTCACAACCATATCCGGCAAACGCAAGATAAAGCGATCTACGATGAAAAACAGTGCATGCAACGCGGGAGCATTGTCTTTCATTTTGACTTTGCTGAAAACTGGACCATCGTGCTTCCTGACGAAGTGCAAGCATATCACTGGAAAAAAAAACAAGTTTCGATATTTACATGTGCAGTGACGACAAGAAAATCTACAAACAGCTTTGCCATCATCAGTGAGGACCTGTGTCACGACGCCGCTCACGCTTGCTTGGCTCTAGAAAAAGTGAAGGAGGGGGTTGAAGACAACGTTGCGGTATACTCGTACGTGACGTACGTAAGTGACGACGCCGCCAGTCATTTCAAGAATCGCTACCAGCTTCACCAATTTGCAAAGGACGATTGCCCACAAGCCCAGTGGTTATTTTCTGCATCTGGACATGGGAAAAATGCATGTGACGGAGTTGGCGGACTTGTGAAGCACCAGGCCACGCTGAACAACCTGAGAGAACGTTCAGTAAGCGCAATTCAGACGGCCAGGACAATGGTGAGCGTTCTATCAAAGAAACTGAAAGGCGTGCATCTTGTATATCTGGACGAAAATGAGGTTGTTCGGTATCGTGAACAAAAAAAGAAGAGTGGCTGACGGTGCGCGCCTTCCCTGGTATTCAGTCTTGGCACGCGTGGCGGCTCAGCAAGTCATCAACAGAAGGGACCTGTGACGTATATGTAGCACGGACAGTCGGATCTGCTTGGAAGCAACTTTATTAAAAGGGTACAGCGAGGAAAACCTTAGCGTAAAGTGCCGAATTTGATTTCCCAAGGACTGCTCATTTTGAATGCAGGGACATCTTATTTATCACATTTTTCTTCACGGGGTATTTAACCTACTGTTTTTGTTGGTGGTTACTAATAATGTTTATCTGATCACTATTAAAAAAATCCCAAAATGTTATCCTCGAGCAGGATAAAATATATCGGCTTGCCACGATTCATTCATACACCGAGAGCATCGAAGCTGCTCCAGTTAGGCACTATGGCATCCGTCACCTGAAATTGTTTGTAATCGTAAATACACAGCCAACCTAAATATCTTACTATTATATCTTTGTTTTTGTGTGTGGAAGTAAAGTTATTTATTTTACTCTAGATGTAAAATATACCGGAAGGTACAACTTCACACTGCATCATCTTTTCTCAAATCATTAGTCTCTAATATGATACCACTTTGTACGCTTATGTAAAATGCTGTATATAGTTTCTCCTCCCTTTTACTGTGTGACCGATCGCTCTTTTTATCAATGACCTCATCTGAATAAATGTATATAAAAGATTTGTGCAAGTTTCATGAAACTGGAACTCAGAGTCACTTCTTGTATAGGACACTGCTAAGTGTAGGCTTTGAAAAAGGACCCTACTTTGGGGAGTTGTTTCTTCTTTCACAGTGCAATGATGCAACATGTTTTTAATACAAATGAATGCCGAAATAGAGTATAACAGGGTACCCAAATTTAAAAAAAAAATCGAAGGTGGTGTTTTTTTTTTTATTCGCATTGGAATTTTTCTTTGTTTGATTTTTTTCCCATGTTTGCCTAAATATATTGTAACTATTGTGTCACTCAGATACCTTATTTATTTTTTCAATAATAGCCATATATTAGTAAAATAATGTCTGCAAGTTATGTAATAATGATTAAATTATTTCATGAGATACAGATTTCCAAAGTTTGCCATTTGTCGTTCGAGCAGGCATGTTTGGCAATTTTTAGAAAACTAAATAAATTTTTAATAAATATTATTACTTTATATTACAAGCAAGTTGTACCCATAGTTTGTTTGTAAAAAGTTTTAAAATTCTCCTAATTTTATTGTTTTAATTATTCACTTTCAAACTTGCCCCCTCCATCAGTGCGCGTTATTGCAACTGTCCACCTCTCCCTGCCTTACGATTTTTCTTGTCTCCAAATTTTTTTTCTGGTCAAAACTAAGTGTGGATTCGTTTATACCAGACACTAGACAATGTCATATAAAGACATCAGTTGATTTAAAAATGTCGACCAGCCACCCTTTGGTCGATCTTATCTGAAATCACCCAGGAATACTTAAAGACCGACGACCAGTTCGCACTTTCCACTTTTCCCCCGCTTCCTCCTCTCCCCCCATTCTACCCTGTCCACTGTTGCCTGTTTCCTCCTTCCCCATGGTGAGGAGGATCTTCTGCCTTGCAGAATCTCGAGTCTGGTCGTTGGCCTTTAACCAATTTCTGGACTGTGACTTCGCCATATTTTATGATGAAATAAAATATATTACGTAGTTGAGTGATTGTCTAACACGAAGTAGCTCGTCTTCGTATATATCCCTGCAAGTTAAAGTCTGAAACTTACCCCTCGTCGCCTGGTGGCTTACTTCGTGTTCCATAACTTGCTCCGGTGAACCGGTAGGTATATGGTCCTCAATGTCAGTTGACGGTTGCAAAATCTTTCGCCGCGGCGGAGCGGCACATTTTTACTGATCCCCCACCGTGTCCCACCACGCTTTGAAAGACCATTAAAACTCTGCTGCTCTGCTGCGGCCATATGCTGCTTCAATGGTAAGTTTTGCCTTGGAGGGGTTGTGTGCATCTGTTTGCTAAAAGCTACATTAGGCATTTCAGCAACGTAAAACACTCGTGAACAACATATGTGAAATGAAACCCCGTTAACTGTGCCGCAGCACCGCTACACCCTGTTGCAGGTTAAGAAAAGCAGGACAAGCTCCGCCCACGAGGCCCTCTGCTCTTTCCACTGAGTAGAGTGAATAATGGAGAGGAGGAGAATCTCTCCTTGCCTTCTCTCCCATCCCCTCTGGCATTCGCTGTGCTCAGTGGAAAGAGTGGAGGGCTTTACGAGAGGAGTTGGTCCAGCTTTTCTTAACCTGCGACAGGGTACAGCGGTAGCGATTTAAACAGCAGAATTCCAGAATTGCAGTTGTCCCAAAAGACAAAAAGAACCCCCTTATAGTTACGTTCCACCATAAAGTCCCAAAACTAGCACACGAACTCTTTTCTGCAACATCTTACCTACACATCTCCCAACTAACTTCCAAGCCTCCTTCCGTTGCTTACCGCCATCCACCGAATCTCCGCACTCTTCTTGTCAAAAGTAGCCTGACTGAAGGCAAAAACCAACCCAGACCCGGTTTTCATCATACCTGGCACCACGTCCTGTAATGCTCCCAAATGCCTGACTTGCAAGCACCTTGGCTCCCCACAACAGCTTAAACTCAAAAACTCAAAATTCCTTACAACTAGACCTGCAAGTAGGCCAATGTAATCTACGCAATTTTTTGCACGAACTGCCCTGACATTGCGTACATCGGAGAGACAGATCGACGGCTGCACGAACGATTCCGTGGACACCGTCGTCTCGTCGCCCGAAGATTGCCAGGAAGCCTTCCTTCAGAACAGACTTGTGCCCGTTACTTGTAAAAATTAATTACAATTACAATCACTTGGTCATCGAAGTAACGGATTCCCATTACAAGTTACTGGGTTTAAAATGTAATCGATTAATTACTTCGTTACTTTATTCGATTACTTTTCAATTACTTCAAAAGTTACATGCAAAAACGCGATTTTTCACTTAGCATCCCTGTATGCGGTAATAAAGTAACTTATTAGCTATTTGTAGACAAATATAACTAGCCGCGAATAATGTGCAAAGTCGTTTAAGTTTTGTGTTTAGTTTCTATTGCACATGAACAGCAGCTGGCGTTTGATGTTGAGGTCGGTCATCTTTCCTCTCTTTCGGGGGAACACGTCACCGGTGCGACTGAAGAGCCGCTCTGCTGATGCGCTCGACGGCACGGATGTGTTATACTTCAAAAAGATCCCGTGGATTTTTGGGAAGTCCACTAGCTTCTCCAGTGGCGTATCGCTGGGGGCGTCCAGGAAGCGAGAAACTTCCATGCTCCTCGTCGGGTGCGCATTCGCCAAAGCTCCAAAGTAAATAAAAAAAAAAGGAAAAAAAAATTGTTGGGGTTTGGGCTTGTGATGTCTGGATCTCCGCTGTGCAGGTGGGAGTAGCATGGCAGAAGCGCTTCATCCTCCAACAGCTTATGTACCAGGAGGCGCTCCTCGCCATTCTGAATCCATTTCAACCGGAATTTGGGCAGTACAGCCGACGCTAGTAGCTGCTCCTTAGTACCTACTCTCCATAAGATGGTCGATCCCTTGATTGGGTGTATCAAGGAGTGGCCAGGATCTTTAAATCGACCGCAAAATTCGGTTCCTTAACTTATCGCGCTACGACTTTGTGCAGCGTTGCCCACAGATGGTGCATTTTTTTTTGTAAAATTTGCAAAGAGCGAACTTACCTGAGCAAAAAGTAAAGAAAGAAAAAGGCTTAGCTCCTATGGAAATGCGGCGAAGCCAAAGGTCTTCAAACAATACGGCGCCGTTTGGCAAGGGAGGCAAGAGATGGCGCAAGCGGTCGCGATGCCAACTGCCGCCAACGAACGAGCATACGGCGCCGAAAGCCGGCGTCTTTAGCAGACGATTTTTTCGACTCAAAAGCGGCGCGAGCTTTTCTGATATCATTTGCCAATGCATTACTTTGGCCGTGTTCCAAAATTTACTCGATCTTACTTTAGGGTAAGAATTTTGTATCTTGGCGTTCCTAAACCTACCCGTGTCCAGCGTTCTTCAATCTGTGTTGTCACGTGACAAGACCCGCCGGAGTTACTCGGGTTCATTTGGAACACAGCCATAATCATCCTTACTGATAAAACATAATGAATGGACACATAATCGATTAGAAAAATAGTTTGTCAAGATATTTTGAATGTTTTTTTTTTGTTTTTTGTTTTTTCGGGGTACCGATGTCGTCTGGTTTGCAGTTGCTTGTTGTTACAGCGCCTGTTTTTGTTTCTGCGACTGTCGCCGCCTGCGGAACGCGCGCCGCTTTTGAGTCGAAACGATCGTCTGCTAAAGACGCCGGCTCTCGGCGCCGTATGCTCGTTCGTTGGCGCAGTTGGCATCGCGACCGCTTGCGCCATATCTTGTCTCCCGTACGAAACGGCGCCGTATTGTTTGAAGACCTTTGGCTTCGCCGCATTTCCATAGGAGATAAGCCTTTTTCTTTCCTTACTTCTTCCTCAGCCAAGTTCCTTCTTTGCAACATTTACAAAAAAAAAAAAAAAAAAAAAAAACCGCACCATTTATGGGCAACGCTGCACAAAGTCGTAGCGCGATAGGTTAAGAAACCGAATATTACGGTCGATTTAAAGGGTAACTGCAAAGAAAAAAAAGTTTTTTTTTAAACAGCCTAATTGGGACAAGCATGTCACAAAACAAATGTTCCGCGAAAAAAATGATTTTTTTTATCAATATTTACGCCACAGGACGTAATTTAGTAGAGTCAGAACCTCTCCACATTTGAAACTCCCGCTCTTTCGACCCCCGCGGAAGAGGAGCACGCCCCGCGCCTCACTCTCCTTGCGTTGCGGAGTTGAACGACGCAGCGTCTCGACTTCCGGCGAGATCTGGCAACTACGCCAGGCCGCGGTATTGTTTTGGTTTGACGCGGTTTGCGAGCACATGTAGGGAAGACGTGACCGGTGAAGTGCCCCTGTGATGTTCCCGGAAGACGGAAAGTATCGTTCGTAATCGTCGTGCGCGCTTTGAAAGCGAAGGGAGTCGCAGAATCCACGAGTGCGCAACCACAAGCCAAGGTTCACGACAGCGCTGCGTTGGTTTCGGCGATCTCGTTCTGTTTGGTGCAACACGGCGGTGCGACAGAGCTGAAACGTTCGTGGTGTGTGTAATGCGGTGCTAACACGGAGCGCAAATTGGTTGGTTGTTGTGGGGTTGACGTTCAACCAGTTAAGTCCCGTCGTCGTCAGCTGATCCAGTCAAACTGGTCCGGGAGGACGCTGGGAGCGTTTTTAAAAGTAAATCTGCCTCGTTCTGTTAGAAATGTGGAAGTTTCCCGACGCATACCGTGAGTAAAAAGCTGCGGGCGTTTTCAACAAAATTACGTCGTTTTAATTGAACAATGGACTCCGAATTGTTGTCCTAAATCTGCCGTTTTTATGCTTCGTGTTGGACTGCGTTTGCACAGCGACGTGTTGCATCGTGCGGCGTGAATAAATTTGGGCACGATTTCGCACCTGCCTACAAATGCATGAACTGAGACCATTTTTACGTAGTGGACATAGTGCTTTTTTTTATTTTCTGTCTAGTCGCGGACGTTAGGTGCACACGGGGCGAATCTCGGCGGCTTCCAGAGCGATATGACGAGAACGTAACTAGACACGTTGGTCGCTACGCGAACGCCCGATTGCCTCCAGCCAAATAGCATTCCTTTCGGGGCGACATGGCTGCTGGAAGGCTCACTGTCGGGATCACGCATCTGACATCTCCGAAAAGTCAGCATTTGAACGTGCAAACAAGCAAAAAAAAAAAAAAGCACGCTAAACAAGCAAAGAGGAAAACGAAAGAACCGCGCTATGAAAGCGTCGCGTCGCTTCCTATCACTAACACCTGCGACAGCTGCTAAACACACACTACTTCACTTCAAGAAGTCTCACTCAAGCACCTGGGTCAGCACGAAACGACGAAACACTGATCACTTCGGCGAAACGATTAGTCGAGGTAGGCGAGACAGGCGGGAGCAGACTTCGGCGGCCATGAAAGAATGGCGAAGCTTTTGTTTGTATGAATCCAAACGGAAGTGCCCGTCTTGTAAACCTTTTGTAAAGAATAATAACTCTCATCACATGGGTTATTCTTTAAACGTAAAAATATGCTGCTCAAAAGGAAATTGCAACATATAACAAAGGTTTAACAACCAAGATCTAAGCTGTCAATCAAACTCTTAGCCAATGAGAACCTTTTGGGATTGACGTTACATAATCACAACTTCGTGGCGCGCGATTTAAAACGGACGAAATAGCCGCAAACTAAAATGAGCCTCACGCAATCAATATTGCTGTAAAAAATGTTTTTTCTCGCGGAAAAATTGTTTTTTGACATGCTTGTCCCAATTAGGCTATTTAAAAAAAATCTTTTTTTTCTTTGCAGTTACCCTTTAAAGAGCCTGGCCACTCCTTCATACACCCAGTAGAATGCGCGATTAGTCGTTGGCAGTGAACACTAAATATTCTGCCATTTTCTATATAAAATATTAACTATTACCTCTTTCCCAGGCCCTCGAGGGCTGACTAACAGAGTGGCGAGCAAATCCGCATGCCTTTCATTATGGGATATTCTAGGCGCCATTGGAGGACAGACAGCGTCGGTAGAAGATACCCATGAACATCTGGTCGTCACGTTGCAGCACGTCCAGGGCACAAGCGACAGGTTTCACAACCTTAGAATATTTTATACGTGGAATAGGTGCCTTGCAGTCGCATATGCATTTTAAACATCCAATTTATTTTTGTATCACTTACGCAAGGATGACTAATACAATTAGTGTAAAAATAGCAAAACAGGTGGTTGGACATGATGCAATCGTTAACAACGATGTAAAATAAGACAAGGCAAGGGCTTCACACTGAGAGACATTTTGAGAAACGTACCCCGCAGTATTCTTCAATGAAATCGAAGTCCACCGGATTATAAAGAGGCGGAAGATGGAGTGTGCGGCAGAGTGCTGGCATATGTCTTTTCCGTTCCTCCTCAGAGTCAGGAGGAATTCAAATGAATCAGACAGCGAGTTCCAGCGAGTAGTTACCGGAGTCAGCAGGTACACGCCGCACACCTTGCGCACCGGTACCGACGACGGGGACCACCTGCAGAACCTGCGCAAAGTCCTGACACTACTACGGGACGCCGGTCTCAAGCTGAGGCTGGACAAGTGCGTGTTCCTGACCCCCAGCGTGGAGTACCTGGGACACATCATCTCCCAGGCTGGCCTGGCCCCGGCACCCCGCAAGATTGAGGCCGTGCTCAAGGCGCCGAAGCCCAAGAGCAAGAAGGAGCTTCAGAGCTACCTCGGCCTCATCAACTTCTACAGGAGGTTCCTGCCCAACCTGTCGACGCATCTAGAGCCGCTGCATCGCCTGCTTCGTGATGGGCAGCAGTGGGCCTGGAAGAAGGAGCAGGACTTGGCCTTCCAGCGCAGCAAGGAGCTCGTCGTTAAGGCTCCAGTGCTGGTGCACTTCAATCCGGCCAAGCCTGTGGTCCTCACCGTGGATGCGTCGCCGTACGGGGTAGGAGCCGTCCTGTCGCACCGGGGTCAGGATGGTCAGGAACACCCTGTGGCGTTTGCTTCTCGTCGGCTTCATGCGGCAGAGCAACGCTACAGCCAGCTGGACAAGGGAGGCTTGGCCCTCATCTTCGGGGTCCAGCGCTTCCACCAATACCTGTGTGGCCGGCAATTCGAGGCGGTCACGGACCACAAGCCGCTGCTGGGGCTGCTGGGACCTGACAAGGCAGTCCCAGTGCAAGCCTCGCCTCGTGTGGTACGCTGGGCCTTGACGCTGGCGGCCTACAGCTACAAGCTGGTCTACCGCCCTGGGAAGGACCTGGGACCTGGGCGGACCTGGGCGGGGCATCCTGGCGTGGAAAAGACCAAAATGGTGGCACGGTCGCACGTTTGGTGGCCTGGCTTGGACCAGGACATCGTGCACCAGGTGCAAGGCTGCCAGGTCTGCCAGGAGAATCAGCGAGCCTCGCGCCACGTGGAGATTACCCCTTGGCCGTTCCCACAGAGGCCCTGGTCCCGCTTGCACGTGGACTATGCGGGACCCTTCAAGGTCCACTACTTCCTGGTGGTAGTGGACGCCTTCTCCAAGTGGGGGGAGGCACTGCCAGTCACCAGTCCATCGGCGAGCGCGACCATTGCGGCGCTGCGGCAAGTCTTCGCGGCGGAGGGATTGCCGGACATTATTGTGTCCGACAATGGTCCCGCTTTCGCCAGCGCCGAGTACTTGGACTGGCTGCAGAAGAATGGAATCCGCCGGATGCTAGTTCCGCCGTACCACCCCTCTTCCAATGGTGCAGCAGAACGGGTGGTACAGACCATCAAGGACAAGCTGAAGAAGAGCCAGCCCGGGGATTTCCGTACTCAGGTGGCCCGGGTACTGTTTCAGTACCGGACCACACCGCATGAGCTCACTGGCCGTGCCCCCTGCGAGCTTCTGCTGGGCCGGATGGTCAAGACCCCCCTGGACGTCTTGCATCCAGACCTCCAGTCCACGGCGCTCCTGAAGCAGCTGAAGCAGAAGCTGGCTGCTGACCGAGGATGCCGTCCCGGGCCTTTGCCGGAGCCGGGAGCGTCGGTCTACGCCAGGAACTTCCGTCCTGGCCCACCCTGGTCTGCCGGGCGTGTGGTTTCACCAGCGAGTGCCTCGTCGCTGCTCGTCCGCATGCCCGACGGGACCACCTGGCACCGGCACGCCGACCATGTCAGGCCTCGCTCCGGGACCTGGCTTGCAGCCTCGGCCGTCGCTTCGGAGGACCAGCCCGCGCAGGGGGACCAACGACAGCACCAGTTGCGGCCAGTGGTGCGCCACCCACCACGGAGGCAACAAGAGTCTCCAGTCCTGCGGCACCAGTTGGACCGGTGCCACTCACAAATCCGGTCCCTGCAGCTCCACCGGGTGGAGCGCGACCAATTCAGGCAGCACCCGGCGTTGCCACACCTGGCCCGTCGACACCAGTGCCCAGGCGGAGTGCACGGCAGCGGAGGCCACCTGACCGCTACTCGCCGGGGTGACCTTCATCGTCGACAGGCCGGGACTTTGCATGACCAGACGCCGAGATGGTGTCGGCCGTGCGCATTGTATTTAGTTTTGTTTTAGAACAAACAAACGGGGGGGGGGGGGGGGGGGGGAGGAGTGTGACAAGTTAGTGGCGCCCCCCTCCACTCCGCCCGTCTGCGGCCGCCAGGCTCGGCGGGCAACATTGTTCACCGCGCTAATAAACGCCGTTGAGCGCACGCTCTCCGGCCAGTCATCGTCCACCCTCACAACTAGGCTGCGTGTCGTCTCTCCTCGGCGGGTGCTTCGACCCCCTTCGTCCACTTTCGAGAAAGATCGTGACACAACTTACCTGCGGAAAGTCGTCCAGCAGTCGGCCGTGAAGCATTCGTAGGCGACATTGAATAGCTCCTGCTTTAAGCGATCCTTTATTTCCATGTACTCCTCTTGTATACGCGATATCAGCGCTTTACGCGTCAGCACAGTTTTTTTGGGGGGTCAGTATCCTTACGAGGTCAACAAAACAGGGATTTTTGAACTATTTTCAACGAGCTTGTCGAGTGAAGCTTGTGAGACGATTCCCTTGTGAAAATCAAGTCGCAGCTTCTTGGACGGCGGAGTCTCTCTAACCTGATCAACTCCTGCGATGGTGCGTCGATTCTTGATTAGTGCTTCAAAACTGCTCAGCTTCTTCAGATGCTTCGTCTGTAAAAGAGTCGATATTTTCACGTTCTCTAATTATCATTTCATTTCATTTATTAGCCATTTTGAAGAGGGGTGGCAGGGACAAAAGGTACTTAAAAGCACCTGACCAAGGTCCCGAGCCCCATACAAGTTTTAGAGCGGCAACACAGATAAAAGCAATAAAAAAAGCAGGGTGTCGAACCGGAACCGAACCGAACCGAAAACCGGAACCGAACCGGTATTTTTTCCGGAACTGAACCCGAACCCAAACCGTTATATTGTTATCGCGATGAACCCGAACCGGAACTGAACCGGAAAAAAAAATAACGGTTACCGGCTCATGTCAAAACGGTTCGGCCACGCGCTGTTGACAATGAATGTGCTATCAATGCCATTTGTTTTTTAAGTGCCGTCAACTGACACAGACCTCGCTTACATATTTTTTTCTCCACTCAGTCTTAGAAATATAAACGCTGCATCCATGAATCTTGACATAGGAACCAGTATTGCGCTGGTCGCGGCTTGCACGAAAGAAAAAAACTTAAAAGGCTGTGCAAAAAAAAAAAAATCGCGTCACGGGATTTTATTTTCCTACAATCTCGTAAATCCTAAATGCTGCTGTGTGCTCATTTCATAACACGTTTCTAGAACGCGCGAGTTCTTGAAGCTTGCTTCCATCGGAATGAGAAAAGAAAAAACTGTGGAGTTTGATAATAATGCATCCGGTTTCGTATAGGCACTTAGAAGCTAACATATTTGTGAGACAGCGAACTCTTCTATTTTAATATTTATCCTATTACGTCCTCCTGGCGTTGTGTTCGGTGAAGTGTTTTTCATATTCCGTATCTTGTTTAATGAAAACTTCTTTAAGGGTCTAATTTGAGTTACCGAAGGCTAGTTCAAATAAAGAAAGCTGTATTTTCTCCCCACTGTTCCTTCAATTGCTTACACGCCGAGGTGGCGGGATAGTTAGCGAGTTCTACTTGTAAGTGGGTTTGTAAGACGGTCGCGGATTTTACAGCTACTGCGTCGGACCCAATTAGATGAAGTCCGAATGCGTAAACGTCGGTGAGGTAACCTTTGAGTGCACATAAAGAAACCATTCCTGGTAGAAATCCCTGAGCCTTACACTACGATGTATCCCGTTTCGTATGTGCTGATTTCAGATGTTTTATTTGTAATTTATTTTGATGATGCAATTTGTCATTTATAATTTCCGAACCGGTTCGCGAACCGGTTCAGCGCCCCAAACCGGTTCGCGAACCGGTTCGCGGATCGAATTAATCGAACCGGAACTGAACCGGAACAAAATTAATTTTGCCTGAACCTGAACCGTAACCGAACCCGTATTTTTTTCGGTTCGACACACTGAAAAAAAAGAAAATAAACAAACAAACAAACAGGGTTCTTAACACATTTTTATACAATATACTATTCATGCTTCAAAATATAATAATTTATTTTGTTTCTGAACGTATCTATTGGATTTACTCCTTCAGCCTTTCCAGAATTTGAGGATGCATGTTTAGAAGTTGGGAAATTTGTTGTGTTAATGTCTGTTCACCATAGCTCGTACGTGTTTGACCTCTAGCATGATCCACATGTCTTAAGTTGTGAGTTTCTCTTAAGGGAAATTGGGTGTGAAATGACTCCGTGTCAGTTTTGAGATAATGAAAGATGACTTTTGTAAGGTTGAACATTAATAACTGTTTTATAGTAAGCAAGCGATGTTTTTTTTTGTTTTTTTTTAATAAGCAGATGTATGGTTGTTATAACGTAAACACTCACTCGATAGATCGGATCACTTTTTTTCTGGACCACTCGTAGTTTTTCAATGTTATTTTTAGTTGTCGTACCCCAAACCAATGAGCAGTAATGTAAATGAGAGTGAACAAGTGCATAGTACAATTGGCACGTATAAGCCATGTTGGTAATGAATAACTTCATTTGTGTGTCGTGCCAATTGACCTGGAGAGTGTTATTGACAACTTGTGCATATGAGTTGTCCAGTACAGGTGTTCATGAAACCCTACACTCAGGAACATTAATCATTCAACCTTCTCCAATTTGTAGGAGTTAAACTTTATATCTATGTGGTAATTAAGCATCTTATTTCTTGCCCTAAAAACAAGATATATTGTTTTTAAAATTTTCAATTTTAGCTGGTTTGCAGCTAGCCACAGTGATAAATCATTTAACCAATCATTAGCTGTGCTTTCAAGATACTGGATGTTACTATAGGAAAAATATACATTCGAGTCGTCTGAGAATGATACCATTTCTGAGCGATGCGAAATATTAACGATATCATTGATGTAAATAAGAAACGGTAAAGGTCCTAAAATTCATCCTTGCGGGACGCGTATGAGTGTATGAGCGAATAAAGCAAAAATAAGACGAACAATATGGAAAAGCAAAAACGCCGGCGAGCTGCAGGTGAATGCCGCGTCTACATCAATCCGTGACGGGGCATAAGAAACATATATACACAGACCGTTTCGAAGACAATGTGCGTGTAATCCGCTATTTTAAATATTTATTTTTGCATTTTCTGGGGTTCAAGTATAAGAGGCGTAGAAAATACCGCGAATGGCGTTTGGGGCTTCCACTGTCAATGAGGAATTTGTATGCCGCCACACACCGGCATACGATGCTCATCGCTGTCGAAACAGATAGTGGTGGGGAATCGAACCCTGCAATGGGACCTCTGAAATCTCCAGCACGTGTAAAACCTGTCCGAACTTTTCTTCATACAGGTTCACAGCCTTACACTGTACATAGCAGGGCACCGTAACGCAAACGAGTGATTGCCGGTTTTATTTATTTTCTGTTAAAATCTTGAACGCGAAAAAGCACCGCCCATGTCTTGTTCGCGCAGTGTCGCGCAGTAGAAGCATAACTGCATGCGGCAGCTAAATAACTAAATTATGTGCCTAGTGTCAGTAGCTTCTTTGTATGAATTTACTGCACTCGTATTCACCTCAAGAAAAAAGGAAGTTTTGCGCATTGTTCATACGCAGGGCGAAGTAGTTCTTCCAAGATTTGGTTGTCGGAGGAAGAAGCGATGCTTTTGGCCTTTGAAACGTGTACGTCTTGAGAACATAACATATATGTAATATAAATTTCACTTACATTCGTATATCTCCATTCCCACAAAAAAAGGTGGAAATTAGCAATGCTCCGTGAGGAGCCGGACTTTTTTTTTATCACGGTCCTTGAGGTGAAAACGTCTATAGTAATGGTGACTCTGAGCAACGTTACGTAATTTTGAGGACGAACTCAGTTGAAAAATTTTTAACAGCAAATTGAATTGAATAAAATGAGCTTTGAATTCAGTTACGTGCATACTTACCATAATAAGTCCCCTACAGTATCCAACAAATATATTTTATAGCATTGAATTCTAATCTTCGCTCAGTCAACACATTGCCAAAAGAACGGCTGAGCACAGCTCACTTTAAAGGAGCGATGCAACAATTTTTGTACTTCGCGCAAATACCGCTTAAAACGGATCCCTAACGTTAATGACCTATGAAACACGCGTTCGTTTTTCACCCCACGCAATAAAAGTCCCAGAAAAAAATTTAAGAAAAACGAGCAGCGTTCACCCCCTCAACTCGCAGCCAGAACAAGCGGCCACGTGATCTGGAGCCGATTATATGCCGCCAATGTTGATTATAGCCACGCGCTGGGGTTGGCAAAGCGCAGGACACGCGCTGAGTTCCAGACATTGTTATGGCTCGGCTGTTGTCGTCGTTGCAGCGATTGGACACGGGTCACAACCCGAATGCTTCTCGAGCTAGCAATTGTCACGAGCCCAAGTCGAGTGCCCACGCGATGCTCGGGTCCAATCTATGAACCGCATTCAAATATCGTCACTTGGGTGTAGTGCGATCCCCGAGTTACGTCATCAAATTTTGCAAAGGAGAGATTGAATGAAAATGATCGCTTTTGTCCTTGAAATTACACCGCAACAAAGGAGTTTCTTGGCCAGTGGCGTTGCGTGTGAGTATCCTTGAGTCCCAGGTGTGCCAGTAAACTCGTGTCAAGTGAAAAACATTCCAATTGAATATCGTTGCACCGCTCCTTTAACCACTCTATGTTATTCAGCTCTAGATATACATTGACACACGCGACCGTAGAAGAAAAGTATGCTGAGAGCGTGGAAGGTATGATTACATCTAAAAAGGACAATGAAGTTCTTTTTCTGGTTTTACTAAAGCGTTACCTTAATATATCTCAAATGTCCATAGAACGCACAACTTTCTGTTAGAGTGCATTAATTTTTGAAGAAAAAAAGAATGAAAACCAAATTCAGCTTTTCCTCTAGACTAGACTCAGCAGCGAAATGAATGGTCACTCGTGACAGCTGATTCGCCAGAAGCGCTGGGGAGTCTGCTCTTTTGACCCTAGCGAGAACAAGCTACCCGGTATTCTTTCACGGACTAGTGCTGCCGATGTTTTTCAGAGTCACGCGCCTTGGTTGACAATACGTATTAGCGGAGATATCGAACTATAAGAAACCGCTTTGCCTAGCGTTTTTTTTTTATTATTATTATTTTTTTTTTTTTTTGAAAATTTGTGTTTACCCAGCACAAGGTCACATGCGTTGTACTTTTTCCGTCATTTATCTCGATACCAGCCCGGGTCACAGATTAAACGCAAATGCTGTGGTAACATTAGGTTGGAACCAGAATTAAATCGGTGCTTTACTAATTGACAGGAGCCTCACTTGAAGAACGAGTCAGAATTACGCAACTAATTTATGTTTCTTTTCCCCACAGCTGCAGTTAAGCACCCTAGGGGCGTGACAGTTCGACCTGTCCACGCACATGTGTTAATTGATCTCCGTCACGGCGGCATCTGAACGCGAACGCAAATATTCAGTGATATATTGACCGTTACCCAGCGCTGGCTGTGCGACTCATTGTTGTTTGGAATTCGAGAGTTGATTTTGATTTACGTGCCTAGGTATTGCGGATCATCGCTTTATAAAGGAAAAGCTTCACGACGTATAGATTGAAATATGCTGCTTTTACTCATTGTGTTTATAGCTCCCCGTGTGCTAAGTTGTTTTTACCCACTAAGCAGTATTCAATTAGTGATATTCGAACCCAAAATCTTTTTATAGTCTCTTCAATAAATTAATTTACACACAGTATAATTCTAAGCCCACAACCGTCTTTAATTATAATCACTATACTTCGTTTCAGCTTGAGTAGCGAGCCGATGCTACAAGCGCGAGCATGCGGCCCTGAACAACGTGCTTGCACTGCACGAGCGCGCGTGCTTGGCAGTGACACTGAAAGCCCGGAGCTCGCTTTCGTAGCTTCTGCTACGCTCACACTTACCGCTCATTCACACTGGAAGCGGATCCGCGTTCGCAAAGCGGTTGCGAACACGGTTGTATAAAGATCCAATACAATTGCACGCGCACTTGATGTCATCGTGTGCGCGTGCAATTGCACTGGACCTTCATACAACCGCGTTCGCAACCGCTTTGCGAACGCGGATCCGCTTCCAGTGTGAATGAGCGGTTAAAGTGGAAACGGAGTGTGGTACGTTTTAAAAGATCATATATTTTAGCGAATCGCACACCCATATCGTTCCTGTCAGAATGGTATGCTTGGAAGCAGCATTATGAGCTGCAATGATACTTAAAAAACAAGCGAGCTGGTGATGATTCATGGTAATAAAACCCGAGACTTAGGAACACAGAAGGGGACGTGTTGTGTTCGTCCCCTTCTGTGTTCCTGAGTCTCGGGTTTTATTACCATGAATTATGAGCTGCCAATATCCTAAAATACAATTTGCGTAAACTCCCTCAGCAACTCGCCGCGGCTCCCCTGAGCTCGAAAAAACATCAATATCTTGCGTACTTTACGCCGTACGCTAGCGGATACACTAGGGCTGAAAAAAAACACCAAAGGCAATGTTGCGATTGTAAAATTGTGATGCAACCGTCAAATGATGAACTACACAAAAATCTTAAAAGTTTTTAAATCGCTGGTTTTCACATACACAAAAAAAACAACAACAACAACAACAACAATAAATAAAAAAAACAAAAAAAAAAAAAAAACGCTCAGCTTTGCGTGTTTTTGTAGGTTCCAATTTGTGGACTTCGGAGATGAAAGCAGCTTTCTTCCGGGGAGGCAGAGTAGGCACTGAAACTCTAAATTCACAGTTCCCTCGGTGCCTTTCAATTTGAACATCGGATCCAAGAAGGGCATGGTGACAATGGAAGAGACATGCTGAATGCTCACTGCTGGAACCTCTCGAGCCGTGGATCAGCAAGCTGGAGGCGGGACATCAGTAGAAAATATTTAACAGCAGAAAAAAAAAAGTAGTTCATATAGATAAAACTTTCCTACATAAGTACGAGGAGAAAAAGTTGAGAGAAAGACACGTTTGGACAAGGGCTACACCCTACTAAGACGACGAGAACGTGAGGTTCTTGCAACAAAAACAAAGCTAAGCAAGAGAAACGGAAAACATTTGCGGAAACCTCATCAACGAATGTGGCGACTATAGTGAGTATCGTTCTCCAAGACGACACTAGGTTAGCTTGTAGGCTGCACTAGGGCTCTGGTGTTCGTCTCTACTTGACCAGAAAGCTGGAAGCCTCGAGCCTTCATCACGGAAAGGAAACGACATACTTTCTTATAAGAAAATATAAGAAAAATGTAATGTAAAAACGTCAAAAGGCACTGGAGTTCTAAAATTGTTCTTAGAACTGGACGGCATCTGGCCTTTTGTCCCGTAAAGCCCCTTATTCGGAACTCAGAGCGACTCCGACTCCTCCCCCGCACAAAACGCAAACAAGCAAAAAAAAGGAGGGTAGGCTGACTCCCCGCCGTCGTCGTTGCTCACAAAGTTGTAGTGGCTATTTATTTATCATACTTATTTTTACATACTGCATCCCCAGTGGGGCTAAGGCAGGAGTGGGAGTCATACACAGACGCTCCAGACATCACTATGGACCACTGTCAACGGCACACAGAAATTCACCTGGTTGTATTGACCGGATGTTTCCTGGTAACAAATTGCAGCGTTCGATGGTGTGAGGAAAAACAACTGTATTTAAACATATCAGTACGAGGATGAAAAGGCAAAATGTTTAATTCGTGGTGGCTCCTAGTTGCAGTTGGCTTGAGAAACTTTATGTAGCTATCTAAAGAGTCAAAACGTGATGAGTTAATCATAAAATACAAAGACTTTAGGCGCTCAATACCACGACGCTCAGAAAGAAGTCTTAGGCTTAACACGGAAAGATTAGAAGGAGAAAAGTTTCTGTCATACCGACGACAAATAAAACGTACTGATTTCGTTTGAACTGATTCGACTTTATTTATATCGGAATGTTTGTAGGGAAAGCAAAAAATAGAACCATATTCGAGGATTGGGCGAATCAAAGTTTTAAAATTTAAAAGCTTAGTATCTTGAGGTGGTACACGTAAGGCACGCCGGTATCCAAGTCTTTTAAGAGATTTGTTACATGTCGTATCAATATGCTTTGCCCAAGATAAAACTGGCGTGAAAAAGAGGCCAAGATATTTATATTAAAAAACTCTTTCTATGCATAACCCGTCAAATGAATCATTAAACACAGAAGGTGATGAACACCTAGAAAAGGTCATAAAAACGGTTTTAGGAAAGTTTAGGTTCATTTGCCAGGTTTTACACTACGTACAAAAAATCACAAAATGATTGTTAAGAGTTATATGGTCATCGGAGGAGTTTATCACGTGATAGAGTACACAGTCGTCAGCGTAAAGTCAAATCTTAGTGGAAATTAGCAAATAATTTGTGTATAACAAGAAGAGTAGCGGTTCAAGAACTGGTCCTTGTGGAACACCTGATGATACATCAACTGTACTAGATTTGGATGAGTTAAAGTAGACAAACTGTGACCGACAAAAAAGAAAACTGGATATCTGGTTGACCAGGTGATGATTATTTAGAATTAGGTTAAGCTTGTGTAGAAGTTTAGAATGAGGAACTGTGTCGAAAGCCTTTGACAAATCTATAAATATCGCCTCAACTTGATTACCGATATCAAGAGACTGACCGATATCATGAACAAATTCTGGTAGTTGTGTCATAGTACTATAAATGCGTCGATAACCATCAGCAGGGGCGGATCCAGAACTCCGTTTTGGAAGGGGGGGGGGGGGCGGGAACAATTTTAAGTATACTATATATATTCTCCCATTCTTTTTGTTGCCCTCTGAGAAGAGGGGAGGGGGGGGGGGGGTCGACTGTGTTTTGGGGGGGGGGGGGGGGGGGCACGGCCGCCCCCGTCGTCCCCCCTTGGATCCGCCCCTGAAACCATGTTGGAAATCGCATAAAATATTGTTAGTTTCGAGAAACTCCATAACATGCCTGTAGACAATACGTTCCAATAATTTGCATGAATGTGACGTTATAGATATTGGTCTTTAGTTTGACAATGATTGTGAGTTGCCATATTTGTATACGGGAATGATTTTTGCGAGATTCCAAGATGAAGGAACTGTGGCCGTTGACAGTGATTCCTGAAAAATAACCGTGAGATACCGACTGCACCAAAGGGAGTACCGGACAATAAATTAATTAGGAATGTCATCAGGACCAGGACATTTTTTAGTATCTAACTTCAAAACCAGGTTTAGTACACCCCAAACGTTCACATCTATGTCGTGAACCGCAGACTGCGAATCATGAGAGTAAAAGGAGGAATTTCGAAATTATGAACTGTAAATACTGACTGAAAGTGTGTATAGAACGCTGGAGCGATTGTCAGCGCGTTCATGGTAGTTACGTCGTTAATTAGAAACGAGTTTGAAGTCGTGCTGCCTGGTAAAATAGATTTCCAGAATTTTAGAGGGTTGCTTTTTTTAAGATTTGCAATGTAACACGGAAATAGAAGTCTTTCGCGGGACTAGTTTTAAATCCGAGTTCCTTTTTAGCTTGAATAAACTCAGCAGTCTTTACAGGGTCAGCGGAACGTTTTCCACGCCGCAGTCTGCCGACACGTCGCGATAAATGCAATAATTCCCTTGTTATCCAAGAAGTGACAATGTAATTTTTTTTTTTTAGTTTTGAGTGGCACAAATTGCTGGATACACGATTTAACCAAGTCTTCAAAAAACGGAACGAGTACATTCACGTCACTAGAAATACTAAGTTGTTCAAAGACTTCAAAGGAATAGCTTAATGAGTCAATTATGGACACGTCATCGGCACGGTTAAAATCAGGAAAAGTGTGGTAAACAAAACGTGTTTTAGGAACAAAATAAGTGACAGAAACAAAGACTGCCTTATGATCTGCTATACACCAAGTCATGTTTACAAACAAACCGGAGCGCCCTGAGCGCCCCTAGCGGACGCCACCGGCGCCGCGCATGCGCGTGGGGGTGTGGGCGAAAAGCTCGCCGTCGCCCATAAACAAACCATTGAAATGCGATGTTGTCGGCGTCGTTGTGAGTCCCCGCGCTCTTTTTCGCGTTGGAATTGTTGATTCTACGTCCTCCTAATGATGTCTGACTACTTGAGCGGCGTCAGCGAAATTAACGAGGCTCGTTACAACGCAAAACTTCGCGTGAATAATCTGACATGCGGCGGTTCATTCCGCGTGGACGCCGCAGAATGTACGCTAAAGCCTGATTCACATGATGAGATTTTGCTCGCAATTTTCAGTAGCGACGTCGCTCGAACTGCAAATGCGTGAACCGTAGCTGAGATGGTCGACGTCGATACTGAAAATCGCAAGCAGAATCTAACCAAGTGAATCAGGCATAACAAGTCGGTGATTGCCACTGGTAACAATGATCAACATCTCCTTGTATCTACTGTTTACGTCGAGCCTGCTTACCAACCTTCAACCTTAAGTCTTTTGAGGCCTGCACTTACTTCTTATCGCAAGTACCGGGCCCACGTTTGATCTACGGGCCGATGTCCTCTAAAAGAGCAGACGACAAGCAGAAACGTTTGAAACAGCAGACGACAGTTCGGACGATCAGGCGACCGTTTGAACTTAAAACGCACTGAACGTAGTCCGCAGGTGGTCCGTATAACTTGACGGCTTTCCGGCGTTCATTTCGGAACAAAACAAATAAATCTGATGACCACAAGTATCCGTGAATTCAACCCAAAGTGCTTCCCGCCCAAGCAATCGTTGTCCGAAGGCGTCTGCTTTTCCCTTTTTACGGCACATATCCAGATTCTCGGACGAACCGAGCGCATGAAAACTGACCTTCAAACCTTTCTCGATCCTTTTGGTACAGCTCCAGTCGCAGCATTTTGACAAGAAGGCAGGTTTTTGTCTGGTTCCTTTCAAAACAACGCAAGAATACACGTCTCAGATGGGCACTTCCGCCCACAGCCCCGGACCGGAAGTGCGACCGACGCGCCACCACCGCGTCGTGACGTAACAGAGATGAGTTCGTGTATACCGTCAACGACTTCACATTCAAAAGCAGTTTTCTAGAAGAAGTATACTAAGAAAGATCAAATCTAAAACTGGCGACTCTCTCGTGCTTTGCTGAACAATCTGCTTTAAACCAAATGACAACGAAAAGTTCAGTAACTCATATTTGAACGTCAGGACCAGATAGCGAAAAAGACGACCACTGGATGCCAGGTAAATTAAAATCACCCATTCATATTAAATTAAAAAGATAGGTTATGCTCGTGCATAAAGTCACATAAAGCGTGTAACTGATCAATGGGAGAGCCGGGAGTGCGGTAGACAACGCCAACAACTAAAGATCTATTTTTCACGCTAAGTTTGCACCACACTGATTCAAACTGGGGAGGACCCTGTAATACTAAAAATTTAATATTGTTCTTTAAAAAGAGTGCGATGCCACCGCCGCGCCCGTACTTCCTATCACCTCTAACCACGCAGAAACCAGAGGGTGTAATTTCGGTGTCATATATGCCATCATGTAACCATGTTTCAGTGACTCCAATAATATGAGCAGAGTGGGAAAAAATTAGTTACAGAAAATAAGGGAACTTATTTACTAAGCTTCTGGCGTTAACATTCAGGACACAAAGATTGTCACTTAAACCGTCTTTTAAACCGCGGCCGAGTCAACGACCATCAGTAGATGAGGCGGTGGTAGCAGCCTGGGCGGTGTAGTCGGAACACTTAACCAGAGTTAGTTTTATCATCCCAATTATATCGCATATTATTAATGAACACATGATCATATCCAAGGCGGACGGTGGAGCCACTGTCTCGGAAAGAGGCCGATGCATCCCATATCTTCTTTCGAACAGAACGGACATGAATAGAGAAGTCTTCTGATATACGGATATCTGAACCCTTGAGCTCGGAAGAATTTTTCATTACTTCTATTTTTTCGTGGAAATCAAGGAGTTTCATAATGACAGGACGTGAACGATCGTCGTGTTTTCGACCTATCCTATGGCGCCTTTCAATAGGTGGGCAGTTAATATTCAGTTTACCCGAGAATATTTCTGATATGTTAGAAAGTAATGACTGACTAGTTTTGTCTGCCCTTTCCGTGTGGCCATGCAAAATTAGATTATTTCTGCGCGAACGGTTTTCCATGTCGTCATTCCTCGAGACGAGTCTCTCTACCATGCCAGACAATGACTTAAGTTTTATAAACAAATTATCACGAGATGTACAAGGGTCACTTGGCGTGGCGCAAGACGACTCAAAGGCAGCCACTCGTGCTTCAAGAGTGTCAAATCGGGAGTTACTGATGGAATAATATGATTTCAGCTATGTCCTGAGCCATCTTTTTTTGGCCAGCCAGCAATTCAGCAAACATATCCGAAACTGTGGGTTGTCTCTTGATATCAGTTCCGTCATTATCGCTCTCACCCGAATTAGCAGCCCTCAAGTCCTCTGAAACCGAGCTGTTACTGGAACAGGACTTAGAAACTACGTTATCTTGTTTTGCTTTTTTTGTTATCTTTTTTTTTGGGTGGTCCAGGATTCGTTTCAACGTCTCCACCCAGGAGAAGGCCATTAATGCAATAGACCAACTGAGAGCACAGGTCAGCAAAACAACAAATACCGTGATCGTAACCACGTGGGCAGGGAAATAGCAGTAAAAAGCGATTATCGGACCGTGCACGACGAGCGTTCTGAAGGTAACATACCTGCGAAAGAAGCGGACAGCGGTTGAGCATACTGTCCTCGCTGCTATTGCCTCGCCCACTGAAGAGGAAAGATGCCGGTGAAGCCCTTCTATCCTATTTAACCGACGTCACAGAACTGGGCTTTTCGATGATTGGAAGATTCAGGAAGACATCACCGAAAGGGGTGATTTGCAGATTCACGGTTTGAAGGCACGAACAAGCCGGGTCGACCACCTAACAAGGGACAGTTCACGAACCAGGAAGGGCCGGCAGTAGCTGGTAACCATGCGCCGCGGTAGCATTGAACACAGGAACAGCGATGGACACGAGGAACTGCGAAGGAAGCAGACAGCGGTTGAGTATACTGTCCTCGCGCTGCTATTGCCTCACCCACATTTATTTGGGCGAGGCAATTTTTTATTTGAAGAAAAAGACGCGAAAGAAAGCTATTAGTTTAACTTCGAACTTGTTCTCAGGGTGTTGCTCATGTATTTGTTCACGTTCTTCCGCTTCACAAAATTCCTAATCATAATCTTATAAAAAAAAATAAAAAAAATAAAACAGACGCAGCATAATTAAAGAGCTGTTTATTATCCGTCGTAACGTCAACGAGCGCAAGCGCTCGTTCGCTGATGCTGTCTGCGAACGGGGTGCAAAATGTAAAATTAGATTAGAACGAGCGCAAGCGCTCGCTCGCTGATGCTGTCTGCGAACGGGGTAAGGTGAACGCGGCGCAGCGCAAACAGGTCGAAGCGCGTCAGCGTAGCTTACGACGGACTGGGACATGCTCTACGTTCAACGTTGGACGACGACGTCGCCGACTTAGGCTATCCCAGAAGCCCTCGCGGCGCGAATGCCTCATTCCGGAATCCGGTTGTCGGGGCGTCGGGGCCAGTCGGAGTGTGCGAGATGCTCATTTCTGGGATCTGAACTTGTCGTTCTTGCCGCGTGTCGTGTGCTGTTGTCGTGTTCCCATGTTGGTTCGCTTGACTGGGCGAGTGTGTGCGTGGACGTGGACCGTTGCGAGGATGCGCTACCCTCGATTCTCGATTCTCGATAACCTAACCTAACGAGCCGGTGGTGGTGGGCTGTGGTGTTGAGGTGCCGGCAAAAGCTGGAAGCTCGATGACGCGCCAAAAGTAGGGTTAATTAGAATTAAGGATGACCTAATGTATCTGCTATTTATAATCATGTGCTTGTCGCACTCAGCCGCAGTCGTTCCCGATCGAAAAAGCGTCGTCGAATGTACGGGAACAGCTGACACAGTGAAACCTCTGAACTATTTAGCCGGCCAGAAATTTTCAATCGGGCTGTCTCAGCTTGTAAACGGTCTCGGCTTGTAAAAGATAGTAGCGGTACGCGATGGCAATGCGGAGGGCAGGTTCGTCTGCTTCTTGCGCAGGGGGTGGCGGTGACGTCAGAACGCCGAGCCCTGATTGGCTGATCGCGACCCCCTATCTGAGCGTCGTCTGCTCCTTTGCAACGTCGTCTGCTCGCAACGTCGTCTGCGTCTGTCTTACCTTTCTTGCGACTTTCGGAAGTGCAGAGGCCAGAGGCCGGGTTTACAAAACATCTTACGCCAAAAATATGCGTAAGACAAAACTTGAGAACAAGTTCGTATTCACGAAACGAAATTTTCGTAAGTTTTGCGCAGGTTACGACGAAATCCTACGACAGCTCCGAAGCTGCACTTCTTACGATCAAATCAGCATGGCCGACAGCGTCGCGGTCGCGACGACCAACGGACGTTTATTTTTCTACGTGTGCTTCTCACGCGTCCCGACTTCAAGCAGCAAGAAAAAAGTAAAAAGTACTTGAAACAGACCACGACGAACAAGAACGCTGGATCCACAAACACCCGGGAAAAGCTCCAACGGCCACGATTCCACCGACAACGACCAAGCGAGCTCAGCAGATAAGCCTAGCAAGCGCTCCGACTCGGCGACCTACGTCTGCCCACGACCGGCTGGCGTGCTGAATGGAATATGCCCGCGCGACCCTTGTGAACCCTTCCCGTATTATACTTTGATCGCTGACCTCAATTTTAGATTAAGAGGTCAATCTCTCCCTCTTGTCATCTCGTGTTTTCCGAGGCAACGGTGACTCTCGCCGGTGAAAAAGTGGTGAATCTCCGACAGACGCAGGAAAGGTAAAGCGGCCATCGCTTTGACTAAGAGACGTAAAGCAGACGACGTTAACTGCGCCAACCCGCCGACGCCGTTAAAGAGTGAGGAGTCTCGCCGCACGCGAAAGGAGGGAAAAAGTATTTGGAAGGGAACTTGCGGACACTAACACGCTCACTCTCTGTTCTTAGCAAACAAACCTCGGCGCCTCGGGACCAGGGTATGCGGAGGGCAAGTTCGTCTGCTTCTTGCGCAGGGGGTAGCGGTGACGTCAGAACGCCGAGCCCTGATTGGCTGATCGCGACCCCCTATCTGAGCGTCGTCTGCTCCTTTGCAACGTCGTCTGCTCGCAACGCCGTCTGCGTCTGTCTTACCTTTCCTGCGACTTTCAGAAGCGCAGAGGCCAGATTCACGAAACAATCTTACGCCAAAAATGTGCGTAAGACAAAACGTAAGAACAAATTCGTATTCACGAAACGAAATTATCGTAAGTTTTGCGCAGGTTACGACGGAATCCTACGACAGCTCCGAAGCTGTCTTACGCACTTCTTACGATCAAATCAGCATGGCCGACAGCGTCGCGGTCACGACGATCCACGGACGTTTATTTTTCTATGTGCGCTTCTCACGCGTCCCGACTTCAAGCAGCAAGAAAAAAGTAAAAAGTACTCGAAACAGACCACGACGAACAAGAACGCTGGATGCACAAACACCCGGGAAAGGCTCCAACGGCTACGATTCCACCGAACGCGACCAAGCGAGCGCGGCAGTTAGGCCTAGCAGGCACTCCGCGACTCGGCGACCGTCTGCCCACGACCGGCTGGTGTGCTGAATGGAATATGCCGCGCGACCCTTGTGAATCCTTCCCGTATTATACTTTGATCGCTGACCAGTTTTAGATTAAGAGGTCAATTTCTTCCTTTTGTTATCTCCTTGTTTCTTGAGGCAACGGTGACTCTCGCCGGTGAAAAAGCGGTGAATTTCCGACAGACGCAGGAAAGGTAAAGCAGCAATCGATTTGACTAGCAGACGTAAAACAGACGACGTTAACTGCGCCAACCCGCCGACGCCGTTAAGGAATGAGGGGTCTCACCGCACACGAAAGGACGGAAAAAGTATTTGGGAGGGTTCTTAGCAAACAAACCTCGGCGCCTCGGGACACCTCGCCAGTGAGTCCTTTGACTTCCCTCCTTAATGCGCGTCTGCTAGTTGTTAGACATCAACAACGTACCGCTCGAGCTATTCCGTCTGCCCTCTCTGAAAGGCGAAGTCGAGCTCGCTCGTAAAGACCTGCACTTCCGAAAGTCGCAGGAAAGGTAAGACAGACGCAGACGATGTTGCGAGCAGACGACGTTGCAAAGGAGCAGACGACACTCAGATAGGGGGTCGCGATCAGCCAATCAGGGCTCGGCGTTCTGACGTCACCGCTACTTCCTTTCTCATGCGCAGAAGACGAAAATGAGCCCACTTGCGAGGCGTATTGAACCGAACCCGAACCGTGAACCAAAAACCCGAAAAAACCGTTATTTTCCCACGAACCGGAGTTGAAACGGAACGAAATAATATTTTTCGCTCCGGAGCGGAACCGATATGGTTTCCATGCGGTTTTCGGTTCATACGTGAAGTCAGGTCGCGTAAAAAGAGTGTGGCGAAAAACATAGTAGCCCAAAAAAATAAACCAAAAATGTAAAGAAAAAAAAAATCTTATTTTCGAGCAAACCAGGGAAAGCCGTGCGCTTGTTAAGAGACTACTTGTCCAATGTGTTATGTCCCTGACCAGAAAGCTAGGATTGAAAAAAACAGTGCTTGATTGTCGAACGCGGTGGATGTCCACGCTGCACATGCTCACCAGGCTACTTGAACTGGGAGGCTTCGCTGGAGGGTTGCTCTGAAAAGAAGAAAGCTCCAGGTCGACTGAAGACGTATGGGCGGAAGTTGAAAAGCTCGTATCGCTTTGCCCGGCAGAAGTGGCGACAAAGACATTCCAGGAGGAACAGATCACTGTAGGAGGTTTCTACGGAGCATGGCTGACAAATTCTATGAACACTTCTAAGATATCCTCGCCGTTAGCAAATGCCTTCGTCCAGTCAATGAAAAAAAAGGGAGCGACAACTTCTTGACACGGATGTTTCTGTGGAGCAGTTTACATGGATCCCCGCTACCACCGTCTTCTTCCCCTTGAGCAAAAGTACCGGGCCACGTTGCATTTGGCAAAGACTTGGAGGCGGATCACACCTCTGCAATGCGAGCAAGATTCTGCCCCGTCTCCTAAAAACTGCGGCGGCTTCAGAAGATCCGGAAGACACATCGGAGGTGCTCCTCAAAGAAAAAAAGGTTGAGGCTGGCGTGCACATTCGCGGTACCAGTAGCGCACTTAATAGCTCTTGTTCTGTATACATCTTGTTGTCTTTTTTGCGTTATTTTATATGTTTTACTAAGGTGAACCACTTGATATGGCATTGCTCCTGGAAATGCTAGACAAGGAGCGGCGACTTTTAAGGCACGCTAACGTGTTACAGTTTTGGAAGGAATGACGGGTACGCCATTCAGAACTCTGCGGATTGGAGCAAGTAGCCCTGGGAGTGCCTGCTGCTACCCAGGTCAGCGTGGAGCGAGCCTTTTCTGCACTCAAGTTCATTCTATCGTCTCAAAGGTGCCGTCTTTCCCCGGGTATGCTTGACGACGTCCTGCTTCTTCGGTCCGTTGCCTGACACTGAACTGCGCTTTTACCTACGTCCCGAAATGCCCCAGCACTAGCGCGTTCGATCCACACAGTAATGTTAGCCTTTGCTTTTTATATGTAACACTTGTATAAAACATGCATAGTTTATATTTTGGGATAGACGATAAACTGTGCATGCAAACAAGCTGTCGTCAAATGTTTTTGTAGCATATGAATACGAACCGGTTCGAACCGGTTTGAACCTTTATTTTTTCACTCCGGAGTTAAACCGGAGCTGGACCGCTTTCCCTGAACCGGAATGAAAACCGGAAGAAAAACATTTCGGTTCGACACCCTGCTTGGGACACCTCGCCAGTGAGTCCTTTGACTTCCCTCCTTGATGCGCGTCTGCTAGTTGTTAGACAAAAACAACGTACCGCTCGAGTTATTTCGTCTGCCTTCTCTGAAAGGCGAAGTCGCTCGACTTCCGAAAGTCGCAGGAAAGGTAAGACAGACGCAGACGACGTTGCGAGCAGACGACGTTGCAAAGGAGCAGACGACGCTCAGATAGGGGGTCGCGATCAGCCAATTAGGGCTCGGCGTTCTGACGTCACCGCTACTTCCTTTCTCAAGCGCAGAAGACGAAAATGAGCCCACTTGCGAGGCGTGTACACTTCTTCCAAAACCGACGCGCCCCATCGCGACGAAATACCACGCAGTGCACGCTAGGAACAAGTTGACCACTCAGTTTCGGTTTCGAGTGAGCAGGTTCATCTCATGCTATCACGCCGCGACCGAACGCGCTGATTGCGTTTTCGATTATCAGACTTTTTACAAATGTACTATACACTCATTCTCGAGAGATACAAAACGGAGACCGGGGCACTTCCCTTGCTTCCCGAAACACCGGATATTGTGCGTGCGTATGCAAACGTAGTAAGACGTGGCTTAGTCACCTCACCCCACGAGAGCATCTTTGGACTCAATGTCAGTAATCCCCGTCTAGTACCAGTGAACTACATCTGAAATTTGGTCACTTGAGCCCTACACGTATTTTGTTTGCCAAACGTCCGCTTGTTGTTACTTCATTTTTCGAAAAGCAAGCTGCATCTTCACAGGATTATCAAAGTTGAGCCCAGCGTTGGCGCATGAACTTTTAAGGAAACACAATGAATTCGACCTCACTACTGCACAAAAGTTCCTATGATGTCTTCCTCGTGTCATCACGTACCTCACGCTCAAATTGTATTCTGATAGAAGATTAAGTTTTCGCAAACATTGAGATCGGCTTGCTACGACGGAGGCCCTAACAAGCGTCCCCTACTCCTCGGTAAGCCTTTTTGGACGAGCTTTCCCTGACGCCCAAGATCTGTGCCTGAACGGTGTGTCTGAAATTATCTCGGTATACTCAGTGAGGAAGAAAGCAAACACATAACAAATATTATAGCCATTAGCAACCGTCAAATGCGCTTTGAATAATTTCGTTCGTTTGGCGCACCGCATAGGGGTTTATGCCCGTCCGGCGCACTTCCGGCGAACGGTGCGACATTTTTCCCACAAGTGCTCGACTTTTGCTTACTGAAAACGGTTTGTATACGTGCGAATGTGCCTATATGATTGGCAGGATAACTTTATGTGCATACGCTATGTTGAATATTAGTGGAATGCAAGCGGGTGGGGAATTCACTTCATGCAGTGCTGCGGGGCAGTACAGATAAGAGATGAGAAGTGTGTTCAAATGGAGCTTTTCAATGGCGCCTCCGAGTTTTACCTCGCGTACTCAGGCATATTAAGGAAAACAGTAATCGCAAAAAGTTATATTTCGTCTATGGACGCACGAAACAAACTTCCTGATCAACAATACTAATGTAAAGGCTCGAGCTCGATGTATGCATACTTATTGGTTGCTACAGCTTGCTGATTCGCACACAAGCAAGATCCCCGAGCTTAGCAGCGTCGAAATTCCCAGCACTGGCTCGTCCACCATACCTCGAAACGCTAACAGAAAGGCTCAAGTACAAAAATACAACAGGCATGCGTTAAGACGAGCTATACGTCTCGGGCTTGTGCTAAAGCTTCGAGATCTGGCCATTTAGGTTAGTTTAGAGACCGCAAATGACGCTGAGATAACAGCCGTTAATAGTCCACGCTCTGTGTATAATCTCTTTTCGACGTGTCAATCGAAACCGAAACCATGCCACTCCCCTCCCTGGCCAACTAGTTCCCAGAGTGCAACGCGCGCCGTGTTGCATGCGGGGCTTTATGGAAGTAGTCTATTGGACTGAATCATGTATTGTTTGTATGGGCGTTGTAAAGTGCGTTACAATTTCAAACGCGTACATTGCGTAATTTAAGCAATGATGATAACACACCGGCTGTCTGTCAGAAAGAGGTCTCTGTGAAAAATCGAGTGCATCGATTTTAATTGAAGAATTTCGGCGAAATCGCCGGAGTCGCTTGGCACGATTCCGGCGAACCTACGAAGCAGCTAGGTTCGACGGACGCGATTTCGGGCGTTATTATTTTTGTCTCGTTTTTTTTTTTTTTTTTTTTGTTGACATTTGTATGACTATTAGGAGAAAATAAATGCTGGTTTTCACTCGTTATCACCATCATTTGCTTGTTTTTGAACTGCTAACCGCTACCCCGAATGGTTGTTTTGAAGCGCGACATGACAACACGAGTACGAACCACACTGACTGATTGCCACTAGGCTAGGTGGCGCAAGCCACCGCCCGCAGATACGATCTGGTCGCCACAGAGACGCGCATGCGCAAAGCATGCGCTTTGGTCGCAAAGTGCGCCCAAAGCGTAACTAACAACAACGTCGATATCCTAATAAACATCGCTTCAACAACAACAACAATCTTGCGACCGAGTAAGACCGAGAGAGACCAGACCGATTTTTAAGCCTCTTGCGATCTCTTAGGACCAGCTCCGCTGCATCGCATTCGGTCCTAAGAAGTCGCAAAAGGCTTAAAAAGCGGTCTGGTCTCTCTCAGTCTTAATCGGTCGCAAGAGTGTGAACGGCGCATAAACACCATCGTTCGGGCGCTTCTCGGCGCGGCGTAGTGGCCGACGAATGTCGGTTTGCGCCGGCGCGCGTTGCGTTCGTCGACGTTTGAGTATAAACAGCCCTTAACCCCACAGTTCCAGTTTTGAGAGCCGTGTCATATGACATTTTCATGGGCCACTGCTCTTCCATTTTTGTTTCGCCGCCCTACGAATCAAGTGCTGAAGGCTCAGAAAGGGCTCCTCTTTTTGAGTAAAAGCGACCGAAACGGTGGCGTTTTTGTGTGAAAATTGCCGTTTTCTTTCTTTGTTTACTTTTGTTGGGGCCCTTCTCTTGTTACCTTGCTAAGGGGATAGCAAAGTCAACTCTGTTTATCTCTTCCCACCTTCTTTTTTTCTTTGTCGAGATCCCGTCACAAGCTTTTGGCTTAAGTCCATGCGGCACCGCCCCCCCCCCCCAAAAAAAAAAAAAAAAAAAAAAAAAAAAAACCCGGTGACGCTTCACAAAAATTATATTTTTATAATTATGCTTGAAATATTAAAAAAAGAAAAGAAAAGGATGTAACGAGTAACTTGTGGCAATCCGATACGAAAAAGTAATGAAATTATACATTTCAAGAAAAGTAGCCTATCAATTACAAAATTACTCGAAAAGTAATTAATTACAAGTAATCCCGTTACTTGCAACAGATTACTTCCAAGTCTGCTTCAGAACGATCGATCCACACATGTAGCTGACCATTTCTCGATCGGGCTTCCCCTCCTCCCACGTGCGAAAGAGAGAGGAAACCCGTCTTGTCTTCAACCTCAAAACGGAATTCCCCCTTGGTCTACACACTAAACTTTCTTTCGAGCACTAATTTTTTTTTTAGGCGTTAAAAAACAAATATATATTTTTTTGCCATTTTGTGGTTGCGTAGGGGAAGCGACGGGCGCGCTTGCAAAGGTCGGCACTTGCGGTGCGCGAGTGCATGATCGCTCGGGACTTTGACGGCGTAACCGAAGATGGTCACCCCCGGCAAGGGGGCGACCATCCGCGACCATCCGCGGTTAAAAGATATCGCGTCAGCGACAGAAAAAAAAAAAACATTGTGCGCCCTGGGACACTGCAAGTTTGAAAAGTACTGATATGGCAAGATACCGCGGAGTTTTTTTACTCAAAAAGGCGGAAACAACTCGGTAATCTGCGTTCAATAACGTTATAAGGCGCAACGTCCGAGGCACTGACACAAGTTTTTTGTTATCAAATTAATTCTTCCCTGTTTAAAAGAATGGACACAAAACCAGAAGGAAGAAACGTATTGATAACTTTCACCAGGGCATCACCGAGGACCTCCAAAACTTGGAATGGAATTCAGACGACAGGCCGTCGGGGCCTGACGCGGAGCCGGTCTTCATAGAACGCGGAGTGCTCAAGACCTCCTGGCGGGTCACCGGACGCAAAAGTGTTTCGTTCATCTCGGGAGAACGTCTCGAAGGTCCTCGCAAAACGGCCGCAAGGCAGAAAAAAGGTGACCTGAATCGCTGCCTTGTTTCGTAGCGTACAGCTGGGCCAAATAGACCTTGAAAACCTCCTCGATGTCTTCCTGCCGAGAGAACTTGCGGCCGTCCGACAGAGTAACCCGTACCCGTGTTGGGGCCCCACATCTAGCCTCCGATGCGCGGAGGTGCCGTAGCACCTCGGGGTCGGACGAAGGTCTACCCCTCAGAAACTGGACACCGGCGGTTCGCGAATTGAGCCTGAGTAGGGGGTTGTAGCGAGCACGGAGTGCAGCAATGTACACTCCCGCATGAGCAGTGTCTCTGAACCGCCCCGCTGCACACTGCCCATTCGCTGAATAACACCATTTAGCTGTGTAGTTTGCGTCCCTTGACGGCGCCTGCGAGTAGAAACCAGTAGGGACTTGCCGAGTGTTTTCAAGCCGTCCCATTGGGTGGCTTCGAAGGTCTGCAACAGACTTGAACGTCATCGGATACAAGTAACGAAATTACTTGTGATCCCTTACATTGATCAGTAATTTTGTAAGGGAATAATTACATATTTCAGAAAATAATTGTAAAGTAATTTCGTTACTTTTTTAACATAAGGGAATGGTTGTAATCCGTTACATTTTTGTTTTTATTTGCGGAGGGAAAAAATTGCGGCGGCTTAGCTCGGCTATGCCAGGATATACGTAGCTTGGTCTTATGCGCACATATTAGAATGTCACGAAACATTAGAAGTATTAGAATATTAGAATGTTACCAAACATCAAAAGAGCAATATTATTTGGATATTTGTAGATTTGTTTCTTAAAATAAACGATTTCTAATCAGGTTCTCTTTTTTTGGTTTGTGTTTTATGCACTCTGATGCTTAAGGAAGAGAAGGCGTTTCAAACCATAAAACTCTCAAAAAAGGCCCGATAAAAAAAAAAGGAAGATTGCGGTTGTTGGCATTAATTCATTAGAGGAAAACGCATAAAATGCTGCACCGAGTAAGACACACCTTTTAATAATAATAATAATAATAATAATAATAATAATAATAATAATAATAATAATAATAATAATAATAATAATAATAATAATATTTATTCACGAGAGAAGAATTACCAAGTTCAGCTTCGGACCTGGTCAAAGCCGGCAAGGGCTTGTGGGACCAGATCCACCAAGAGAAGAATCAAACGGCGAGCTCGCATATTGTCACACACTATGTAAAAATAAAAGAAGAGAAGAAAATTACACAAAAAATTGTCATTGTTCCCGCAGGACGAACGCAGTTAGCCGCTGGGCCAGCAGATCAGTCGGAGCACTAAATAAAAAAACGGCACTCATCGGCGCGCACACACACACACACAAGGCGAAGCAGAACGTCGGGACGAACAGACCAAGACTGTAGTTACAAATAGTGTAGGGCACTAAAACAAAAAAAGAGCACCAACGAAAAAAAAAAATCACTGGGCAAACTCGCAGAGGTCTTAGGGCCTCACGATGATGCAGATAAAACAACAATCTACTTCAGGACAAAATTGGGAAATGAAAAGGAAAATAATATCGCAAACAGAATAATCAACGTTTCACCGATATCATATGAAGCTCACAGTCACTGTCGCGATACGTCAGAATATGTTGTTTTTAGAGTTTTCTTTAATTTCTTGTTTGAGGTAATGGAAAATATTGAGTCTGGTAAATCATTGAACACTTTCGGCACATAAAAAGCGCGCGTACTTTCACCATATCGCGTTCTCACTCGTGGTATATCAAAACGAGAGGTAGTCCTTAGTTCCCGCGGCGAATCTGATGTGACCTTAAATTCGCTCTCCCAGAAGTGGCGCCAGATCACCGTTTGAAGAAAGAGGGAGTGGAATGAGGGCAGTTCAAGCGAACCAAACAAGTTAGCGTTTGACGAAAATGGTGTGTTATACGTGACGTTCTTGAGGATTGCGTTTAGAATTCGGTCAATTCTGGAATGCCAGAAGAGTGGACAATTAAAAAAAATTGTGATCCCGTACCTTAGTATACCGTAGGCCAGAGCGTGCACAACCCTTTTCCTGATGGAGAAAGGTAGGAATCTTTTTATGTTGTATAGCATACAAGACACTGACCTTAGCCGTTGACAAAGATGCGTCATATGAGTAGTCCAAGAAAGATCGCAATCAAAGTAAATGCCTAGGTATTTGATCGAACTCACATATTCTATAGGATCACACTGAGTACACAAGCAACCGGAGTTGTGGAGAAATAGCGGATAGGTCAACCTTATATTCTTTAAGGGATTGCAGAAACATATAAGCTTTGTTTTAGAGGCATTTACTCGAAGCTTGTTTACCGAAAACCAGTCCATGACGCTAATTACATCCAGTTGGAGCATGTCCACTGCACGCTGGTACACTAGATGGCGAGAAAGCAAAACAGTGTCATCAGCGTACTGAAACATTATTGAATTGGTAATGGATGATGAAATGTCGTTCACAAATATGTTAAATAACAGTGGTGACAAAATCGAACCCTGAGGGACTCCAGATCTTAGGAGGGCCTTTGCACTATGGACATTGCCTACCGCTACAACCTGTGTGCGATTTGTAAGAAAACATTTGAGCAGTGCGTGAAATGGGCCACGAAATCCCAATCTATACAGCTTGTCTAGGAGGATGTCATGGTCTACTGTATCAAACGCTTTAGCAACATCGATAAAGAGTGCACACACATACATGTTGTGTTCGAAAGAAGAGTGAAGGAAGTCTGAAAAGGTTTCTAGAAGATTGGTGGTACCACGACCAGCGACAAAACCGTATTGGTTTGGCGATATTACTGCGTGTTTCTCAAGAAAACTTGACATAACGACAAAAAGATGTTTCTCCAGAATCTGTGAAATACAAGACAGTATAGAGATAGGCCTATACGAGGAAATCTCGTTTCGTACACCACCCTTAAAAAGCGGAACTACCAGAGCTTGCTTTAATTCGTTGCAGACAATGCCAGAATCCAGAATGTTATTTATCAGAACGAGAAGTACGTCCTTTAACGAGTCATAATTCCGGCATAGGTCACCTACTGCAATGCCATCCACACCGGCCGACCGGAAACGTTTAAACCCAAAAAGATAAGAACGCAAGTCTGGCTCCGTTAAAGAAGGAAGAAATGCAGATTCCGTGATTGACGAGGCTGCGGGCAATCGATCCCCAGCACAGTGAGATGCGACAACGCCTGCGCCTGCGAAGGAGCGATTGAACTTGTTCACAGTAAGAGTGAGATCAGTGCCGAAATGTTTAATTAGACTATCGGCTACGTTCGTTTTCAGGCAGCCACGAAATTCATTGATAATGCATAATAATCGTTATTGGCTCAGAAGAGCCGTGGCGCCGCGGAAAGGTGACTGCCCGTACCATGGAGGCCCGCGGTGCCACGTCTAGGCATGATGATTATGAGATGATATGTACAAGGGGAGGGAGACAACGTGATCATTCCAAGAGTATATTTCGCAACTTTGAACAATGCGGTCCTAAAAAAGATAAAAAGCAAAATAAATCACGATACTAAATACACTTAAGCTTTCGATGAAACACGGATTAAAAAAAACTGTACTAATTCCTTTACTTACGGCTTCGTCCCCAATCGCTCACATACTAAGGGCTCAACAGGCACAATCGCTTTCGCTATTTGGCTGTTGAACGCTCTAAGCTTCATCTAAAGTCAGCGCCGAGATAAGCACCGAGTAAGCGGAAGATGGCCGTCTCAGCCGGAAATAATAATAATAATAAAAAAAAGTGTTTTAAATGTTACACATGCGCATCATACCTGCTAACTCGGCTTTCCGCTGTTAGCGCTGGATGCTTCCGGAGCCACGCGCTAGCTTGACCTTTTTCGCATTTCCCCCGACTGTACGTACACGCGTTGCATGTGCTGGCGTGTGCTGCAGCGACTAAATTAAAACCAGAATTTAAAATAAATTACAATTTGCACGTGCTTTCCCCATCGCCTTATTTTAGTCGTTTACTTGGAACTTTTCTTACAGATAGGGCGAGCATCACGGACAATGTGAACTACAAGAGTCCTCTCCCTTGTTTGGCGTTCTTGCCGGTTTCTTAAAAAAATACCTTTGACTCAAACTGCTTGATGAAACGCGAAGCTTAGATCCCATTGTTTTAACTCTATGAAAAATCCAGATATCAAAAAGGTGTGGGGATTGCAGACACAGAAAACGGCCGGATTAGGTGGTGGGGCTTGTGATGTCAACGGGGGTACATATATAAACGCAGCATGCTGCGTTTGTATATGTTCAGATGTTTTAGAGAAAAGAATATTAGGAAAGGAGCTTTTCATGGAACACAATTATTTAGTTCGTCGCCGATATCGACTGATACAACAATCGCAGGGGCTGGTGCAGACTTGTACACGTTACTGAAAAATAGTAAGGAATTACATTTACAATTACTCAAGGCTAAATTGTAATTTTTTACAATTACAATTACCCTCCCATAAAAGTAAGTGACCGTTACCCCCAAAAGTAATCCGTTACTTTCGTAGCGTTACTTTCAACATTATTGTACTCAATTAAGAAACAAGAGGAAGAGGGTTATTCAAGTTCTTATTGTTGGTACCTGTTCCATTTATTGGCCTTGAGTATTTCGAGCAACAGCTGGCTCTCGAAAGTCTCGTCAGACATTTTGCGTCATTTCTTACTGAAGATGTCGACTGCTACGCTCAACACACTTTGAACCGAGGCAGTGGATGGGAGTTCCATATTGTGCCTCACGAATATTTAATGCTCTGCATTGAGCTTTTTCAGCGAAGCAATGGAAGTACTATTTAGCTGGAAGATAGAGCAAGGCTTCATCTTTGCCTTATATTCGAGAGTTTTAGTAGAGTTGGTAAGAGTAACTTGATAATTAAATAATAAGTAAGGTTTGGCTCGGTATTCTTCTTTCTTTAATTATGAACAGGTCGAGCGTCGGTTGAGACGTTGGTGAATAAGAGTTTCCAATGTATTAATATAAGTAATCGAGAAAAAAAAAAACACCAGGACACTCATAACAACAACTAGTTAGAACGTCGGTTAAAACAAAGAAATGTAAACGCACGTTTGCTGTATGTACCTTTCTTGGAGCCGTTCAAAAACGCACGGAGCACGGGCCGACTGCAGTTTACTCCGGTGTTCTCCAGATAGACGTCCGCTGATGCCAAGGGCAGTGAAAGGTAGAATACTAAGTTAGACAAACTATGGACCCACTCACGAGTTTCACTCGCTCCTCCAGCCCAGAATATCAAGTCTACGTCAGCCACCATTATGTTTTATTCGTAAAAAATATCTGCTCGAGATAAGATGCGTCCTGCTGGGGTAAAGACAGGAAGAAGAAAAAAGGACGATTATTACCACTTTCGAAGTGCTCGCGAAAAGTTGACTCACAAAAAGGGTGACTGAGATGTAGATAACCTGGCTGGAGTTCACAAATAAAGTGGGCCAACCCTGGAAGTTGGACTAAGAAAAAGTAAGTAGCTCAGTTTAAAAGAGAAGCAAAGAAGGTGAAAGAAGCAGAAAAGAATAAATCATGTTAAAAGAAGATAAGTGTGCAGCAACGAACGAGGATGGTTGTGACAGTAACACCTTCACATATTATCATATCTCTTTTAGTGAATTTTAAGGTAGACGGAGCGTTGTCTCGTGTTGTGACATTATGAAAATGGTTGTAGTCACTATAACCGAGAAGGACATTGTTAAATCTTGTCTGTGCACTTCCCGTCTCGAGCTTCTCGGAGAGGCACACAATCAGTAGGTGTCCTCCTGTTCCCATCTTCAAATGCAAAAAAAAAAAACAAAAAAAAAAACAGACACTAAAAAAAGCGGATATACCTTGCCCCCCCCCCCCCCTTTTTTTTTTAGAAATGTTTATTTGAATTGTTTGACATTGTTGTTAGGGTGTAAAAAAAATAGATTCAGGGACCTGGTGTTGCAAAAAAAGACTTGGCGAAATTGGAGTGCCAAGCCTCCCTTTGCGCTGGTCAATTCGTATGACAGTTTCACTGCGCTCAAATTTATCAAAATAAAAACGATATTTTCTTTAGAAAAGGGGGGGGGGGGCTGGTCCTGAAAAAAATGTAACGGATTACAAGGAATCTGTTACGTAAGAAATGTAAGGGAATTACTTTAAAATTACTCTAGAAAATATGTAATTATTCCGTTACTAAATTCCCGATAAATGTAAGGGATTACAAGTAATTTCGTTACTTGTAACGGATGACGTAGAAGTCTGGGCTGGTGGTTGCCGAGAAGGTCACCTGATCATCTCGGTAACCACCAGCCCCTGCTATGACCACGCGCACTTGTCACTGACTACGGAACTTGAAAATAAGCGAAGACTCGAGTCCGTTCTTGGGGAGAGAGGTATCTTTATTGACGTAGTGTTTATTGTCATTATTCAGGGATCGACACAAAAATGACCACTCTGGAGCAAACTCCGGGGGGTGCAGGGTTCGTGCGATCCACGAGATCAACCGCTTGGAACACCCGGGACACGAAGACGTCGTCCCCGAGTGCGGGGCCGTCAGCGCCGGCGCAGAGGCCACCGCAAAAGTTCAGACACACGTAACAACAACAACGAACAAAGCAACAAACGAATAACCAAACCAACACAACAACAAAAAAGATATGACTCCTCTTCTGGGTTTCTCCTGTTTTGTTTCTCCAAACTTGAAACCGGGCGGCGCATTCCGCCAGCAATTTATGAACTCCAAGACCGCTCGTCTGGCGGATGCCATTTTTCGCGGTCCCACGTTTTCTTTCTTTCTTTTTTTGTTTTGTTTTTAGAGCAAGTCTTTGGTTTCAGCGGGAGCTGAAGGAAATGGGAATTTCGAATGGTTCCAGAGGCCCTGAACAGTCTCCAAAAAGCAGGGTTAAAATTTCAGCGTATCCAAGTGGAAGTGCGTACCGGAAGTTGCTACATTTCATCAGTATTGTGGGAAACCGCGGATGCGAGACGAAAACCAAACTTTGAAATTGTTGCATAAGCTTCGGATGGTTCTCTTTTACTCCAAAACAAAATATTGGGTCAGTGTTTGATGGATGGTTGGGTGTAGCAAAATTTAAAAGCGTCAGTGAGCCATTCGGTCGCTAGTGGTGGTGGTGGTTTTTCTCAAGTTACATGCGAAATACGTCTGTACGTGTTCTCGTGCGTCTCTGCAATAGTTGATGGAATCAAGCTTGGTGGATTTGACAACACGTCGCGGGAATGCATTTTAGTAAGGCAGAACATCGTGTTTGCCGACTTGGGATGTACACATTGCACTCTTTTGCATCGAGCTTTTGAGCTCGACGAGAAAACAAATAAATCGTAAATTTCGCGAAGAACAAAAAGGCACAAAAAGAATACTTCAAAGTGACTCCAATTAAAAACACGAGACAAGTTTGATTGCTTCGGTAGTTTAGCGCCCCCTGGCCGCATGGGGCTCTTCCCCAACACAAGGCAGTTCAACGTATGACGCGTTTATACATTCAAAATAAGTTATAATGACTGTACAAAACAAGGCGAACATGGTGCGGTGCGACGACTCCGAAGAGTGATCCCCAACGTAGATTTCAGAAAACATCAGTTCCAAAAGGGTTCTTCCGTCGAACGTATCGGAAACCGCCTTCGGTGATTAAAGAGGAAATGACAAAATACAGGAACGCTGGAGTTCTTGAGCATGCAGTAAGAACCATACTGCATACCAAAGGAGGTCTTTATGGAGGGAGAACGTACTTTTTTGTGGAAACCCGAAGAACGGTTCATAGTCCCTAAATAAATGTTTAGCACCGACGACCTGTTTTTGCCCCTAAGGAACCATTCTGCATATTGTTTGCTTTGCTCTTTGCGACAGACGTCATTCTTCCCAATGTACTCATTGCACAATCTTCTACTGTAATCACCTTAAATGGCACATTGTATTTTTTCTGAACACCATCAACAAATGACAAAAAGAATCCCTTTGTAACCGTCTCTTCCTCTTCCTAAAGTGTAGCTCACCACGTGGGGACGCTCAGGATTCCGGAACAAGTGGAACAGAAGTCCTGGTACTTGCGTGGGTCACGACAAGTATGTACAATCACTCGCGCGAAGGGATCACGATGGTTTACTACGCGTACAAAATGGAGCCACGCTTTGCGAATGCCGGGCTGCGTTCGCCCCGTTCCGATGGTGGAACGAGGGACGAGCCGCTCCCGGTCCCACAGGGACCGGGAGGGGGCGCAGAGCTTGCGGCCCGGCGTTGACTGAGTCCGGTACCAAGAGGAGGGGGGGATCACTGGCACGTCACGTATGGCACAAGGAGTGGTGTTCGAGCTATTCACAATCCCACGGCAACGCGTCAAGAAGCCGCTGCGTCCGAGTCTCCCGATGACGTGAGCGAATAGTTGGCCGAGTCCCTGCGGTGCGCATGCAGGAGCCCGGCGGCCGCCTTGTGGCGCACAAAGTCCGGCTGGTCCGTGAAGGACGTTAACCGAACGTTGGTCTTGCGGCCGAACGGGTCCGCGTCGCGGCGAATGACCAGCTCCGGCGGCGCCATGTTGCGCTGCAGGGAGAGGCTCTTCCAGGGTGTGGAAGAACCTTTGAGCGGTTCAACCAGCTGCTCGAGACTGGAGGCCCGCTTGATACTTTCGCTACACGCCGAGTGCACACCACTCGACTCGCTACTGGCACCTTTCTCCGGGCTCGTGGAGGTGTCGCTCACGCAGTCTGAGCGTGGTGTCAACGTTGTCGAGGGTGAGGTGGGCCCGCCATGGACCGTGGCGCGTACTTGCGTAGTGGCCACATCCACAAGCAGAAGCTCGTAGTCAGCCTCCGGCAGCAATGCGCTCGTGTCTCCCAGAGGGCACAGGCTCTGCGAAGGATGGCCGTTATTAGATGGCTGGTCAGTGTCACGAGGTTCGAAACGCCCATGAATGGGCGTATCTAATATCGAGCTAACTATAGTTTCAAAGCTCACCTTATAAAAGGGCTCCTCGTCGCCCTTCCGGCTCCCGCGTCGAAGTGTAGAAACCTCCCGTAGCGTGGCATAGTCCCCACCATCATCCGAGTGTGGGTCAGAAAGGACGTCTTCAAACTTGACCCCCGATACGTGCTGCTTTCTCAACTTGCTCAAAATCTTGGGAGACTTGCCGGATTTCTTGCTGGGGCTGCATCCCTTCTCCTCGAAGGTCACCTTATGCTTGGGGCCGGATGTCTTGCGCTGACCTCTCAGCCACGTGCTACGCTCACAGGTTCCATTCTGCGACGAGCTCGGTTCCTTGGCAGCAGATGGGAGCCGAGGCTTGAGCCAATATATGTCCTCGTCTTCTGAAGGGTGGGGAAGCTTGGACACCTGTGCGAATTTCGTGGCCAAGCTGATGATGGCCTTCTTAGAGGAGGCCTCTCGAACCTGGTAGGTGTGACCCTGGTCGATGACTAACAGAGGTACCTCCCCCGTGGTCTTGAGCAGAGGAGTATATGCGACGCCCTGAAGTTGCCTGACATCTCCTTGTGGTCCCTCAGGCGAGAAGTCCCAGTCGTGCTTGAGGGTGAGCCCGAGCCAGAGCGCGATCCACAGCAGGAGATGAGCCAGAATTCCCGCGACGACCGCCAGCACGGCACCATCCAGGCTACCGCAGTAGACCTTGGTAAGGTCATAAAGTAGTGGGCCTCCGGAAAGCACAAGCACGCTGAGCACGAAAAAGGCGTACAGGTGCGGTCCATGGCCCCAGAGACCTCTCGGAAAGGCTCCCTTCCAGGTGATATGGTTCTTCATGGCAGCGCGAGCCTTCCACTCTTGAAACTTGAGCAGACCATATGAATAAAGCACGGGGCCCGAGAGTGAAAGGGCCGTGCTGTACAGGGCGTACAAGAAGAGCGTCGAAGGTAGGCCCAGGAACAGCGGACCGAATCCCGGCAGTACCTCACGGACGCCCGCCACCTGGACCTTGTAGAGGACGGCAAGGCCCGTATAAATGAGCAGTCGTTGCGCCATGCACAGGCCCAGGTAAAGCGAGAAGAGCAGCGCGAAGCATTTGTTACTCTTCCAGAAGACGGCGGGGTAACGCAGCGAGTAGACGAGCAGAGCGAGTCCGTAGTTGAGGAACTCGGCCGACGTGGCGGCTTCGTCCAGGTGAGGTAGCGGCCGGGCCACCTCGCTCGCCTCACGGTCCCACAGCTCGGTTTCGTTGATGGTGCTCAGGAAGCTTAAAACCACCAGGCGCTCCCGGTGGGGTAGCAGCAGGTCCAGGTCCGTGCGCCAGGCATCGCCTGTAATAAACGACAAGACGTGGTTAGAGTCTCGCCCCGGTGATTCAATGTGTGCGGATCATGTTGAACGGATAAGCAGTTCTGAAAGCAAATCCGGTCGAAATAAACAATTGTGCAAGTTGCGTAGATCTGTGCGAAGGCTATAATAGCTTGTGCCGAGGAACCCCGTATGCACTTTGCGAAACCATAAAAACAACAGGGAGACAACATAGCCAAGCGACATCCCCGGCGCACCAGAAAAAAGGCAAATGGTAAACAGTAACTTTAGTATTTAATTAAACAGGAATGATCACCCAATAGCGGGCGCGTATCAGGGCTGGGCAGTATCGCGATGCAAATGTATCTCGATAGTATCGAAGGAAATTCTTTCGAGTATCTGTATTTCAATATCGAGGTACATTTGAAATGAGTATTTGTATCTCTGCTGCTCATCACCACAATATCACTGGTTTTGTGCAACACCCTAAAAGGCGTAGGCGCGAAGACCAAACTCGCGAAGTATTTCGTTTGTACGCATACTCGCACAAAGGAAGCAGTTCTGCCGCGCGCTCGCCGCTTCTCGCAAGACTACACATAACGCTCGAGATTGAGTATAGCGCCACTGGACAAACACCGAGCCGCATCTTCAAACAGTGCGCACGCCCACTATGCTACCTGAATTCAGGTGCACGGCTGACAAAAGGTTGTTGTCTCTTAAAGCGGTTCATTGGGACGTTCGGTTCATCTTCCGAGCTTCTAAAAAGCACCGAAAAGGACGATGACGAGACAGGTTGAAAGATATAATTGGATTCGTTTAACCTGTCTTGCCCTTGTCTGCTTTTTTTTTTTCGGCGCTTATTTTAATTTTTTTTTTTTGCCGGCCCATAATTAAGGCTGCATTTACATGAATGCGACAGTGGCACATCGAGTCGAGATATGATAGTTTTAATTGGTAGCAGATGGGTTGAAGAGCAAGAAGTAGGAAGGCAGGCTGCATGCGATTGGTCCCTACCCGATTCGATGGGCTACGATCGCATTCATGTAAACGTAGCCACTTAGCGCTTTCAGTGTATATGAGAGGGTCTCCTGCCAAGAAAAAGTCTTAACTCCCGCGAGCCACCGCTAAACACTTATCCAAAATGCAACCCACCGTAAAAAAAAAGAAAAGAAAAAAAAAAGATTTGACAATGTACGGCAACAGCGAAGCGTTCAAAGGGACGACGCGGGCGCAGGTCCATAGCTATATACCATAGCTATATACCATAGCTATGGTACTACAAACTGAAGTGGGGCACGTCGTACACGAACTAGAGCGCTCCCCGGCGCTGTCAAGCACAGCGGCCGGCCGTGCAGCCGACGAATACGGGTAATCGACAGCGCGCCTTTCCAAGTGAGCACCGCGGCACAAAGGCGTGCGCGGTCCCGCCCCCAACAGCCCCGCAATTCGCAAGGTGCGCTACTCGCGGGGAGCTCCTCGCTCGGCAATCGCCCGAAAGAAAGAGCGCCTGCTGTTGACACGGGGGCACACAGTGCCGCCACACGCACAAGCCTCGCATACACGACCGCTAGCGTTTCTCTCGCCCTTAGCGGAGTGCGCCGTGGAAGCTGAGCACTGCAGCCGGACCAACCACCGGCCTCAGCACGGGAATGCGATTCCCGTGGCCGTGCATCTCGGAAGTGCGCGAGTCGTGCATCTCGAGATTTGCGATTGCGTGGCCCGGACACGTAGCTTCCGTTCCAGTGCCATGGCTTAGTCCCGAACGGGGCCCACCCCGCACCTGAGCCAGGCTCTTTTTTTGGGCTCCCGTTTGGACCCGTGCCTCCGGTTCCATCGGCGAAATCGTCCTTCGCGCCTGCCTTTGTGTCATAACGGCAGGGGTACGCGGCGGCACGCGCGAGCGAGAACCGACGTCTGCGTCGATCGATGGGAGCGCGTGCAGTTCGGGGCCCGCTCTGGTGATGTATTAACCCGGCCTGCCAGAAGCATCACCGGCTGCATTTGCGAGTCGGGAATCGATCTTGGACAGTGACAGGGCCCCCCGCGAACCTCGCTTCTGCGACTGACGCCGCTTTTGTTTTAGGGGCTGCTGACACCCTCCGAAGCAGTGCGTTCTGACGGGTTGCCGATGGGACGACTGACGGCGCGCTGACAGCAGCGAGCTATGCAAGCTCGCACTGATGCAATGCTTGCGCGCCGCCCACCCCTGGAAATCTAAGAAGAACACAGGAAGCTTTGTTTGGAAACAATACTATGATGGGTAGAAAGGGAGGTGCGACGGTCACACGGGAGTGAGGGGTCACGCGATCCCGACCTATAAAGCGCAGCATAATCCGTGTGCGAAAAGCAGCCTCGCTAGTCCTGGGCTAGAAAAAAAGAAAACGCCCCCCCCCCCCCCCCCCCCCACAAAAAAAAAAAAAAGGAGGCAGGTTGAGCATTTTATTACACTCTGTAGGGGTATTAGGTACGTTTAGTACACTGTTACCGTGTTCCGCGTACCGCACTACCCGAGCCTTTGAAGGGCGTTTTTAAGCGCGTGCCCCGCGATCACGGTATCACTCCGGGCGCACGCTTAAAAACATGCATTAAAGGCTCCGGTATGCACGTTTCCATCGTTTACAAAAATCCCATTTCACGCGTGCTAAATCACAGTTCAGCCAGCGTTTGCTCGCAATTGCGGCCAGCCAGAAAGTGCGCGTGCATAACACAAAAACGAACGCGCCCTCATACGCTTTCATGGAAAGGTGTATATACTTTAATGCCACAAGCGTGAGAGCTCGAGGTCGATGCTTTGAAGCGTCCTTCCGCAGAATGAGCACTCGCGCTAAAAACGCTCGTCTCAAAGCCAGGAGCACGGGCTAACTCGCGCTTGTAGCTTTGGCTGCAGTCTCAGCTTAAGGGTGCGGTATGCGGAACACGGTAACGGTTCGCTAAAAGTCCGTATCGTTTAACTGTAAATGGAACCACGACCCTATAACTGCATTTAGCTCTCTTACGAAAAAACTGCTTATGAAACTGCTCGATCGAGACTCAAGTTAAAAATTGTGTTGTATGTATGTTATTTACACAGCCGGAAGTTAGACACTCCCAATGGGATTTTGGTGCCTCAGCTGTAGATAAGCAATTTAGCCAGTGCAGTACAACCACCAGCCTGGGATCTTTAACGTGCACCACGCAGTAGCGATACACGACCGCAGGCCGTTGCGATACTTATCCAGATCGAACGGGCAGGGGTGATAATTGAGCCCAGGATCCTTGAGCCCAGGATCCCTGGGTTCTGCAGTACGAGCTTTCGCTACACGTGCCATCGCTCCCCCTGGGACTCAAGTGAAAGCTACGTTACAACCGCGAGCTTGAATGGACGGATGTTACCAAGTGTTCGGCGCTCGCGCGTGACGCCGCCGTAACTTAAGTTCACAGAAGGCAGATGGCACTTCTCGAGACGCCTCCTGCCAACTCGTGCTCTGCACACGCAGTGCTTCACCGAGGTTTTCCCACGTGCAAAAAAGACTAAAGTTCACTCGATGCATTGCGGAAGCGGCGGCGTAACAAAACTGGCTCGGGATATCGGTCTATTCTGCTGGATTGTCGTTCGTAGATTTTTTTTTTTTTTTCATTCTTTTATTTTGTATTGGCGATTTCCGCCACTTGTTTTTGAACCTACTTTCAAGGTTTCGTCTTTAGACCGCCAGGCGCTGTGAAGATCTGATTCGCTCCAGAAGGCTGGCGAGCGAAACTGCCGCCACATTTTTCTGTTCGAGCCGCTAGGTGCCGTCATTTTCGGTGGAGTCGCCAATACGTATTGGTCTGTAAACCAACATCCAGCGCGCGAATTCTTCTTTTTTTTTTTTTTTTTTTTTTTTTCGAAGAGGAACTAACTTTTTCTGAGGACACTCTGATCAAGCCGTCACGTCGCTTATCTCGCAGAGCACGCAGGGCGCCCGTCATTGCGGCCGACGAAAAGAGCGAATGACGAGGTCCAGAAAACGATCCGGACCCAGAGGGCGTTCCGGGCGTCGGCATGACCAGCACACGTCGTGCTCAGTGTCCCAACGCGGGTCGGGTTTTTCGCCCCAAGCGTTCTCTGCTTCATTCTCTCATTAGGCTGCCTCCAAAGATTGTAATGACCGGACTTCAGCGTGTTGCGCGGGAAAGCGGACGCACGGACTTTCTTCGTCCAGACCGCTTAGACCGTAAAACAAGCAAAAAAAAAAAAAAAAAAAAAAACAACGCAAGAAAAGGAAGAGAAAGGAGAAGGCCTCGAGTGTTGGCGCGTATACGCTACATGGCGCGCACTGGAAAGTGCAGATAATTTCGCCTCGGTGCTTCTCTGCTTCCGGCACCAAGCAATCTGAGCTTATGGAGCGAGCCGCGCAAGTGGAGAAAAGAGCGCGGTGGCGAGCAGCAGCAAGACGGCCCTCGAGGCGGCCACTTGTGGGCCTAATGACCACCGAGGCCGAGGCGCGAGCACAGCGACGACGACGACGGCTCCGCTGATTGATGTAGTCATTTCTCGCGCGCCGGGTTAAATCAAGGGGTCGGCCGGAGCGGACCCCGCTGCGATGCCCGGATGGGCGGAGCTGCGCGTGCTCCGCCGGAGAATCGGACAGCGCTCGGGCGGACCTTCCCTTTGCTGCGCGGTGGCAGGCGTGTTTCGCGCGTCTGTCTGTGTGCGTTGGCGGACCGAACGATAAACATGGGTCTCCCTCCGTTCTTCCAAATTTCGGACCCATCATATCCCTTTTAATTCTATCCAAGCCAGCTGAATCTTTGTTTTTCGAAGGCTCGGAGCAAACTAACGGGAATAAACGTGACAACGGCCGCCAGCTCTCATTTTACAGCGGTAGCTGTTAGTAGAGCTCTGCACGAGGCCGGGCCAACCAGAAAGCCCGGGCCAGGTAGCACGGACCCGGATCAGGCTCGGGCCCGGAAGCACGTTGATGCTGAACGTTTTTATTCCATCGTGACTTCAGTTCATACCAGACTGCGCAGAATCTGTGACTTGTATATGCTCTATAATGCCTCAAATATTTTCTTCATATTTTGAACGAGTGCTATTAAAGAGACACTGACGCACCCCCCTCCCTCCCCCCCCCCTCCCCCCCCCCCCCTCCCCCCCTCCCCCCCCCCTCCCCCCAACATTTTAATTTTTTTTTTTTGCCAGGTATGGTGTCAGAAGACTACCCAATCAATATTTTGCTACAGTCATGCATATATTTTATAAACTAAAAATAAAAAAGAAAGAAAAACGCAACTGCTCGAAACTGAAGAAAAATTTGCACGGAGGCTCGGAGGAGAAATTTGCCGGATGTCACGTGGCTGTCGCTCCCCACCGAGTTTTTTTTCCCGTTCTCCGCTTCTCAGGCGCATGAAACAGACGACGACAACGAGGACGTTGCTTGAACCGTTTGTCGTGCGATTGTTTCGCAGTTATATCCCTTCTCCTCGCTGTTCTATACTTGAAGATTGATTGACCGGTACCACGAACGACAGTTCCGAAGTAGCGGTCCTACATCCGTTGCAACGTTAGCCCGTCGTACGCCGCCATCGCGTCGTCCTGCCCGCGGTACGTCTCCACATTGAGAATGATGGGTGCATCTAATTCCTGTGGTCTGTGCAACAATATTCTTTCGATCAACGTATCTGCGGCTTGTTGGAAGCCACAAAAAAATGGGGTACATAATCTTTTCTTTTTTAATATTGAAAGTGTGCCTTAGATGACCCACGACCTTGAATATATGTAATATGCATCAGTTTGAACGGCACGCGACCGTGGAAAAATGAGTGAGCGCGCCTGAAAACGGCCAATTCTCGACCGGCGGTTTTCGGGCGGCAAAAATACGAATTTCAAACCTCAAATAAATAAAAAAACAAAAAAAAAAAAAGAAAACATTGCGAATTAAATAAAAACATCGGCATGCATAAGTACCCTGCCCTGTCAGTGTCCTTTTAAGATTTCTATGTTGACATTAGCATTTTTATGTCGACACATAACGTCTTGACGGCGTCTTTCATGCCAATTAGGCTAAACTAGGGTTCTCCAAACGTTTTCGCTATGGGGCCGGAATTGGGACCTGTTCCAGTCTCGAGGGCCGGAAATTAGATAAGACAATAGAAACCAAGAAATACCAAATAAAAGAAGCCTAAATAAGCATTTAAATGCGTCAAGTTAAACTAGAGCAAAAAAAAAAAAAAAGAAATGCAAGGCGGACAAACGCATAGACTTTACTTTTAAGTGCAATACTTTTACTTTTACGACATTGCAAAATAATTGTGAACCCGAGAACTCACAAGACATAAATCAAAGCGCATATGAAATATGGAATATTCACGCAGGGCAGAAGACTTATGAAAATTGTAGATCAGATTAGATTACTATGCACGATATACACGAGAACGCAAATGAATTTTTTCATAGTTACGCACACATGAAACAGGGTAGTACAAATAGCAATTCTAGGGATGATAATGCACAATAAATAATATGGCAAGAGAACCGACGTTTTGATGTTGTTTTCTAGACATGTGCGAATGCTGGATTTGGAGTCCGAAGCGAAAAGTGATTTTGGCCGAATATATTTGAATGGAAAATTGAATAGTTCCTCCGAGCTTTTCACTACTGCACCAAGCTTTTCACTACAGTATTATGCCTAAACGAAAACCCATTTGAACTTGTAAAGGTTATTTCCAAGGTTCCACTCGTCCACATCTGAGCTAATTTTAATCTAGCTATATTTATGGACTGTGACCTCAGAAAGTCCGTTAACTGCATGGGAATGGCAAGTAAATGATGCATTGAACAAAAAAAAAAAAAAACTTAAAGCTATAGAGATACTCGGCTGTACCTAATTAAGTCGATTTATAAATCTTCTTGCTATATGCTAATATCCTTTATTAAATCTAGAATTTGAGAAAAGAATTACAATCATGAATGATGAACGTAGGTTGTCAGGACATGCCTGCCTAACATATACTCTTGCAAAATAGTCACAGTTCAATTTTGAAAATTTTACTGTAGTGAAGAGTTCAACATTAAAAAAGGTTGATTCTTTTTACATACACCCCGCGCGCGCGTGCACCATCCCACTTTGAAAGTCGGCTTTCCTCTTAAAGGGGCTGTGCAACGACATTGGGTAGAAATATTTTGTTACTTTACACCAGCTTCCTGGCACTACACTCCGTTTCACCTTATGTTGTACCGCAGGGAATGCTAGAAGCACGAGCTCATAGCGTTGGCAGCTGCCCTTGGTGCACGGGAGCTTGTGCCGCCGAGATGTGCCCTAGAGCAAGGAGCTCGCGCTTGTAGCCTTTCCTGCGGTACAACACAAGGTGAAACAGAGTATAGTGGAACCCAAGAATACTCGAACGAAACACCACTGACCAAGAAGCGTCTTCGTCGCGGTGGAATTCAAAGGATGAAAGCGGAGCTTTTCTTTCAGCCTCTCCTTCCAAAGCCGACTTTCGCTCCTTCGCGAAATTTGATGACGCAGCTGTGGGGACAATGGCAACAGTACGATCCCCGGGAATGCGTCATCGAGCTTTGCGGTGATGATATTCAAATGCTGCTTACACAGTGGACGGAAAGACTGCGTACGCATTCGATCTGGGCTCGTGACAATCGATGCCTCGACATGCATTGGGGTAGTGACCCGTGTCCAATCGCTGCAACGACGACAATAGCCGAGCCATAACAATGTCTGGAACTCAGCGCGTGTCCCGTGCTTTGCCAGCCCCATCGCGTGGCTATGATCAACACTGGCGGCATATAACTGGCTCCAGATCACGTGGCCGCTTGTTGTGGCTGCGAGTTGAGGGGGTGAAGTGTGCTCGTTTTTCTCCAATTTTTTTCTGGGACTTCTATTGCGTGGCATGAAAAACGAACGCGTGTTTTACAAGTCATTAACGTCAGGGGATCCGTTCTAAGCGGTATTTGCGCAAAGTACAAAAATTGTTGCATCGCCCCTTTAAGAGCGTGACCGCCATAATTGTACTTTTCTAAATGTTGATCGCGGCGGGTTAGCCCCGTTGAGCGCACTTCTTACCGATCACCGGTGCACTACAGAGAAGCAACACCCACGAAAGCGAGCTCCGTGGGTGTTGCTTCTTCGCAGTGTGCCGGTGCTCGGTAAGAAGCGCGCTCAACGGGGAGAACCCACAGTGGCCAACACTTCAAAAAAAAAGTGAAAAAAAAAAAAAAAAAACTTATTTTTAGTTAAGTATTTTATAGCGTATTAGTCGAAACTACTATTCGAAAATTTGGATGTTCGCGCAACACCCTGCAGTTGGCTTTCATTCCTTCTGATAACTTCGTTTACGCCTTCGGTGCGTGTCGCGGCGCCGATTTTTTTACGAGCGCTTATTTTTTTGCATTGATAGCAGGGGCCTGCGGGCCGGCCGTCACTGGAAAGATCGCGGCAATCCGCGGAATGGGGTTTGGAGACCCCCGGGCTAAACGAATCAAATGCACCAGCACTTCCCTAGGGCAGCTTTGAATTTAAGAGACGAGGCACGCCATGGCCTCTCACCGGGCCGAGCTTGGGCCGGGCCTGATTATGTAGGCATCCCATCGGGCCGAGTTCGGGGTCGGGTAAGACAAACGATAAGCGGTAGGCCCGTGCAGTGCTCTAGCTGTTAGTGTCCCTTCCTGGCAAAAAATGCTCCTGTATAGGAACGCAAAACCTCATTCTACAGCAGAGGCACTGCTCTCCCTCTCTTCGTCGTTCCTCACACACGGCACGGCTCTCTGTCACTCCCCCCTCCCTTCCCCCCTGTAGGCCGCCGCAGGTCTAACACCTCCTGGATAAGAAAGCCTACGTGCTTTCCTGCTTCACTAACGAAGACCACCGTACGCCAGAGATTGGACACGAAACCGGCGTCAGCGTTTGGAGAGGAATCGTGTTCTCATTGATTGGGATTGGACACGAGATCCAACCGAACGCTGACGCCGTAGTCGAGTCCAAAGGTTGCCGCCGTCGCTCATAGATGGCGGTAGCTGTCCGGAGTTTTGTGTCGACATTTGTTTGCCCGCGGACACAATACTGGGGAAATTAGCCCTTAACAGCTCGATAGGGTGGATGCTTGGGCTGGTTGGTAATTCATGCTTGGATTACAGCTCTGCTGCAAACAAAGACAGTCGCGGCACCCAGCTTTTGATAGCACTGTCCGCAACTATCGCACAGTACAGCATGCAGGCGCCGCCAAAAGAGCAAACAGACAGGCATTGGAACCGAAAACCGCCAAAGGAAACGGGCAAACACACTAGGGCGATCGAAAGTCCCCGCATACGAAACCCAATACCCGTCTCGCGAAGAAGGGGGCTGTTCACTTTTCGAAATACGCGCCCGGGACACCGTATCCGTCCATCGCGAGACCAGTGTGCGCGGTGCAAGATCGATGGCGACGCATCCCACCGTACAGCCCGAGTGCGTCTGCTCGCGATCTGAAAGCGCCGAGTTTCGACGCAGCGTCGCCGCTACGTAAGACGAGACGGCTGCCACGCCGCCTCTATCGCACGCGAGCGAGCGCAAGGCCTCGCCAGAGTTCCTTTCTTTAGGCCCTCCACTTCGGCGTGTCCGATAATGAAACTGAGAAGATTCCCGAGATTGCAACTGCACGCTGCAACGTTTTCCTCCGAATCCAAGGACCATACAAGCTAGCCGATCTGGTTTTTATTTTTCTCTTTTCTTCATTGTCGTTGTTGCCCGGTGTTCAGTTAAAAAGGGGCAAGACCGCGAGAGAAACGAAATTATACTTGGATTTCTATTTTCGAAGGCTGCCCGTCGAAGAGGAATGGGATTCAGGTCTCTCGTGGTGCCCAAACAGTGTTGTACACGTTCCTCCAAAACAGGAATGAAAGCTCGTTCATCGTTCCTTCTCAAGCATGGAACGCGCTCCCGTTCCAAGTTTGAGTGGTGCGAAAGGAACGCGTTCCCGTTACGTTTCTAAGATGAAACGTGTCGTTACATGCGCGTATTTTAGAAAAATAACGTGCTGGACAATTCGTAGATAAAACAAAAGCGAGCAAGTGAAAATGTGCACGTCGAACTACATGTCGAGTCGCCACGATCACGTTTGTTCCAATTATTCGTTTTCGACTATATTCGCACACCTCCTGATTCTATGGAGTCACAAAACTCCGGAGAGCATCTAGAAACCAATCTATAGACGCTTAGCCATTTGATCAGTTAGAATGAGTCAGTATAAACTATGATACCATGCAATAAAAAGCTCATGACGCTTTCACCGATCGCCGCCTTTTCGTCGTTATGTTTGTACTAAGTCTGCTTTGTATAAGATCTTGAACCACGCTTAAACTAATCGCGAGTCCCTTTCGAAAGGTCGCGTTCCGTCGTTCGTCTACCTGAAAATACCGTATCACGATGAAACTGACTCGATTGTACCCAGGGTTTCACCAACACCCGGTGAGCTCGAAAGAATGCCGTTGCGCTGAATATTACGCCAGCCGCTGATGGCCAGAATGGGTCACGGATTAGGCACGAGCATGCCGCGGTGGGACATCGCGTTCTCACCAATTGAACGTGCGTTCCAGCCGAACGTTGACGCAGTACTAGTGTCCAATATTCCAGTATGTGCCCCATGCAGTACCTCAGTATAGGGACGTAGAAGAAGCAGCCTTCCTCTCTGGGTGCTGTTGGATTTGCCCAGGATTTTGAATCTTAGGTAAGAGGGGTGTTAAACTTTATTTCCTTCGGTGTTGGGTCATTATGCGTGTGTCGGTGGCAATCAGTTCATCAAACGACGTCTAATCGACAGATCGTTTCATCGACACGCGATGTTTCATGAACAGTGTTTCATCGACAAACCGTTTTATTGACAGCTTAAGTTAGCTTCTTTTTTTTTTTTTTTTTTTTTTTTTTTTTTTTACTGTAATAAGCTGCATCACACTGTCGCCGCAAAGCGCCATGTACGGGTTGGCCAAATGGGTTAACGTTTTTCTAATGAACCGCCGCAGGCTGTCACCGCGAAGGACACAGGCGTGAGGAGGAGGGGAGGGGGAGGGGGGGGGTTAATTTGCGCACCCCCATGATACGCGCGTGACGAAACGTCCCTACAGCATGCAGTACGCGTAACGAATGTTGATGAAACATTCGTGTCGACGAAACGTGTGTCCATGAAATGTCTCTCCATGAAATTTGTCCACGAAACGTAATTCCACGAAACTAATTGCGACGAAACGATAGGGACCCGTTTTCGCTTCGGTAGTTCGATACCGGTGCACAGTCCGCACGCCGTGCATAGTCCGCACGCTTTGCCTAATCCGAACGTAAAAAATTGTCATACGCAGCACACCTTGACAAATGCCTGTTGCATTAGCTCACAAAGAAGCTTGTATCATACGTAAATCAACATTAATATACTCTGTTATTCATAAAATTCTTCGTGTCTTATCACAATGAACGATCGAGATAAAACGAATCTTTGTAGAACCCCCCCCCCCCCCCCCCCCCCCCTTGTACATAGTCCGCAGCGGGTAAAGTATCAACTTTTAAACATGTATAGCCCGCAGACTTTAGTCCGGAAATTACGATACTTTGCATAAGAAATTCTGGTGGAGGGTTTTCAGACTCAACCTGGGCAAGGGGGAGGTATAGAATATGGAACGCCATAAGACAACTTGAGAAATCGATGAAGGGGATATTGTGCAATGGGGGATTTGCATAATTCACTATTGGGAAGCATATCGATTAAATCATTCTGACTCCAATTGAGCGCCGCTTGAGCATCGATCATGTCGACACAGCTCGGCCTCGGTATCTCGAGGAATTTAATTCGCACACCCCCGAACCGTGACTTCTGAAAATGGTCCAATAGCGCGCTTGCAAGTCCCGCAGTGTTGTTGGTCCACGATTTTATGCGGTTGCAATATATTTACAGATATTTCGTTTACATAGCGAGCAAACTTCCGTCAAAGGTCCTCTCTGTGCGGGTCTAGTCAACTTGTCGAAAACCAACCCGTCGAAGGGCAACTCGTCGAAGGGCAATTCGTCGAATATGCCAATTCGTAATAAGCAGCTTGTCGAAGGGCAGTTTCTCAAAGAGGCCTCTTCGTCGCCACTTTTCTATACATGTGTTTAGCTTTCATATTCTAACACAAACACATATTAGTACTCTGTCATTTTGCGCACAAAGCATCGTTGATTTTTAGTTTTGCGTACGCTGTAAATTGCGGGCTGTGAGCTGCGTTCCGTATCCTTGCCTCAAAATGACGGCAAGAGCTCCCGTATCTGTCTACTAGCAACATAATAATGACAAAAACGCTAGGTTAAAACTCTATGTAATGTTGATTTTGCTAGAATATGTTTTTTTCTATGCAGAACACATAACATTTCGAATTAAAAACACAAAACGCTTACTAAATTTGGTACGTAATGTTTTATGCGATGAATCGAACGCTCTATTATAGCGACAGACTCAATCAGAAAGTACGGCGATGAATGCGTAAGCGTGCCTTCAAATGATCTGGCAAATAAAAAGAGGCAGTTCTTGCGAGCAGCGGCGGGGTACGGGATAGGTTGAGGGGCGCGATAGCGCAGAACATATATTCCCGTGTTTTAACGCGATAGCGTTAAGAAGCTCGTGTCGCAGAAAGGCCGGTGTCGGCGTCGGTGGCGTTTTACCAGGAACATCCTGATTGGCCGATAGGGTCATGACGTCACAACCACATAACCTCGCGAGGGAATTTCAAACTACCCACAACGCTCACGTGAAACGTGTCGTCACGCGTGGAAAGAAAGTGATGAAAAACATGCCATGTAATTCGAATTAAAGGTCGCCGCATGTCTTAAATGATTGAACTTTATAAAATAATTCATTCGCCTTGAAGAGAATTTTGAAGAATTTTAGACGGGATTCGAACTCACGACCCTTCGGTTCGCAGAGACTTCTTTTCTTTATTGGCTAGGCCACGCAGAGACGCTAGCACGGCTTGGGAGCGAGCGGGAGTTGATATGTTTAGGTATTAGCGTCCTCCAATTTTTTTCCGAGGATCAAACAGATGAAGTTAGCGCATTGTATTATCTTGTTCTTCCCTCTTGTCCGTGTCCATAAGCGCGATCATGTTTTCGAAGATTCAGCACCAACTCGCTCAACAGTTAGTATTGATTCTTTTAGCTGAACTACCAAATCGTCCAGAAATCAGCCCACATTTTGATGACAAAAAACGAATATTGGTGAACACTTACGCACCTTGTAAGGTGAAACACAGCGACAGCTGATGTGTGACGTCGGAGCCGTTAAGGTGCCATTTCGGAGCAGATGGACTGAGTAGGGAGTTTTCGTAAACCGCTTTCCTCCGTCTGCTAAGCTATCTACAGCGAAGGTACCGCTACTGCGCCTGCGCGCCGCTAGCCCTGACTGAAGAAACCCGGATCTCGTAGCGGGTTGCGGATTGCGTTGCGGGACGCTAGAAACGATCTACAAAACCTCTCTAATGAACGCTATAAAGGTGCTAGCGCGCACCATAGAGTTCACATAGGCGTTTCGTATTAAACCGAGTGACACACCGGACGAAAATTCCATAGTGTTTTGGAAACATTGAGGGTGTATTAAGTAGAGAGCATTTCGTGAACCCGTTAAACAATTTTATTGGACACAAAACCAGGATTGCCTTCCGGTAAATGGAGAACACTTCGAAAATCGCGTGCCTAAGTTTAAAATCCAGGGAACGACGAAACTATATGTGTAGGCATGAACCGTTCCCTGTCGTTGGTGTGGCTGCCTGAACGTTTTATGCAATGTTATTGGACACAAACTTACACCGCCTTGTGGTCACTGAAGAACACTTCCGAAATCGCGTTCTCTAGTTTCAAGCATGTAGCTCCACGTAATTTCACGCCCGTGGTTTCGCCGGCTTAACGCCCACCTATACCCGTTTTTACCTCAAGAAAAACGCGAGTTTTGCGCATTTTTCATACGCGGCGCGAAGTAGTTCTTCGAGATTTGGTTGTCGGAGGAAAAAGCGATGCTTTGGGCGTTTGTAATGTGTACGCCTCGATAAGATAACATATATCTGATCTAAAATGCACTCACTTATATCTTAATTATCCACATAAAGGGGGAAATCAGTAATCCTCCGCGAGGAGCCGGACTTTCTTTACTACGGTTCTTGAGGTGGAAACAGGTACTTTAGCTTTATTTGTCTTATAGCCCGAGAACCTTCCAGGCATAATTGGCGAAAGCACTTTGTTTTTACCGCTTACATTATCGGCAGTCTCATGTTTATGTTTCTACGTGCCGTCATGGTGTAACATGACGACGTATTGTCACGTGACGTCACGACATCACGCGGCTCACGGTATCACCTGACGTCATTAAGTCGCCTGGCGTCACTGTGCGACGTGACTTGACACGACAATGGCACGTCATGGTGCCAGCTGACGCCAGGTAACAGGTGACGTGATTCGCAGCGTGAGTGGTGTCGAGCGGCGTGACATCAATATGGAATCGTTTGGCGGAGTGTCGAAAATGGCCCGCGTCGATATGGAGCGCGGTCGACGGCGCGAAATCCGCGAAATGTCCCAATAACTAATATCGCAGTGAAAAAAAAAAAAAAATGGCAAAAAAAATTTAAAGCGAAGGACGACAAGGAAACAAACATTTTCCTTCGAACTCTCTTACGTCGATTCGACGAACTGCCATTCGACAGGTTGCCCCCTTGGGCGAGTTTCCCTTTCTGCAAACTGGCATATGGCGAGTTGGCGTATTCGACATTGAAATTCGCCTTTGACGAATAGGCCCTCGACGAATTGACTTTCGACGAGTTGTCCAGATCCCACTCTATGCTCCAGTTTCGAGCTAAATTCCCACTTTCACAAGAAACAGAACGTATCCATTGAGCTGTAACTATTTATAGATTTTTAAATGAGGTAATCGTACGCAGTTTCATGGAGCGTTACAGTAGAGTACTTGAAAACGACATTCAAAATCTTGCTATACAAAGATTGGTGCTAAGAGGTCGAGAGGCTTTCACAAGTTCTGGCGATTAAAGAGAACCATTTTTTTTTTTCCCTGGCTATTCTTGCACGAAGAACCGTTTAGCTCCTGCTAGAATGCCTCCTGCTTTCCTCACGATCTCTCTTTTTCTCTAAAGGACACATAAACCAAAAAACAAAACTGAATGCACCCGTACGCCAGGGTGAGGTCATCGCTATAAGCAAGCGCAATTTCATCTGCACAATTCTAAAAAAAAAAAAAAAAAAAAAAGGAAAGAAAAGAAAATTTATCTGGAAAAATTTGTGCGGTATGGTCGAGCACATCTTTTGTGCAACGCGCCCTTATGCAATGAGATCACCTTTGGGATCAATTAAAACGAGTTCCTCTGATCTCCGTAATGAAGAACGTGGTTAAGTTACTTTCGCCGAGAAAAAAGAAAAAGAAATACAGTAGGATTTTCTCGCACTACCTCCTCCTCGGCTCTAGCTCACTCGGGTGGGAAAAAAAAGAAAAAGAAAGAAAACAAAAATAAGAAAAGTTACCCAATGGAAGGAATATAAAGCGGAGGCAGTTGCTCGTCGTTGACGCTTCTTCCCGTTGTTGCCCTCAACGCCGTTATTGTGCGGCATCTCACCATCCAGATGTGAGGGCGCGTCGAGCTCGAGGAGGCTTCTGTAGGCGGGGTGCTCTCCGCGCCCGTAAATCACCACGAGGCAGCACGGGCTTAAAGGCTTCCTTCGCAGGCACGCGTCGGGCTTTGCATCGCCGCCCGGAATGTCGCGGGGGTGGCGACGATTCGCGGTGTCTTCCTTCCTTCCCTCGACGATGTTCGCGCTGCGCCCGCAAGAAAACAACAGCGCGGCCATAAGGCGAGCAGCGCTCCCTTTTTCTCTTCCGCCGTTGTTCTTCGAGGCAGAAACACGGACGCGACAATAAGAACCTTGTCTCTTGGTTCGTTTATTTGCACGGCATTCTGAACAAAAGAAAACAAGCACAACGCGGGTAAAGGGGAGGAAGTCGCGGCGCTGAACTGGTGCCGTACATATACATACAAGCTCTCTACGTCTACGCGTGCGAACGAATTGCTGTACTAGCGGCGCCAGTTTCGTTTTCAGCGATATTGGCGACTTTTTGGAGAGTTCGAGCCCCGCCACGGTCATTTCGAATCGTGGCCTCTCAGCGAAATGCCATTCGGGAGAGTGGGCAGTTTGCCATCAAGACTCCGAGCGTTTTCTGCACTCGGGATACGCTGCTTCGCGCCTATTCACTGACTCAAAGTTTTCGCATTAAAAAAAAAAAAAAAAAAAAAAAAAAAAAAAAAAAAAAAAAACTGCAGCGGGGTCATTACAATTACGGTCGCCTAACCTCGAGAAGAAACCGAAAAGAAAAAAAAAAGAAAAAGAAATGGACCTTGGCTTCCAAAGAGTGCGCAATATCACCGAAAATGCAGGCTATTGCCGAAAATAAATGAATAAATAAACAAAAGAGATACCGGGCTTCCTGGTCGTTCGCATTGGAATTCATCGGAAAACACCTCTCACCCGCTTTTCTCATTATTGCGATAGTTGTCAAAATAGTAAGAGTGCTCACTTAAAACACACACACACACGCACACACACACACACACAACAGCGATATTTTTTTTTTTCATTCTTGATGGGTTCAGACTCGAGAGCGACAATCCCTAGCGCGTAGAGGATGGGGCTCGGGCGCCGGGTTCTCCGGGAGGGTTCACGACCCGGGGACGACCCTAGCGGGGAGCTTCTTTTCTGGCCGAGTGACGGGACCCCGGGGAATCCTCCGGCGGACCGCGTGCGCAGCCGGAATGCCGTAAATTGCCTCTCGGTGCGCCGGGAGCGGGCCCAGGGCCTGCGGAGTGTGAAAACGCCGCAATACTCCTCCACCAACTCTTGCTTCTTTCTTGCTTTCTTTCTTTCTCACGTGCACGAGCAGCAGGCAGGAGAGCAGCCGACTGGAAAACGTCTTTTCTTCTTCTTCTTCTTTTTTTTTTTGTTGCTCTTTTTATGCCGGAAATACCTTAAGACCTTCAGTGTACACCAGTCGCAGACTGTACCGCCGCTGGCACTTTCATTGCCTCGGAAGCTGAGATGCGTTCGTTAAGGCAAATGCCCAAAAACAATTCCGCCCCCCCCCCCCCCCCCCCCACACACACACACACGCAAAAAAAAAAAAAAAAGAAAGGTTATGTTTACGCTAGATATACGCATTTGAACGGAATGTTTCCTATTTCTGCGCGGTGCAACTTCAGAATGGAAGGGGTCGCGTGACGCACCCAGAAAACGAAAGGAAAGTGAAGGGATCTTAGAATAGCATGAAAAATTGGCCAAGTCCTCCTCTCAGCTTTGTTCCGTATGTAAGAGGCGGAAATAGAAACCCAGCGTGACACCAAACCGGATAGAGCGTGCGCAGATTATTTACCAAGTATAGCGAAACCTTTTCGTGTGATCCCATGATCTTCCGCAAGCAGTTCAGTGGCACAAAATATTAAAATGTAGCTTTGAGCAAACCTGCACTGTCCGAGCATGTAGATAATTTTTGATTAGAGGCACGAGGGATTGATTTCTGCAATTTGTCTCCCACGCTTGAGCATACCACGCGAATGTCCCCAGAGAGTACGACGTACCGCGAAATTACACACCATTTCTATAATTTAAAGAGTAGTTTAACTGCGCAAAAAAATAATAATAATAAACGTGCGCGAGTAGGTTGCCTCTAGAACGCTAGAGGTTGCACAAGGGAAGGCTTCATTGCAGCCTAAATTTCATCCGTTTGCTCTCAATCGCGAATTACAAAAGAAAAAAAAAAATCTGCAAGAGGCGAGTACCGCTATACCCCGTCCATTTCCTATGCTTTGAACAACGTAAGAACCTGCACGTGCATTAGTATTCATCGCCTTCTGTTGTTTATGTCTACTTCCGAAGCTGCTCCTTTCAGCCTCCTATTTCACTTTTCAACAAATGGGTGTAAATAACATAATAAAAGCCTTGCAAAAAAAAAAAAAAAGAAGAGACATTGTTGACGCGAGTGACTTTTTGCCGTTTGCTTCCAGGCGAGCAACGAAAGCAGGCAGCACCGAATCGGCTTGTGTATCTCTCTGCCTACGGCTGCTGCCGAGTATCCGTTAGCCGTGCCTCGCACAAGAAGAAAGAGTCGACCGTGATAAGAAGGACAGCAGGGGATACTATCGACTTCCGGGCCATTCTGATGGGCGTCTACATTGACCGAAAAAAGCCCCTTCCGAAGACCGCGAGGACGATCGCGGACCAGAGCCGTATTTTGGCGCCCTCGTCAGCGAGACCATCCCCACGCCTTTCCGGGGGCATCGATTGGGCAACGACAACAGGAAGACAGACGCTGGCGAAAAAGCCATCGGCCACTAAAAAGAACGAAGAGAGAAACACCCTCCCTCCTCTTACCCCGGCTCATCGTCTGCTCCGTAGACTGGGCACAACACCAAACATCCGGCTGGCGCGCAAACACGTTTGAAAATTACGTTATTTCAGCAATATCAGGCCGCAAAGTCGCTGATATAGATGTGCAAGTTATCGTACATTGTTATATTCGATAAAGATACTAACAAAGCACCATCCTGCACTCACCTGCGTCGCAAGTAAAAAAAGAAAAGTGAATACAACCCTGCAAACAGTGTGGTCGGTCTCTGGTATCCGGCAAAAAGTGAATGAGGTTCGTGCAAGGTAGTGTTCGCACTGATTTATGACTTTAGCAAAACTATTTGTGGGATGTCTAAATTAACAAAAATAAAATAAAACGTACTAATTATAAAACAACAACCGTGTGATGTTTTTCTAAGGAGCAACGAATCCATACAAAATTCATTACCTGGAGGCCTTGGAAATGAACACATTAGAAGGCTTATATTGTTGCAGATATTTGTAGTGGTCCATTTGTTACCAAAATAACTTTTTGTTATGTTTACGCGTAGGTGGTGCTTGGAAAGCGACTAAGGTGTGTGCAATTATTTCAATGCACCATACAAAATTCAATGATGCGGGTGCCGTGGTTTGTGCAAAAGTCGTTTTTCTTATTCATAAGAAATGAAAAAAAAACAAAAAAACAGGTAACTTCGATGTGAAGACGCTAACTCCATCACAATTGACTGGGAGCACGTAAGAAGAACCGCCGGAATAAGAACATTTTGACGTTGGCATGGCGCTTCACAAACACTAAGCGAGTAATTTTTTTTTTTCGAGACTCAGTATTGTACAACCAAGATAATGTTTTCTGCTGACGCATTTGACGCAGCGGTTGAGGGTACTGGTGGACGTAATAGCTATCGAAGCAACCGAACGAAGATACGCAACATCGATGATTTACTGAAATAAATCAACAGAGCAAAGCAGACTTGGAGTATCCATAAACGTTCTAGAAACGCGAACCGCTTCCTAGCGGTAGCAGCGAGCGAGCGTGAGTTGTTCGGTGCAGTCAACGCGCCCATGCCTATGCCCCGAGGAGAGCAAGCGCAAGCAGCCACCTTCTTCCGGACCATTGCCTCGCTGCCACCGCTCAATGTTGGCTCCGGTTGATAGTTGGCCCTCTCTTCAGGCAATCGCGCAGCTTTTTCATCGGGCCCCCAAGTTTCGCGACCGCTTCCCTGCAGTCGCTCCGTCTCCCTTGCCGGGCAAGAGTACGGCGGACACTGCCAACTCCCGCGCAGCCAATCCGTCAACGATAGCGCGTAGTACTAGACGTAAGAAGAGCGGGTACAGCGATACACGGAGCGCATTGTCACGTGGTCTGCTCGCCCAGACGTTCGACTGGCCCCTAGCCCTTGTCGTGGTCCAAGTTGCGCCGCAAAAGGAGCTATGTGGCCGCTCTGGATGTGTCACGCCGGAATCGAATGCTGCTGCTTCGGGAGACGAGGGAGCGAGGCCACGAAGAGAGGACAGTCGCCGGACTCGTCTTGCTGGGGCTTTTAGGAAGGGCCGTCTGTTGCGTCAAGATGCCCTGGAGCTTCATCTGGACGCCCATTCATTTGCCCGGCGTTTCTCAAAGAGAGGCCGGAAACGAAGTGGCGGGCTCCTCCCGGGTCCGTCCTTTCGAGTCCGTTTCTCGGCTCGCTTCGCCAGTTCCCGACGAAGCAGCATTCAGAGACTCTGGGGAGGTCAGATCGTCGGCGCGGGGCCCCGCTCGTTCCCCAAAAGACGGGCTGCCACGCCGAAGCCCCGCCAGGAATGTACGGACTTCCTCCGAGTAATCAAAGTTGTCTCGGCGCGCAGGGAGGGTTATCCGGCGCACTATCCGGAAAGGATGATGAAAATGTGCGCGCGCCTTTCGTGGTTTTCTTTAGCGAATCGGTTTGGCTTTCGCGTAAAATGGCGTACGCGTCTTGTTTTCCGTGATGGAAGCAAAGAGCCAGACTCCGCGATACGTAAGAAGGAAGCACGGAGAATGAACGAGGCGGCTAAGAAAAACGCACGGACCCCCCAAAACACATGCCCGAGCTGGAACACTGAACGTGATCTTCCTTTGCGCAGAAGCAGCCATTTTTTCCACATCGTTATGTGTTTAGGAATTTCATTAAGAGGCTCAGCGTCGCCAACTCCCTTTTCCGGATGAAGCCCGCGTTCTACCAATTTTGGAAGCTCCCTTGTAGCCATCTCCTCTCCGCATTTTTTTATTTATTTTTTTTTTTGGGGGGGGGGGGGGGGGGGGAGGGGAAGGGGGGGGTGATGGGGGAAGAGTTTAGCGAAGCCCGTTGTTCAGAGATCCGCCGCCGAGACGTGCGAAGGCTACCGTCGCCGCCAAGTTGCGAAAGGACGGCATGCTCATTATTTATTCCAGTCTCGCGCCTTCGGGAATCCCGCGAGGTGCTGAAAGCTAACGACTGATCCCGGCGTCCCGTGGCCCGTGCGGACGAATCGAGCAGTGTGGGGCAGCGCGGGAAAATGGGGGGTCCCCTCTTTAAAATGCGGACAGCGTCGCGCTCCGCCGTCAAATCGTTCCTTCGGAATCGGGAACGGCGCGGCGGGGAGACTCGGACTCCGGCGGCGGCAAGTGTTTGGAGCGGCGGTATCGGCCTGCGGTTTCCCGTGCCGCCGCGGCTCTTGACAACTGCTGACGGAAAGCGGTCCCTGGTTCTAGCGTTGCAATGCCTCGCTCGGTGACGGCGGCTTGCACGAAGCCGCGACGGGAGACAGCTGTTCCTGGGCACCACCTCCAGCAAGGGAGGGACCGCAATTCAACTTCCTAGAGTTGAGAGCGAGATCGTGCCCGAGGAGATCTTGAGGTGGTTTCACTCATTGGAGGAGGTCGACTGTCAACTTTCCGCCTCACACGCAAATAAATAATGCTTGCTCAGTTCACTTTTTAGTTGCTGAGCCTCGTTTGAGTCGACTGACAGCTCAAAGCGCGTGTGCCTCCCTGTCGTAAAGCAAGGAAGTCCAAAGACGCTTTTCATGAAAACACGTTCCAGGTGGAAAGTGCTTTGTAGTCGAGTAACTATAGAGTTCATACACGTTTTTATGCAAACGTGGCAATATTTTTCAAAGCGCTCGTTGTATGCAATCGCGAAATACTTTTCGCCACAGAGCGGATGCAATGCTCGTTGGAGTGGTCGCTCTCAAAGTTATAGTTTTGACAGCCGTCCGGCAGATGAGGCTGGGAGAGGCACCGTCATGATATGATAAACCACCACCGAGCCGACGGGAGGGAGCCCCATAAGAGACGTCGTTTTTCCACGCTGTTGCCGGGGCCACGGCCCCGCGCCAGCCCAGCCGTGGCACCGAGACCAGACAAAGTGCACGGACAAGGAGAGGGGGAAGGCTGTTGAATTCGCGGGCGGGGTTCGGGCTGCGGTCGGGGAGCAGGCGTGGCTGCCCGTTAGCCGACCGGGGTCACTTGCCAGCCTGGAGGGTTCGATCCCCGCGCGCAAAGGAAGCACCCCGCGGCTTCAATTTTCTTGCGGGCTCCAGACACAGGAGCAGCCCTCCCCAAGGAACCCCACGCCGGGCCGCCTCGATCGATGCCCTTCCTCCCCCTCAAGAAAAAGAATCACGTGACGGCCATTTCATCCCAGCACGTGGCTAGCTGCGCGGCGCGTGAGTCAGCCGCCTTTATTGTGCTACTTCCTCGTGTACACATAAGTTATACGAGCGCCCGGGAAGAACAAGCGCCGGCCGCGGGAGGAGCGGTGCGGGGGGAAGCAGACCGGGGTTTCAGCCGATGGGCTCGTGCCTTCGACGGCCCCGCGAATCGATAGTCGTATCTTAAGTCGGACTCCTTCCTGCACCGCGGCCTTCTGCACTGCCGCGCCAGGAAATGAAGCGCCAGATGCGCCCGCTGCCTGCGTCGACTAAACTATAGCTGAGAGATGCACTGATCTGCCATCGGGTTCGGCTTCCCAGCGGCACATCGACAACGGCCACTTTGAGCACGCCTGCGCGGCTGCAGCATAGCACCGCAGCTCCACGACTAGCGACTGTGTCGGGGAGGACAACAACTTGTCGGGTCCCAGTGAGAAGTCGTGGGCTTCGAGCGGGACGCGCTATATAGTCATGCTGAGGCATCGACTGTTGACACCAGACTGACAGCTCTTGGCTTCCATGTGTCGCAGTAGTCGTTTCTACACTCAAGACCTTTCTTCGGTTACCACGCCATTAGGTCGGAAGGAATGAAAGCTAAGGTTCTGCCATGATCAAAAACCTCCTTCAAAAGGAATTGTTTACGCATAAAAATCTTCAGAAAACAAGTTTAAAAAATAAAAACTGATTACCAGTCCTTTATAGAGAAAGTCTGATCCTCCAGCAAAACGCTTTTTTATATCATTTCTTGCCGATCAAAGAACACTATTGCCACTGTCATCACTTTTGCACATCGCAGAGCATACGTGCATGCACATGGCACGCAATATGACTTGCTAATATATTTGTCAAACCGTAATATATATATATATATATATATATATATATATATATATATATATATATATATATATATGCTATTGTTTTTGTAGGTAAAACATAAACGATGCACGCTTTTTTTCATCGATTCATTTCAAGGTGCACGACCCTTGCGACATGATAGACCAATGTCGACAAGCCAACGAGTTTTTCGGTAGTGTTGAGCAGAACGGGGACTGTCACCAGATCTTCCAAGTGTGCGTGTCTCAGTGTCGGCTATCAACGCCATCAAATCGTCGGCTCTATCTCATCGCCACGTCTTCCTTACTTCGATCTCCTTTGAACTCCAGCACATGGTAGATTGGATAGCAGAAACGTCCAGGCGAACCTCTCTTTTTCCACTGGCAATCCCCGGTTGGAGGGAGCAGGGCCAAAATGACTTTTAAGAACGTCTTCGTCCGAAAGCGCGTGCGCCACCGACGTCCGCCGGGTTCTTGGCGTGAGTGGAGTGGTGGTTCGAAGCAGGTCGCATCCGGCCGGCGCAAACAAGGAGCCCGTGGCGTGTGCCCCTGGTCACGCGACGGCATCGATTGCCCGCGCTTTGTCCCAGCTTCACAGTCGCCTCGGGACACGGGGAGGAAACACTTTCTCGGGAGGAACGACCGCTCGCGGAACCTCGTTAAAAATGCAGGTCTTCCGGCCTTTCCCCCCCGTGCGCCCGCTTTGTAGTCTCCTGGCCAGCGGTCGGTTCGGTCCCGGGTCCACACTCACCGCGAGCTGAGCCCCGAGACGCGCATCCGCGGCTCGCGGCCACCGGGCCGGAGAGGAAGAACCGGGTAGGGATCGCTGCTTCGGAGCACCGTGCTTCGGAGGTGGCCGTCTCCTTTGTTGTGCGTGCTAATGGGTGCCCGGCGAAACGACGTCGCGAGACCCGGTTCCCTGCTCTTACGTAATCATGGGAATCGCGCGGTTTTATGGGCCCCCGTGTCGGCGTCGTGGGACGACCGGAACGAAAACAAAAGACAAGGAAGTTTAACCTGCGAAGTTCGTCCCGGCTGGTCTCTGCATATAGGATGAAGGGGCGTCTCTCGTCACTCACAGGATGAAAACGGCGTCTTTTTCGAACTCCTCCAGTACGTGCGCGTTGCCTTCCGCCGTGCTAGAGGCGGAGCAACTGCTCCCTGCTATCCTTCCACTGACTATAAGAGACACATCACGTGCGCTTCCGCGGGAAAGATTTGCGACGCAGTGACGGGGCCCTAGAATTAAATAATTAAACTAAATAGACCGATCTCACCAGCAAGTTTCGTTATGTCACCGCTGTCGCCGTGCATAGTAGGGGGAATTGTAGACTTCCTGCACGCGCGACAACGCCGCTGCTGGTCTGCGCGAGCAGAGCACGAGACGGCACGGGCTGCCTTGTGAATGGGCGCCTGCCCACTGGACTAGTCATGACGGCGTCACGCATGCATGGAACGCTTATTGAGAACACTGGACTCCATATCTGAGGTGATTAGAGCGTGCTTATATTACTAGGCTGCTAAAACCGGTCATCTTGAAGGTGCAGAATGCACGTTGCAAAGAACTATGGAAGCCCGCTGTCAGCACGTGATTCAGCAGCTAAGCACACAGCTATGGCCACCAGTGAATCCTCCCTATTAAACGTGCCGATATTTGCTTCGATCAGTTATGAGGCGAAATAGGTGTCTGTTACGGATTGGAAGTTCCGGTCATTCAGCGAACGCAGATTGCCAATATACGATTAGAGTACTTTCGGTTAACACACCACAGTGCTATAGTCCTTCTGGATTAAATAAATGACAGCCAGTGTTTAGTAGAAAAGGCATTTTTCTTTCATTGATATCGCCAAGGTACGTCTCAATGCTAAGGTCTTTATAGATACCGAGTCACAGCTAACTTAGCGAAAACCTCTCACGAACACTGCATAAAGTCGCGCGCAATCTCAGTGACATTTCACATCGCCCCACGGTAAGGCATATGTATACACCCTCGATTACAAGTTTAGAACATAACCGACAGGCGTATCGTATTCCCAACCATAACGATGGGAATACACCTTTGTTTCTATTGTTCAGCGACCTCTTGGCGATGGGTGGATGGATGGATGAATAGATACGGCCGAACCCTTTAAATCGGGCAGCGGCTAGCGCCACCTAGCGGCGCAAGCTGTCGCCCAGCCAAATTGACGGCACCTAGAGGCTAATACAGAAGGCTGTGGCGGCAGGTTCGCTCGCCAGCCTTCTGGAGCGAATCAGATATTCGCAGCCCTTTACGGTCTAACGACAAAGCCGTGAAAGAAGGTTCGAAAACACGTAAGGAAAGTCGCCAATAGCAGCAACGAACTGCCGCGCCCCAACCCTCTCTCCGCGCACCGACGTCGCAAAAACAACAGCGGCAGCAGCAGCAGCAGAAACGGTGTTGGAAGAATCAGTCGGCGCGTGCTGAGGCTCCCGATTGTTCGTCCCTCGAACCGCGACCTTAAGGAAGGGGCGGCACGCGACTCACGCTCGCAGAAGGTGGGCTGAGCTCTCCCTCAAAAGCGGACGCGGAGGAGTCCGTTGCCCTGGCAACACTTCCGCTCCTGAGATGCACGCGGCGCACGCAAGTCAGCATGCAAACGACACGGGACACCACCACCGCACGCGGGGCTCATCCCGATGCAGAAAAGACTTGGCTGCGCGTCCCCCACCGTCAAGCAATCAATACGAGGGAGCTCCTGCGCTCTCCCGTGCGTCGGAGGGCCCAGCCGCCGCCGAGACAATGGGAAGCTCCCCACGAAAGCGGCGTTCCTTTATCGTCGCCCTTAGGAAGCGCTCGGCGAGGGTCCTTGGCGAAGTCAAGGCTCGTTCCCGAGGGCACGCTCGAACAAAGCTCGAGAAGCAAGACATAACGGGGAAAGCGAACAGGTGGCTCTCCAGGGGCGTTGTCGATTTATTATTCCGTCTAACGAGAATACGGTTTGCGGCTTACTTGGGGTCGCTCGACGCGCTGTTTCCTTGCTCTGTATCATTACGTTGAATTTCGGGACCATTGATTTTGTATACTTGAGCGTCGCTCCCACCTCCGGGCTCCATCACAAAAAAAAAAAAAAAAAGTTACGCGGGATTGTAAAAAAAAAAAGTAATCATTTTATTGCGGTGATGTATGGTGCTGTGCGTTTTGAAAGTGGGAAGAACACCAATTGAGGTGGCAAAAATAACGATTAAATTTCAACTCAGTGAGTGTCGGCATGAAAGAAGCAATTCGCGCGTCATTTTACGCCGGTGAAGATCGTGGAAATATTTCTGTTTAGAGACTAGTAACGATTCGCGTCGAGCTTGAAAGAAGACACCTGGCAAGCTGAGCTCTCGACCCTCCAAATAAAGGTCATGTCATTTTCGGGGTCATTTTTGTTACACTCACCGCGTAAATCGTATGAAAGGAGTAAACTAGGGTAGAACTACGGTTTTTAGAACGATTAGGACGCAGCCGCGTGAGCAGAGCTTTAAAGTAGCGGCACAAACGACTGCGTCTCACCGTAACAAAAACGTTCCATGCTGGGATTGAGAAAAAAAAAATCCTTTATCCTTAACGGCTGCTCCTAACCTTTGAAAAGAGGCAATTTACTCAGTGTGATGAGTCACGAATGCAGGGTCGTGGTAGCGTTAAGAAATTCATCACGCGAACCGCAGTGAACCGTTAACAATCCTGCCATTGCTCTTTTTAAAATCTGTCGTTGAGCTCGTCGGAGCGAAGAAGAGGTTCATCAACACTGAAAGGACTTTGAATGTAGCAGCGCACACAAATGCGGCATTTGTGTGCGCTGCGGCAGTTCGCGCTACGCCTTGTCAAATCGAAGGCCGCAATCGGCACGGGGGCCTGCCTGGCTTTCCCGCACAGCAGCTGTGTTGTATAAAAAGCGCACTCAACGAAGCCAAGCAACTTGCTCCTACCGGCTCCGAAGAATGCGAATACGTTCGCGGTTCCGCAGCGGAAACACAAGCACACGGAGCGAAAATTAGGTAGCATAAAATTTATGTTTTAAGATTCGCCTACGTTTATCAAAAGGACGCGGCAATGTCGTTATTAGACTATGTTTTGTGAAAGAGACAAACGAGGTAATTTTCGCCTCGAGTTCGAAGCGCATTGCCAACATCTTGGAAGACTGCATACCGAGGTCCATCCGACACACATAAGAGTAACCATCTCAGAATTTGGTTGACCCTGTTCTACTTCCACCCGTACGAACGTCGCAAGCCTCCAAAAACAGTTTAATAAAAAAAAGACTTTCTTTTTTTCTTTTTTAGTGGACGATTGTGCAGCGTTTAGCGTAATTATATCTTAGTTACCAGTTTTGTTACAAAAAGAGGAAGCAGAACTAAGATGAGCGGTTCAAAAACCTACCGCGAAAAGCTTGGAAAGACACTTAAGACCGATAACCTGTAAGAATGCGAAAGCATTCCTACACGCAGTGCCTTTCTACAAGCAGCGCGCCATCTCTTCCTTTTCCACACGGCGCTCCGGCGGTGACATCAAGCTCCTCCTCCTCCCCTCCCCTCCCTTCCCTCCCCCTCCCCCCTCCCCCCTCCCCCTCCCTCCCTCCCTCCCTCCCTCCCTCCCTCCCTCCCTCCTCCTCCTCCCCCCCCCCCCCCCCCCCCCCCCTGTGAAGGCGCGGCGGGGAGCTCCACGGCTTCCGTGACGATGCATCTGCGTTGCTGTGCTTTTCTTTGTGTTTTATTTCTGAGGCGCGTCCGCTCTGACCTTGAGCGAAGCCGGCTTCCACGACGAAGCATCTGATATGACGCGTCGCAGCCAATGGGAATCTAAGGCTCGTTTTGCTGCTACACTCTAAAAAAAGTGTGTGCGTCTACTTTCACGCACATCACTCGGAGAGCCAATCACCGCAGCTTACGGAGGCAGCTCAGCGAATGAAGATGCCGAAACGTATATTTTTAAACCAAAAAACGCAGTCTGAGTTGTGACATTAAGCAATGCAAGCGTGACGTTTTGGATTGCTTAATGTCACAACTCAGACTGCGTTTTTTGATCTCAATATATGTTTCGGCATCGTCATTCGCTGAGCTGCCTCAGTAAGTCGCGGTGATTGGCTCTCCGAGTGTTGTGCTGGAAAGCAGACGCACGGGCTTTTTTTAGACTGTACAGACGACGCCGGCTTCGCTTGGTGGGACCAGTTAATGCTTTCGCATTAAAAATATTATAACTGCTTCGAAGGGCAACTGAAAAAAAAAAGATAAAGCTGGAAATAATGACGCCAATAATTCGCAGATGGGAATCATGACGTCCCGTGAGCACGAAAAAAAAAATAAGAAAGAAACTACAATTAAGATTTGGAGAAACAATTGAAACAGTACTATCTACATTCACTCAGTAGCTAATGAGTAGGTGGTCCCGCGGAAGCAGCAGAAATGGTCCCTTTATATATATAGTTTCAATTTAACAAAGACAAGAAAATTATCTCGACTTCTGATTTCCATGATTTTCTACTTAAAGACCGACGTACACTTCGCGCTTTCCACTTTTGCCCACCTCCTCCTTTTCTGTAACCTCTCCACTGTTTTACCTTGCCCCAACTTGACTCCCCTTGCAGGTTAGAAGAGGGGGAGCGCTCAAAGGATAATCTCGCTTGCGAGAAACCGAGGTTGCACGTCTGCCTTTAAGGTTGGTTCACACACTTGCGTGGGTCCGACCGGGTCCGACTGCAGCGGCTTGCGACGTGCGGGTTGCTATGACGACTGCTGCATCGCCTCCATCAAAATGGGGTTAAAAACGGGTATGTTCGAGCCGACGCAGCAGTTGCACTAGCAACCCGTACGTCGAGAGCCGCTGCAGTTGCACTCGGTCGAACTCGACGCAAGTGTGTGAATCGCCCTTTACTCACAAGACAGCCGGTTCACCGAAAAAAAGTTTTGTCGCGCGGCCTTCTGAACACATGTGCCAAAGTAAGCCCGCCTTAGCGTCTTGCTTCCCTCAAATTTCCCTGAGATTTGCGATACTTCGGTCGAGCAAGCTACCAATTAGTGCCCGACCCTTCCGGGCTGCGCCGATCTCTCCGGGAGGCTCGCTTTTGGCCCCGTCGGAGGACAGCCTGGATCGTCTTTCTGCGCCGTCACCCCGAGAGGAAGGACGCGGCGAGGCGGCAATTTCGGGCTGCCGTCACACAGCCGAGAGACGAAGCCCGGAGGCCGAGCTCGGCCGGGTATTGATTGCCGCCCCGACCCCCGCGAGCGAGCGCGCGCTCATTGAGTATAGTGGGGCCTTCTTTTTGTCTCCACGAGAGCGCTGGGCATGCCACCGGGGCTCCGGCACGCCAAGCTCCCAATTACGGAGAACCTGGTCGCGTGCCTGATGGCATGAACATCGCGCAGCCTCGCGACGTCTTGCGCTGCGCCCCGACATGCGGCGCTTCGTGTTACCGGCTGAGAAATGGGCGGCGATATTGCGCGGCGCCGTCGGGCCGCCAGCGACGTGATCCCGCGTTTGCTTATTGAATCCCGTCCCTTCATTAATTCCTGGCCTCTCCGCGCGTCCCTCCTCCGGTGCTGAGCGCGCTCGCCCCACACGCTCGCCTCGCATCGCGCACTTGTTCTTAGTCGCGCTGCGCGACTGCAAGCGGCGCGCGGGATCGGACGGGACGGAAGCCGCATCATCGTTTTCCTCGCAGTCGTGTTTGGGTTCCGGCGACCCGCGGGGCCGCGCACTCGTTGTAATTAGAGCGCACGCGCATTAGCGGAGAGCGCGCGCCGCGGGTCCGCAAATATGGGCGCGCGTGAGGGCTCGCCTGATTACCTCGTGGCAAACGTCGCCGGCAGCTTTCCCTCGCCTGCCCACCGCAACTAGGCGGATTTCGTACTCGCGTAATGTCCGCCTCGCTCGCAGTCTTCCTCAGAATTCCTTCCCCAAATTGCCGGCAGTGGCGAGCAATCCAGAAGCACGCGCGAGCGAGAAGTTTTCCCACCGGGCACCCCCAAACTTCCTTTGGTTTCGACTCTGTTTTCATCTTTGGATAGTTATCTATTGCCAGACGGCTCGCAGTGCGAGAAACGCTGGGTCCTCATTCTCCCCGCAGAAACGGGAGCTCACGGTCCGAGGAGTAATCTAGGCTCCCTCCCGGGGAGCCGAAGCCCGAGGGAGGTTCCTTCCTACGCCGAGCACAGCAGCTGTGCTCGGGGCTTCGGTCGAGTGAAGGCTCGCGAGAAAGCGGCTCGCCTGTACAGACCATGCCCGTAGCCGGGGGCCGAGGCGGTACTCCGCGCACTGTTCCGGACAACGCTATCCTCCTGGATTCGGCCGTTTGCTCGCTGTCCCGGGGGCTTCTTGCCGGACCCGACATTCGAGGCCGGCTAACGGTCTCCTCCAGGCGGTCTGAACGACTCCTTGGACACATCGAGCAGCCCCGCTGCACTGCCTGCGCATAAGTCCGTATCCTACCTTCGGCGATCAGGCAGCTCTGGCGGAGGCTCTATAAACGGGTGTGGGTGGGAGAACATCTCGCGTGCGACCTCTACGTATACTCCAACACTCAAACGTGTTTTCTAGTCATGTCGTGAATTTATAACCTCAGAACTTTCGACATTCTCGTTGTGTAAGCATTTCCAACTTCTGCCTACGGAAAATCCTAGAAAGCTAAATTCAGGAACAATGATGATCTGAGGGGCGTCCAGTAAATATCCGGAGTGATTTTATTTCTAGTCAACTAGGACAGCTTAATTAAAATTACCTGTAATTTTTCTCGACTTAGTCCCCTGCTACTGCAATCGGACAAAAAAGTCCGCTCTTGCCACTTTTTGGTCAAACTTCAGTTGTTTTGGCACCCATCGAGTGGAAACTGTACAAAAACTGAAGTGATCTCTGATTATACTGTCCCATAACTTTTACATATGCCAGTAGCGATCGCGACTTTTCGTACACAAACGTGCCGCCCATTCAAAATCACGTGTGCGACACAGTGTATGGCTTCACTTGTATACTATAGCACTTTTCGTCCGGTCTTCACCGAGGTTATCCTCGACAGATTCATGACATCAACAATATAATTAACACCATTTAAACACTAATGAACGTGCAACAGTCGGTTCTCCAAATACACGTTACAGCTGACGATGAATTTTAGCGAGCTTTGAACCTTCCTTCGCAAGAAATTTCATGTCCACACGCTGTTCCCGGAAGGGAGTCAACAGGTTCGACGCCTTCTCGAATAACACAGGGTGGGAAAACAGTTTATCCTCGCAAGTTCCACCACCAAATGGCAGGCATATACAGTTCATTTTGCAATACTTACTAAACCCAATTACGTTTGTTTTGTGTATTTGGGCCTTATCGGGGGAAATGTCGGGTATTTACTTTATATCTACAGGGTGTTTTACAAACGCTAACTAAATCACTCCTCAAAAAAAAAAAAATAAAAAAAGATTGAGCAAGTAGTGGTTACTGCCAAAGGGGTTAGAAGAAAAATTAATTAACCTAATTATACAGAGCGTTATTAATATTCCTAAATCGATGCTTTGGTATAAACCAATAAAACGTCTTGTTTTTTTTTACGGGTGCGTATTTTTTGTTGGTGCGATTTTTCCACCGTTCCGTGAAAAACCCTGTATATCTCAGTATACATAGCAGAAAGTAAATAAAGTTCAGGTCACCATTCCCCCTCCCCCCTCTTATCTCTCTCATTGCCCTCACTCTGTCCCCTCATCTAACGTTAGGTCTTTGCCTAACATTAATTTCAGTCAGCTGTTTTGATATCGCGGGTGTCGGCCCTTGGCTTCCCCTTGAGCGGAGAAATAACCATCAGCTCATCAATGAAGGAATCTTCGCATTCCTCCGAATGGCGGCAGAAGTGAGTCCGCTCCGACGACCGGGTCCGCTGGGATCGAAGCCCGCGTTGGTGGAGCAGCTGCCAATAATTGCGGACTCATTTGGAAGGAGCACTCGAAGCGCCGTTAATCTCCGCCCTGAATATTTTCTTTCTGAGACGTCAAGCGCATCCGCACCCGCAGCCTTCGTCCCATTATCGCCGCTCTACGGCAGAGCACCCGTGGAGAGGAGGACAACTTGAGCGCCCTTACTGTGGGGACGGCTCCAAAGACGCTTCTCACCGACTGGTGAATTTCGGCTCCAACGCATATATATATATATATATATATTGGGCATGGTGGCTTAGGAGCCAAGGGGCCGAAGGCATATATATATAACGAACTCGCGGTACGAAACAACGAAGAGCGGAAGTTTAGCCGTTTCGCCGAGAGACTGTTAAACTTCCGCCGTTTGTTGTCTCTCACCGTGACTTTTTTACTTCGTTATATATATATATATATATAACTTTGAGCAGATCCCGTTATTACGGTTTAAGAAGGGATTTGTAACCTCGTGAAAATAGACAGGTTGCACAACAGAAGAACGATCCGTGGATTGACGTTTCTGTGTAGGATCGTCAATGGTACAATTGATTTACCAGCGCTACTACGTCACGTCTCCTTGCGCGTTCCTCGTAGGGTCTAGCAGACTTTACTTCTTTTGTTTTAACCTTCTGATTTATTTCATTCAGTACCCATGACACGCCTTTAATTGACGTATAACTACAGATTTGTGGGACCGTTAGCCTAGATATTTTGATGAAGAGCGTATGTTGAGAAAATTTGTTGCTACCATTGTTTCATCCTAACTTTCCAATTTGTTTTTATCGTATCCGAAGAATTTGACTACTGTCTGACATTGATAAGTGCAGCACTGAGGATGCGTCAAGCTGTCTGTGGGTCACTCAAAATAAATAAATAAATAAATGAGCTTTATATACGCAAAAAGAAGTATAAATATATGACACCTTTTGTCTTATCCGTGCAGCATGTATAAAGTTGGCCAGATGTTTCGCAATCTTTACGTGGAGCAGGCTCGCTTGAAGCCAGGACGAGTGAAACCCAATTTATCCTGGTTACAAGCGTTTTGCTTTTTAGTCGACGCCGCACAATAGGATATTTGCTCCACGGAGCGAATATGCGGCAAACAACCGACGAACTTCGCTTAGCGGCCTATCATCCGCTTTGCGTGCGACCTGAACAGTCACTGTAGTGGCGCAGAGCGAAGGCTGCCGGTCGGTTCAAATTCGTCGCTTGACCGAAGCATATTCGTTCCACCAAGGCGACTCTAAGATGGCGATTGTTGGGAACACGGAGGACACCGATCGAGCAGATTTCTACGAAAGATGGCTCGCTTTATCGCCGCTTTCTCGCCCATGCCTCCCAGGCTGGGCCCGATCCCGCCGATCTCCGCAGCTTCACGTATCGATGTTTCCTGCGTTCCCTTTCGTTTCGACATGCATGCACGAATCTTGGTTCCAAGCAGCGCATCTTTGGGGCTCTTTTCTTCCGCTTATTTCGTCGGCGCCCGAGGTGAAAAGCAGCCCCCGTCTGCTGATTCGGGACAAAAGAGCGGAAAGGATTCGTATCGGCGTATTTTCCCGGTCCCGGCTCATTTCCTCGGGAAAACGGGCGGAGACCGAATGCACGCATCGACGCATGCATGATGGGCTACTTCCCTGGGACGAATACATATCCAGGAGGAGGAGACTCGTGAGTGCCAAGGATGACACGATGACGGATATCGTCTGGCCCAGACCAAAACAGCGCCGCCGCTCGATCCTGTGTCGGCGCCCGGGAGTGTCAGCCACAACATAAACACGGACAAGGGGGCATGCCGCATCCCGCATGGCAATAGAGCGTTTTTTTCTTCTGCCGTTCCCGGTGGCACTTGTAATCCGCCGCGCGAGTATATATATATATATATATATATATATATATATATATATATAGCGTGTTTCAACAATGACTGAGGATGATTTTTAATAAAAGGGCGCTTTAATACGAACTATTTCTTCCGGGCAGGAAACGCTATCGGCCGCGGCGGTCGTCAGGTCACGAGTGCAACCTGGCGTCCGCTGCGAGTGTCGGTTGGCTCCGAAGCATCCGCTGCGGTCGATTTTTAAGGGGAAACAAGGTATAGCTTTGGCAGTGTGTTTCGGAGACAAGACAATGTTTGCGCAGTCGACACACAAATTATGTGCCCGGTTCATCCGTGCACGACCCCTCGCTCTTTGTTCCCGCACTGCTGGGAACGACCTGCCAAGTGGCTCTTTTTGCCGAGAGAAACGAAAGTTCTCAGGGCGGCCACAGTGAATGGTAGTGAGCCTGCTGGAACTGACAGGCGTCTATGGTAGGTGCTGGCTAAAGAGCGGGAGCGGCGCCAACCCAGAGTAACGCCAAAGCATTGCTCGCGTGCACTGGGCCGCTCCTCCAGCAACGAACTCAGGCAACTCAGCTGCATCACTGTTTCTATATATCCAGTGGCGAGGCGGCAGGCCGTAGCGAAGCGGCAGTGATATAACTCCCGTGATATGTGGAACATCAGCGCGAAGCAACATATATTTTTCCATGTCACTACTAATTTTGCCACGATAATGCGGAAAAAAATATTTTAAAATTAATTTCAGGTTTTTTTATTTGTTATTTTTTTCATTCCCCATTAAAAGTGACGGAGATCCCCTAAAGTGCATGGCAGTTTCGTATGCCAAAGTTCACTCGAAAATTTCCCGAGACAAATAAAATTCGCCGCATGGAGCAGCATTGGACTGAACACAGGCGGCTTCTCTAAGGAGCAGCCCCTAAACGGCGAACTGCTCGAAAGAAGGGGACATGGTGGCGAAAGACAGAGCCCGTGTTTTGTTTAGTCTGGACTCGACGCGCCACGTGAGAAGCGAATACGAGACGCGCTCGCTTCCTGTGTCAACGGTCTGCGCGAGGCCGATTGTTGCCATGGGAACGCCGCCAGGCCCGGACCTCCCAACGAGCGTCTAAGATGTTTGCTCGTACGGGAAGGGACTTGTCCCCGGGTCATGTCCGCCTTGTTTGCCCCGGGATCAAGCCGCCCCCGAGTCAGGTTCGGAGTTTCGACGCTTGGCCGCGACGAAGAGCCCGAGTTCAGGAGTACCGCACTCCCCGAGGGCTGCATACACTCCGCCCCCAAAAAAGATTCCTCTGTTTACGTAGTTCCCTCTCCTCACGCTCAACCTATCCACCGCAACCGCAGCTAACCGCGTCTTCCAGGGATCGCGAACATTAAGCGCGTCATTATACGGACTCGGTCGCTGGGACCCGTCCTTGGGGCTCGTGAGAGCGAGCCCGATCGCACCGAAAAGGCAGCCCGGCTGTCTATTTGGCCTTGACTCTTTGTTAAAACAATGCCCCCCCCCCTCCTCCTTTTTTTAGCATCCACGCACACACACGCACACGCACACACACTCACACACGGGCTTTTTGTCTCAACAAAAGTGAATCTCCGTCTCCGAGAAGCGAGTCAACGAGACGCCTTCGCGAGAAGCGCGCTCCGCCGCGCAACTCGTAAGCAAAGTGGCGAAGCCCTTCCTGAACGTCCGGTGGAGGGGCAGGCAGGAGGACGCGCTTGAACGCGGCGGCCGACGGGGCGGACGACACGCATCGTGGGTTAAGAAGAGTCTCTTAAGGACCTCATTGTGCTTTCCGAAGAAGCCGCAAGTATTGTGTTACGGTCACTATTAAGGGCCTCTTCTGAGAGCGAGCTTTCATGCCTGGCGGGCGCCTGCGCGGCGCCGTTATGCACGCCATGGCAACACTCGCACCCCTCGACGGAGGGGGCGACCTGGGCTCGGGGATTCCCCTCCAACCTGTCTCTCGTGAATGTCGGCCGGCCACTAGCCGAGATAAAAGGAGGCGTCGTCAAGTGGCCGCTCTCTCTTCCGCCGTCTGCCCCGTCTGAACGTAGACCGCCGGCCGGGTTGACGCGAACGAAAGACCGCTCCGTTTTGGGGGAGGCGGCGCTCGTTAGGGCCATCTCCTAGCAGAAGGCAAAGACGACCAAGAAGGCGACCGCGGACTGAATCTCTTCGCGACTTTGTTTCGATGGCGATCGAGGTATTCATACAGAATGCTCTCGAGAGCAGGAAAGGAGTGTGGTCGCTCCGTTCAAAAAAGGCAAAATTACCGTTAACTTTTTTTTATATAAATATATATCTTACAGGTGAAGTGACAGGCTCGCTCCGCGAAAGCTCTCTTTGACGCGCGACACGCGCGTCGGCGCGTACATTTTGGATAGTCTGATGGTGCTTTCTGATTAGATGGAAAATAATCAAGCTCTCTTTGATCCCTTTAAAACCTCTTTAAGGAGGCTATGAACTTAAAGGGGTCATGAAACGATTTTCCTACTTCTTCCTCCTTAGCTTTAATCCTCAACTCAAATGCGAATTGTGAAATCACGTCGTCGTGACATTAGAGAGTTTTAGTAGATCGTGTTTTCAGGCCACGATAATCGTAGCGGGAGCTCGAGCTGCCACTTCGATGCGTGCTCTGAAGCGCGCGCTCGTGGCGGTAGCGGGCCTTTGAAAACGATCTACTAAAACTCCCTATTCCTTCGGCACCGGTGCGATGACTCCTAGCTTCCGCCGTGCTTTTTATGCACACCATAGAACTTGTCATTCCCCAGTGACAATAAGTTCCGTCAGGGCACTCATTGGCCACGAACGCGAATCCAAATATTCGTCGACGGATTGATTGTTCACGAGCGCATACGTCCGAGTGACGCAGTTCTGGTGTCCAATGAGTGAGCTGGGCTCTGCTGACGTCAGTTTGGCGCCGGTGACGCGCTTTTGGAACCGCGGATGTATCATAGTGAAAAGGCGGCGAGCTTTCGAAGAAAAAGAGGTACGAAATAGCCGGCTATATTTTCAAATGTTCTTACCGAAAAGCTGGCTTTTGACTTTCTAGCCTCTTTCCTTTAGCCAACTAAACGATATGCGATTAGTAAAGTCCCAATTTAAAATCATTCATCCCAACCCAAAATTCGTTTCATGGCCCCTTTAATTTAGATTTTGAGGTTGCAAATGAATATTTGTTGGCCGTAGTTTTCTAGAGCTTTGGTGTTGCGTACGCGTCCGAGACGGGATTTACGACATCAGGAACCGAATAACTGAGCCTAATAATTGTTGTACCGGGGGTGACGCCGCCCTTAAATATTTCTAATCGAATGGATGGAAGCTGGCTCGGTGACATCCAGGCTGTGAAAGCGAAGAAAAAAAGAAGCTTGGATAAAATTTGGCCGAGTTCACAGGTACACTACGCGACGCTGTCAGTGCGAACACAACATCTGAAGGGTATTGCGCCGGGCGTCATATGCTAAGGTTAGTGCCCCAACCAAATGAGTGCCTGCCTTCCGCCACGTGAGGAGTTGATTGACAGCCCTTCAATTCCCCGAAAAAAAAAAAAAAAAAAAAAAAAAAAAAAACGAGGGACGCTCGAAGAATTACTTGACAGAGATACAAAAAATGGGATGGCGCAAACGTTTTTTTTCTTTTGCACTTCGGTTCATGGAAGCGTCTGTAACAAAAAAATCGCGACTTTCAAACGTTTCGCTAAAACCTACCTCGTCGACTCTTTTACTACTGTCTCACGTGCATTTCAAATGGCATGAATGCCGAAGTCCGTATTTGGGGGTTCTCGTACCAATAGTTTCGCCCGAGAAACAACAAGAAGTTTTAGAGAAGCGGAATAAAACACTGTCGATAGACCAAGTGACCGGTACCACGAATCGGGAGCTCGGACTGAAAGAAAAACATTTCCCTTCTCAGAGAGAGCTTGAAGTCAAATTTGTGGAACTAACCATATTTTGTGTCGTTCTGCTAGAATGGAAGTGCTAAATGTGACGGCGGCGTCCCCACTGTGACTGAACAGTTCGTCTGCTAAAGGAGCAGACGATTTTCGTGGCAATCATGGCGCCCGAACTTTTTGACGATTAGTTCGAATTGGCTTTGTTCGGCGAGAAAAACTTTGAAAAAGTCCTTTTATTTCGATTGGCTACCCCAAAAAGAAGGAGATTGTTGGCGGCGAGAGTAAGGACGTTCGACTCCACGTCGATGGATGAAGTGGATGTGCTACACCAACTTCGCCGACGTAGCTCATCATCGCTCCGCGTGGCAAATCCCGGACGCCCTAACCACTAACGTCAGATTAATGTCAAATATTTTATTTTTAAAACGTGTTTGTGTGTGTGTGTGTGTGTGCGTGTGGGCGGTACAGCGTTAAGTTTATAATGAGGTGGCACACTGGATGACATAGCACAGAAATAGTAAAAAGAAAGAATATGTTGTCTTGAGCATTTTTGAAATATTATGCCTAAAGGGGAACGCAAACGATTAATTAATCGATTACAGGGTATCGAATACTACTTTTAATCGACGCCCAGCCCTAGCAATAACGGCTATCGGTGTAAGAGCGTTCTATGTACCAAACAGGGTATCTTAATTGGTGCGAAATTTATACTGAGTTGTTGAACAACGACGCTCGGGCGTCGCCCTACCTTCGGGGAAACAGTGCCACCTGGGAAATAAAAATCGCCACTCCTCGATTCTTTCGCGGGCGCTGATTGCCAGGTATACCTGAGTTTCGTGACGCAGCGATTCCTCGTCTTCGGAAAGTTGTGTTCGGACGCAGTCTGGTAGCGCATCGATTGGCGCGCGACTGCTGCCAATCGAACAAGTGGAGCGGCAGCCATAACGGCGCCGGAGGCCCTTTCTTTCGAGCTATTCATTCTGCTTTTCCGGCCCGGATAAATTACCACGGGGAGCAGAGTCGGCTTCTTGGCGAGCGATCGATGAATCGACTCCCGAGGCCTACATCGATTGATTGCTCGGGTTGCCTTTCGAGTCCCGACGCCCCGTGTGAAGCCCGGCTGCTTCAAACACGGACGGATACACCGGGAAGAAAGGCGGCAAACAAAAACCACGCAAAGAGAGAGCGACACGTTTGTACTCCTGGACAGCGGAGAGTAAACGTTACATCGATTAATCTTGATTTTCTTGGCGCCCCCCCCCCTTTTTTTTTCCGATTTCCTTGTATTCTTCCGGCCACTTTTCGTTTTAACAGCGCGCAATTAATTACGAGCGGCGTCATACACTCCGGACACCGTTTCCCTCGCGGGAATAAAAAAAAACAACAACAAAAAAACCTGGAGGATGGGGCAGGTGGCGCTGACTGGAAAGCACGCAGACACACCCAACGCACGTTCGGAGCAGGTTTGCCTTGTACATAACATGTCTTCAGACAGCTATCGGATGACGCATCATACAAGGAAGGCTTCAGACGGTGTGTCTGCAGATAGTCTTTGGCGTTATGCCTTGAGGCCGCGGCTGTAGCATTTGCGGTCGCTGGTCGTCTAGTCTATATCCGACGTGACCAGGAACAAACTACGGGTCAGCCGAGTTGGAGCGTGGCTTGCCTCAAACCGACTCACGTGAAAGAAAGTCGAGTCCGCAGAGCGGGGATAATTCTCTCGCTCGAGGGGGTTCCCAATCGGCCGTCGCACTCGATGCCGCTTCCCGGGCACCTCATTTTTTTTTCTCTCGCCCTCGGGGCCAGCGCTAATGACGGGAATCAATTTCCGCGCGGACGTTTGCGACGTATCCACACTTTATTGGAGCTGCGGGGCGTGCCGTGACGTCACCATGAGAAGGCTCGGGACGTGGTATTGCCCCCGCCAGGAAGAGGTTGCGAACGGTTTTACCCATCGCGCTTCTCGTTTGGTACACGTCCCGCCATTCGAGGCGGACAATTTCCGTCGGACGATGCGCTGTCCAGCGTTCCTGATTTATTTGAATCCGCGCGCCTTGCAGGAGGCGGGGTGCACCGAACGGATTCGGGGGTTCCGAGTTAAAGTACAGGATGCCAGGTGCGTACAAAATTGCGCACGGATTCGCTGAGGGGAGGACGACAAGGACACGCGGATCCACGAAGGAAGATGCGCATGAGCCACGAACTTAACCGGTTGAGGAACCGGTTAAGTTTGTGCCCATGTCTATGCCATTTCGTAGACATGGGTATGAAGACAACGCTACGGAATGCGTTCTAAAGTCACTGGCAACCTAAAAAAAGCGGGCGTGATTAGTTCATCTTGCTGATCGCTCCACAGCCAATGGGGTTGCGGCATTCGCCGATAAGAAGGTCTAAGAACCAATCAGGGAAGAACATAAGAAGCCACGCTCCCTAGTTCTTAAGCTGTCAGTAATGCCGCCCCCCCCCCCCCCCTTCTCTCTATCTCTCTTTGTCTTGTTATGGTGGTGTCCACCTTGATTCGGTGTTTCACCACGTGCTCCCAGAGACAATCTACCTACTCCACGTTGTTTTAATTCTAGCCTTGCCTGAACGTCCAGTTTTATGCACAAAACTGCATTTGCAAAAGTCCGGCCTGGGAACTATAACTCCTTTTCCAGATCTCCCCCACCACCTCATACCAGTTATAATTCCACAGTGCTCTATTTTTTGTTACAGCTGCATTTCTGTTGCCCTTACCAGTTACAAATTTTGCATGTTCATTGAGGTATCCTAAACCCTCGTTAATCCATCCTCCTAGATACTTGTATTTATCGACTCCCTCAACCTCTAATCCTTGAATCTTCAGCTCTGCGATTCCGTCATCACTGAACACCATGACCGCTGATTTGTCACTACTGAATTCTGAGCCTAACATGTGGCCCTCTGCGTCATATACATTCATGAAGGACTGAAGCTCTACGTCCATATCGGCCATTAGCACTATATCATCACCATACATCAGACCTGCTAATGACTGTCTGATCTTTTGACCTTGCCTGTAGTATGAAAGGTCAAACCCAAGATTGCTTTTTTTCAACTTTTCCTCAATCCTTGGCTCTTGGATATGCAACATGAACAACAATGGCGACTAAAGCGCGAAACACGTGCACGACGAAACCGTTCGATCCGACGTCCGACCAGGCAATACGACGGTCGGACGCGGCTTGTTTGGCCTTGTCGCAACGTCGTAAAGGCGTTGCGGCATGCGACCGACTGTCCAGAGGTGGTTGCGGTGGTCGGATGGCCGCAGTCAATGACGACGCGGGTAGCAGGAACGCCATGAGGACGTCACGTTTTGGGGAGCGGGCTATTCAGGAGGCAAGGATCCGGTTGCGAGTCCCTCTTCCTTTTCTTGGTATTTCCGGGGAGAGGAAAGCCCGCGCACAGCTTTATTCAGCGCTCAAAATGGGAGTTGGAACGCGTGCCTGTACCTTCCACTGCATTGCCAAGAAAAGCAGAAGAGCGATCGTAGGAAGTCAGGCAACACGCACTGATCACGGAACTGGGCGGAGCCGATCGCAGCGATCGGACGTCGGATCGGACGTCGGATCGGACGGTTTCGACGTACACGAGTTTCCCGCTTTAAAGCATCCCTATCTACAACCTCGTTTTATCTCTATTGGCTTTGTTCTCTTTCCTTCCCATGTTATTAGTACCATGTTGTCTTTGTAGATATCCCTTAAAAAATTCAATATTCAGTGGCCCACATCTAAGCTCCTCATTATGTTCCACAAATTCCCTTGAATTACATTGTCATAAGCCCCCTTTGTATCTAAGAATGCTAACCAGAGGGGTCTACTTTCCCTTCAAAGTAGACTACTTTGGTTAGCATTCTTAGATATAAAGGGGGCTTATGACAATGTAATTGGAGGTGATTTGTGGAACGTAATGAGGAGCTTGGATGTGGACGCAACCCAATACACCTCTTGCAAAACCAAAGCGATCATAGCGGCGTATCTCCGCGCAATGCATCTTGGGAACTCATTGCCCACTAAGTTTCAGTTTCGACTGGCCAATCTTACTCCACGACATCGTGTCAAGACCAAATACAGTGCTCGCATTTTCAAATATGCGACTTTCCTTAAATTGACAAGCCTGTGTTTTGAATCGCGTATATTTATTGGTAACACAACCCAAGCAAGGGGATTTTCGAGCAGCATTACTCGGCGGATATGCCTCACTATTGAAGCGACCGCCTTTTATTAAACACGGAATCTCAGAATTTTTCGTGGATAACTAACCATCAAGTTTGCGAAAGGTCGGCTTTGAGGAAAGTATGCGGTGCGGCATGGTTGTTTGATCAGAGCACGCCGCATCACTGAAACATGCAGGTAAAGCCAAAATATAGCACACATTTTATTTGCTCCTCCTTGGTCTAGCGGCTCGGTTTGTTTGTATACCCTTGAGTGATTCCTTCCTTTCGCGCGGCGCGTTCTTATTTCCCCACTTCTCTTTTTTTTTTTTTTTCGAACGCGGGCTAAAATAAACGAGACGACACAGGCAAATAGAAAGCCAAACAGGAACCGGGATGGCCTCGGAAATAATCAACTACGGGACTCCTCGAGTTGGCGAAAACAAACGAATAAAGATATATAAATATTCGAGCAAATGGAGACTCTTATATGTTTGGGATATTTGTCTTTATTCGTTATTTTAAACTAAGGAAGAAGAAAAACAAGGCAACGCGGTTTCATTTTATTTTGCGCGCTTCCTGTTTTGTGTTTTGTTTAGAAAAGGAAACAGTTCGCCGCCTGCGCCGGTCGGCGAAGATATTGCGCTCGAGATAGAGCCGCTTTTCACCATTGGCTGCTCGTGTTCTTTTCCTTCTTTTTCTTTCGCGCTCGAGAGCATATTTGCCTTGGCCTTTCTCGAGGCGACTCCTAAAATTGAATTTAGTTCCGAGATGATTATGTAAAGGTGCGCACAACGATAAATTTAATTCACCCGGAACTGTTCCGAACTTCCTCAGAAATGAGAATAGTTCTTGTATAGAAGAAGCGCATGAGGCTGTTCCTCGTTCGCTTGCTCGCTCGCCGGCTGCCTTCATAGCTATCCTTTTCTTCGCCTTCACATGTCGACCTCGTCGCCACACTAGATCCCGCCCATCGTCCAGGAGGCGTACATTTCATATATTTAATTTGTTTTATCTCAATGGCATTTAGTGATGGGAGGAAAGCAAGAACGCGGCCTGTCTCACTCACTTTGGGAGTCGTGACGCCATGAAAGACGTCTCGTGCGCATAACTGTATTAGCAGTCCTGGGAAAGTGCCGTACACAAAAAAAGAAACAAAAAAAAAAAAGAATCTGTCATTAGTTGCGCACTTAAAATTCAATTCAGCGGCAGAGAAGGCAATAAGAGCGAGCTCTTTTCTTTAGAGCGCGCCTTGGCTGCACGGACGAATCGCACAGCGTACGAGTTAGGGATTCCAAATGCGACTAGTTCCAGCAAGCGCTTTGTACGTCGGACCCTGGAGCCACCAGTCGGATAGCAAACGAAGCCTTCTGGGACGCGTGAGCGCGCGCACACACGTGTCTCTTGCGCAAATACAAGGGCATTGTCCTCCCTCCCCTCCTTTCCCCAGTTATACCCACCGGGTCAGATATGGGCGCAAATATCGGCCGTTCATGACACTTTCCCTAATCTACATTTCGACTGGCGTGAGAGCGAAATCCCCGGTTCGCCGGTCACGAGTTCACAGCGGGCGCACGTCGCGCGAGTCACGCATGAAGAGCAACCGACTTTCAACGAACGCGCGGCTTACGAAACGGGCTCGGGACTCGACCGCTTCGGACTGCGTCGGGCAGGGCACGACGCGCTGTTGCTACGCGAAACAGTCTCTACCGTGGCAGAACGAGTGCCGCCTCTACGCTGTAGACAACAGCGTAATTTCGGACGGGAATCCTCACTCTCCGCGCGGATCATTTCACTGAGTCCTCCCCAGATGTTTAGTATCCAAGATTTAACCGCATGCGCGAACCTTCTTCGTCATAATGAGAATCACACTCAACGCCACCGTTCATCGCACGCAAGTACAGATGATAGCCGCACACAGTAGTAACTGTAATACCGCACTGGCCGCACATCGTAAAAAATACACTGTCTGCAGCAGTGATGAGAGAATTCGCTGCGGACACGCGTCAAGCTCTGTTCGAAACATGGTTTCCTCGTACATGATTGAAACATGTCTGTAGACAGTGTTTTGTACGACCAATCGTGTGATTGTCATGCACGGGAGACCCCAGACAGTGTCAGCAGACTGTCTTTCGGATTACGTATGACACGGAGGCTTTAGACTCGCCATCGAACTTTACCGCATACGGATCGCACAGTCGCAAAAAGCGTCCATTTGCGAAACGTTGGAGACGGGATCGAAAGCACTGATCTCTATTGTAGCAGGATGGATCGCGGATCGAGGCTCGTCTTGCTGTGGTGTTGCGGCACCACCGGCAGCCATCGCTTGACACCACCTAATGCATGAGACTCTATAGGAAAAACGGGGAAAACTGCGATTTGTTACCTTAGTAGGCATGACGATGAAACTCTTATCGTGTTTTCCGGGAATGACACTTAATATTCTGGGCGCAAATATGAAAAGCGTTAGAATACCTTTTTTTTTTTTTTAATGAATGTGCGGTTAAGGATCGAGGGTTGCGACTTTGTAGGACGTAAACTGTGATGCGGTTCAATGAGACAAGGGTTGCCGAGAGTCAATGTGGAGTCGTTCGTGATCTCGAAGTCACCGCGGAGCTTAGCAGACGATAAGTTAAAAGGCATTTATTGTGGACATTCGCAACGTTTCGAACGCTTGTACAGAGTACTTCTGGTGCAAGCATTTGCTTTGAACTGGAGCGAGGGCTACTCTGACGAATTAAAACTTGGAGCGTGCCATTCATTTGTTGTATACGTGTCATTTATTTAGCATCTGAAGCAAACTTGCCAGCTCAGCCATGGGTGCTCTGGTACTTTCGAGTTTTTTTTTAGTTAGAGCGATTTACAAATACCCATTCATTTTCAAATAGTTCTTCGCCTTTTTTTTTTTTCTAAAAACGGAACCACGAGTGAGTACTGATTGTACATATATAGCAAGCGTTTAACGAAACCATAGCGGTTTACGTGCAGTAAGAACTCTCGTGTTCCAAAAACAACGGGAGCGAGTTTCGCATGTTCCGAACTTCGCGCGATCTTCGATTGACCCTTTCCACATATGTGATGCAGGCTTCTAGCCTTGACTCAAAGAGGTCTTCGACGGCCACATTTGTACTGAGTGCATCAAATATGAGACCCGGTCTGCAGGACGAGGGCATGTCGGCCTTGGCTCGTGCCTGCGGCACCTGTTTCTTTTTTGAGCGAACTGGGCACGACTTTAGTGTGGTGGCGGAGTTTCTTCAGCCTCAAGTCTGACCCAAGTGGGATACGAGATGCGATATGGACCGGTTTTGACACAGGGAATGTTGTCCTGTGCATAGATGAACATCACAAGAGCATGGCCAAATGTCATTGTTGTATATCTGCATGTACTGCGATAAGTGCTTTTCTTTCTTTACGGGCGTTTTCTTGTCTGTACATCTGTCTCGTTCATAAATGATCAACGCTGGCCTCCAGTCCAAAAGAAGCGCACCTCTCACGCTGCAGATTTTCTGCAGCAGCGCTCCGCTCAGGAAGGAAGGCCTTGACGAGGGCGATACTTGCCCCGATGGTGCTGAGCAACGTCCTATATGAGTCTACCCCGAAGGAACGTAGTCTTGGCCGATTCATCGCTCACCAAGCGCGCGTACGTGAAACCTCAAAGCAAGCGGCAGCCCTTCTCTACGCTCCCAAAGTTCAACGGTGCGAAACTAACAAGAAACGCTCAGCTAAAACCACATCAAAGGAACGAACGCAGTTCTCGGAAAATTTTCTCCGCGTCGCCACGCGCGGAAATTGGCCCGCCGCGTCGGCAAGAAATTTATATTCGTGGATCGAAAATGACAGCCTGTGGGCGGTGACAGAGTCAAGCGGTCCTTATCCTCACAGCAGGGCACGTCTCGGCACCGGTGCTTCGGAGGGCAGCGGAGTTTTGAGAAACATGGACCTATCTCGGCTGACGGCTAGAAAAACTTTGGCGAGCTCTAACATCTTTATGCTTTACCAGAAGCAATGAGCGTCTGAGCGCGAAGGTGCTCGCGGAGGTGTGCAATATTGGCACGGTCGGCGAGCCTCGCAAAAGGGGCGTTGACGGATATGATGGCAGGTTCAACCGTCCGGCCATCTTATTTGGTTACACAAGGATGGACAGCAGCGTGATCGCATATATTCCCAGTTTTTCCGCATATGGTACGCAAGACATCTTCAAATGCACGAGGGTCCCCTGAAGCGGCCGGTGCGTCGTTCATGGACCATTCAGACCGAAAGGAAATTCCGCGGCCAGTCGGTGTTGTTCGCACTGACGCACCAAACAAACCGAGACAGAACAAATATAAGACATGAAGCGGAAATTGTTTGCGGATGAAACAACTCTCTCCGGAAAGGCGCGCGCAACTCCGCGAGAAACGTGATCTATACGCCCGCGGGCAGGCGCGAATCCATTATTTCGAGGAATGGAAACCGTGTTTCTGCGACTCCGTGGGGTATAAACCCTGCGGGAGCGAGGACCGCCGACGACCGCACCAACGAAGCAACCGACCAAACCGCGGCACCGCGGTTTTGCGGTTGCCGAAAAAAAAAGAAAGACAAACCGGCAACGTGGATCTCGAGCCGCGGTTCGTTCGAAACTCGGGTCAAAACGAGGCCAGTTCCTCCTCCCCCTCGAAAGAACCAAACGGATGGCCAGCAAAGCGCGGGGAACAAGAGAACCAGCTGATGGGTTTCTTTAAACTGCGGCCGAGGGTTGAACGCCCTCGGCCACTGCGGGGCAGGCCGTTCAGTGCCGTCCGAGGCCCGCGTGTTGTTCCTATAGAAACGGCACAGGGCCGGTTGCCTGTCGCTCGCGGTGTTTGCTCTGCGGCTTTCGTTGATTGCTCGCGTGACGTGCTGCTTGCCCGCTGTCCGGAGAGCCAACCCGGGCCTGATTGAGGCCTCTGTTATTGGGCTCCGCGAACAGCGGGCTTCGGAAAACGATCGATCAGTGGCCGCTGCAGCCGCTCGGGAAGGCTCGTGAAAGGCGGCTCGCCGAGGTATCTATAATCGGCCGAGAATTAAGGGCTTCCGCTTTGCCTTCGGCAAGACGCGTCCTCCGGCGACTCGCGATCAAAAGCGGTATTCTTCGCAACTATAGATTGTCACCGACAGCTTCAAAAACGCAGGGCGCTGCTTCCTGTTTCCTCATTCGTTATTCGGCGTTCTTCTCGACCGGAGGCTGAACTCCGTGGAGCGAATATGCGGCGAACAAGCGACGAATTTCGGTCGGTGACTCGTTCGCTTTGCGCCACTGTTCTAACGCCAGGCGCAGAGCAAATGCTGCCTGGAGAAATTCGTCGCTTTTCTTTTTTCCCTCCATGGAGCCCTGCTGCCTTGAGCTCCATGGAGCCATGATCCTCCATGGAGCCAGAAAGGTGACGAACTCCGCCCGGCGGCGCTTGCTCTACTCGTGGGGTGAAGACAGTGGCTGCTGCGCCGCGCGGAGAACAAACCCGCCGCCAGGTCTCCATTGGTACACACTATACTCCGTTCACCCTTAAGCTGAGACTAGAAGCTTCGCCTTCAACAGGGGATTCCTGCCCTTGCTAGGATGAGTGTGAACGCGAAGGGACGCGCAGCTAAAGCACTGGGAAGGCAGCAAGTTCGCACTGAAGGCGGAGCCTCTAGTCTCAGTTTAACGGTGTATACACGCGAACCATGGCCTCCGAGATTTTCGCGCGCAGAGCTCTCCTTCGACCGTTACATTTGCCAGAAAAAACTCACATAAAAAAATTAATAAAAAGAAACTTGCGGCGTTTTTGTTGCGTGGTCGCGCAAGGTTCAAAGCCACAGCCGCAAATCATCATCATCATCCTCATTATCTGGGTTGCTTGACTAGCTGCTCAGGTAGTAAAAATGTGTTGATGTTTCTCTTCTCCCCCAGTCCCAGGTTAATTCAACATGGTTAGTAAAAATGTGCTTACTTCTCACCAGAACACGCCTAACTTTTCCAATCAGGTTGAAATCCGACTGTTGCTCTCTTAAAACCGCGAAAAACGTAGATTAACTGATGGAAGCCTGTTTATTTTCAGAGAAACTATGCGCCCAATCATTACTGAGTAGGAGATTTTTGGTCTCGTCATTCGTTTAAAACTTGAAATTACATTTGTTTTTCATCGTTTTCGTTCTGTCCTTTTTCGCGTTTCTCTCAAGTGTCCCTCAAACGTCGTCTCGCCAGGACCTTGCTATCGGCCGGGCTTCGACGGCTTCGGCCCTGCTGCCGCAGTAGAACTTTCCGCGACAACCTCGTCCACTATTTAGCTACTGATGATCAGGGTCTGATTGCCACAGGCCGCATCTTAGCAATCAAAGGCTGGGTGAAACAAAGCACTGCCAGAGCAAGCGCATAAGCTGAGCAGCACTTTAGTCGCGCCTCAAGATCGATTCATACAGTTGCGTGAGTCCGACCGAGTGTGGTTGCAACGGCTTGCGACGTTACTCCTTTTACGGGTTGCTATGGCAACGGGACCGCTTACAACCGCCCCGTAGCCATAGCAACCCGTAAAAGAAGGAACGTCGCAAGCCGTTGCAGCCGCACTCGGTCGGACTCACCCAAGTGTGTGAACCAGCCTTCAGCCTTCGCAGTGCTAACGAAAATACAACCTCCCTACCGGGTGCACACGTGTAACGGGATTTTCCGCTGATATCCGGAAGTTACCAAGTTTTTGAGCTGGTCACGTAGAGGGGGCCTAAATTAGTCAGATGTATTTATTTCATTAAAAGACGCCCCAATTTTCGTTTAATCAATTATGAGCATCAATGCGACACTTCACGCAAAATTTCGCAAGTATACATGGCTGGTCGTGTCGTGATGTCCCATCGGGCCTAGTAACGACACAGTCGCGGACGTTGACTTATTCCCGGTTTTGATCGACGCGGTTGATGGTGCGCACAAAGATCATCGTCGAAGAACAGAGCTTCCTTCAATACCATAAATCTTGTCTTTCTCAGACCGAGGTTGTTTTACTGAGCCAGCGCTCGAGAGCTGTCGTGCTCTCTTTGCATGATGTTACGTCAGAGCTTCCGCTGTTTCCAACGAAAACGCCGTGTGTTTTGCGGGTGCAACTTGAGCAGTTGATCTCTGTTTAAAATTGAATTACTTGTGTGGCGGAGGATTAAAAATTCGGATATTGTGCGGATTATATTCTTAAAAGCAACACGATACAATTCAATTGTTTTCTGAAAGACAAAATTTTACCGGACAATCCCTTTGACCTTTGAGATGCTGATGCCGGCTCTTTCTGCTGGGCAAAGGAGCGTTTGGAAGGGCCGAAGAGCTTTGCGTGCCAAGAATGTCGGAGTCCATGCACGTCGGAACGCGCTTGTGTCTCTCAAAGTTTGAGACTGTACGGTGTTTTCATCGACGTCATTTGGTCCACCATTTTGTTGGCATGAGCAGTCTGGCGCGTGCAGAAGGTGAACATTCGGAAGATTCACATCACACCCTCAAATCGGTAGTGCGCAAGAGTTTGGTGGGGACCGAGGAAGCTGCTGGAATCTTGGTTTATCCAGAACGACAAACGCGGAAGTGATTCATCGCTGGTAAACAAGAACCGTGGCCCCCTGCCGGAGGTGTGCGCAAACTTTATGCCTAAATAGCCGAACTTTTTGTGCGACTCTCACTCGCTCTGTGCTCTACTGAAGATGCCTCCCGCATGGGAGGCGAAACGTTTAATTAAATTGTTATTTTTGTTATGTCAAGCCGTTTTCGTTATTACACTTATGTCTTCGCCCGGCTTCTGGAGTATTTTTGCAAGAGTTTACAAGTTTCATCACGCTGACATCTAAGAACAAACTGGCGGATTGACGCCTCACCATGGACCGCAGGGGCAAGCAGTCGAAACGAATCCAATGTCGTGTGAGTGTCACGGGACCTTAGGCAAGGGCTCAACCACGTGCGTAAGCACGTGCAACGTCCACAGCGCCGGACTGGCAGCTTGTGTATAGACACTTTAAGCGCGAAACACATGTACGACGAAACCGTCCGATCCGACGTGCGGACTGCCGCAATGACCTTGGGGGGAGAGGGTTTTCGTAGCATCGGAGAGCGTTGAAAACCCTCGCCTCCGACCGTCGTATTGCGCGGTCGGACGTCGGATCGGACGGTTTCGTCGTACATCTGTTTCGCGCTTTACAGCAGCTGTGCATGGGCGCCGCCATAACTGACCTTCAGTTTTTGTTCCCTCTTATTCCGTTCGCTTCACTTCATCATTACCACAGCAGGACAGGTTATTGCCATTTCAGATGCTACTGTGTTCTTGTGCCCAGCATAGGCCCTTGTGAAGACCCGTCAACGCCCGCTTCAGTGGCTCGGCATCTCGGTAAGACAAGAGAAGGGCGGCTATGGCGGCTCAATCTGGCGCGTGTGCAAAGCGTCTATACCATTATCATCCGCTGCTATCCATCGTAAGGTGAGACGGAGTATTCACCGCGAGACCCAGATTGTATTTAATAGAAGCACACTCTTGCTTATCCATGGTTCTCCTTGAGGCACGTGGATCGATTCCCCCTGTCCACAATGCGGGTTGAGACAAAGCATCCATGGTACGGGCAAGAGTACAGAGCACGAGCTCTAAGCCGTTGATTGCAGTGCGCAAGCGGCTGCATTGGAGTTTCTCATGGCTTCGGCCTCGCGTGCGTAGCATACGCAGCCCCCGTGATCTGGCCAATCTGATCTGGCCCACCTCCGGGCGCCGCCATCTTAACGTCACGTGATCAATGTGGCAAACAGGCACTATGGCGGCAACCGCGGGGGGGGGGGGGGGGGGGGGGGGGTGCCATTCTTGGCCGCTGGTTTACCGCTTTAAGTTTACTCAAGCTCGTTGGTCCGTACCTGCGTACTCGGCTATCAATAGAAAAAAATAAAAGAAAATCACCCACATGTTTGCTTTCGTACGGACTTGTGCCTATCTCAACTACAGAAAATACTGAATTTAAAATACGTTCGATAATACTTTGGTACCTTGCAAATATATTTGACCGAGAATATTATGTACTGTTTCTTAATTATATTTTCACTAATACAGAATTTTTAACTTTCGAGAAATTCATCGCTAGAGTATTTTACGGGATTCTAAACTTAAAGCGGAAACGACCGAACACAGAACAGGACACAAGCCACGACCAAAGATGCGGTCGCAAAATGTCCCCCCCCCCCTCCCCTAAAAAAAGAAAATGATAATTATATATATATATATATACAGTGGCGGAACGCGGATAATTAGATTATCATCGCGTCCCGCAACTGCTAGCTTTGTGCCTGCTTCACGAGTGGTAACTTTGCTGCGCCCCCGAGTTTCCGACGAGCTTCAAGTCGTTCTAAAAAGGGTTGATTTAGTGGTTTTCGATGACGCTCTCTAAGATTCTAATTGCAACCATATGTCTATTTTCACTAATTAAAACATTAATTAACCAATTTTATATAATTAGCTGACTTATCGCAAAGAATAGCCACCCACATAAGTCTCCCTAGCCGTATAACTCACCTGCACAAACCGCGTATGTGTAACTTTCACGGCTATCTTTAAACAAATCTGTAATGCTTAAAAAAACACACAAGAAAAAATCCGGTATATATAATAAGAAGAAAACACAAGTTTTGCACAATATTTTTATATATATATATATATATATTTGATTCCGTTTACGGATTTACGAATGCGGAAGTATCTTCGAAAGTAATTGAATTTCATTTCTAGGTATATGTACTCATTTTGCGGTGAAAAAAACTTGAATAGTGGTCTAAATACTTTCTGTAGCATGAATTTAGTTCGTTATCTGAATTGTTCCTTGCCGAATGTCTTGTCCGAAACTGCTTTAGCGACTATACGCCCAATTCTACTCGAAACAAATATGGAAATCGCAACTCGAGTTATCGCGCAGTTGTTTTTCTCGAGTCGGCGGGAGAGAAATGAGGCAAATGAAAAGTAGTTTCAGAGGGACGCGGTGCCTTCTCGGATTCGTCCACCGATTTGCCTCATCGCTGGCTCTAACACGCAAGCGGGAGCGCGACGGCAGGTCTCGGGTACCTCCCCACCATCAGCCAGGAGTTGGAACCGGAGAGCGCGGTGGAGGGGGCTACGAGAGCTGTCTGTCTGTTGTTCACATTGAAGTTGAACCACGGAGGAGAAAAACGGGCTAGGTGCACCCGAAGCGAGGTTCGACACCCACCTGACAGAACCCGCTCGTCGGGGTTCTCCGCGGCGCAGCCACTCCCTCTTCGCTCGCATAGACAGCGGGGCTTCGGCCGCACGTCGGGACGGATGACTCAGAGCGACGGAGCCCCCGGGGCTCTAATCCGGGGGCTCCGGGATGGGGGATTACCCACTTCTTTGTAATCTTTTCCCGCCACGCGGAACCCCGCCGGTTTCTCGAGTTGCGACCCGCGAAACGCGGAAGCGGAGCCAAAATTGGCGCACATCACAACAAGTGGTATAGCTGCTCATCGATTCTTGGCAGATTTTTTTTTTCTTTTTATTTTTTGTTCCAGCTCCGCTTCCGCGGTGAGCCCACTCGTAGCTGATTTATATTGAATGAAGGCGCGCTCCGTAGGCTTCCCCGGTTCGCGTTTTCTCCGCGTTGCTCGGCGTCTCCTTTGTTGCGAAGGTAGCGGCAGCAACGTGGCGGTGGTGTCGTCTCCGAACGATTTCGGACCGAGAGGGGAAGACGGGGGAGCTTAATTATTTCGCTGTGCGGCATCTCGGGCCCTTAAATAATTGATGGGCTCGAGGCAGGCCTTACTCCCAGGCCGCGCCGCTCCTTCGGAAGCTTGTTAGGCGTCTGAAGGACCCTGGGAATCCCGTTATCGGATCTCGAAGGGCGGGTTCGCCGGCGCATCGTTCCGCCAGTGTCAGCGGGTCACACACTCACGGCCCACCGGGCAAGCGCCTGGGGGCGGCTGCTTTTCGATTCTCGTGGGTGGGCATGTTTTGACGTGCTTCTAGCCGGCGTCTCTGAAGTTCCTCGAGCAGATTTCGACGAGCGTGTTGACGTACTTATTAAGCGAATGAAAGCAAAACACAAAGAAGGAAGACGACGACGGACATGCATAGAAACCCATTTTTGCGTTTTGCTTTCATTTCCTGAAGTACGAACCCCGAAATTTGGGGGCGGGAGATAAAGGAATCTGCTAGGCTCGTGACACGTGGAACGAAGGGGTCTCTAGGCGTTCATAAATTCATAGCTAGATGAATGAATGGAGAGATAGATATGACTGCGCCCCTTGAATCGAGCGGCGGCTTGCGCCACCTAGAAGTTCATTATTCGCTTTTTGAGCCATCCATCAAAATTCTGAAGCAAACGTCCTAAAAGGTGGCGACATACTTAAGTTTTTCATAATGAGATGGTCTACAAAGTCCGCTGATAAACTTTCTACGAAGTCTCAACGGACAGCGCCAAAACCAAATAAGGTCATTAATAATGACTATTCTGCCATGCCTGCTGGTTTCGATGTGAATGGGATTTGTACCGTGGTGCATTCGTGCAATTACTACTGCATGGTGTACGATTCGCACTGAAGTCAACTCCCCTACACAACAGAGGTATACTTCAGAGGCCGTATTTGAATGCGGAGGACCTTCCCACTGTTTCAGGGTCCTACAACACGGGGGACTTCGGCTCGTTGCCACGAGACGTGAGGGACAAAGCTGCACGGATTATTTAGCCTCCACAGGGAGTGACACAGCAGGGCAGCATATCCGGGACGTTACCCCGGTGGTCACCACCGGCTGTGTTCTCTCGAAACACCGCAGGAGGTCCTTCTTGGCCTTCTGGTGGCACTCTCGGGCTTTTCTTAATCGTCACCAAAGAAACGGCCGAACAGGCCGAACAGGCCGGGGGAAGGGTTCCGACACCGGTCTTGACGATTCTCGCAATTAGGCTCCAGATGGGTCTCATTGTTCACAGCGTTGAAAAGCGGCTCCCAGAAGCGGCGACGGTGGTCGGTCGACGCGGTCCTCTGTCCGCTACGGGAGGTCGTCGTTGCCCCGGACGTTTCTCGGGGGCCGAAGGGCGCACTCCCGGAGAAGGCGTCAGCCGCGAGCCCTTTCTCGAGAGCTCCTGACAGTTTGATTTATGGGGCCTGCTGGCAAACGCCCGAGCGATGTCCGAAGGGGCCTGCCGCTGCTGGAGCGCCAGATGGCATGCAGCGGGCCTGCTTGCCCTTAGATTGGCGCGGCCCACGCGATCGATATTTGCATGTCCCGAAGAATGGCCCGAGATGTCTGTGCACCTCGAGCTCTCGAGCTTCTTTTTCTCTGTGCGTTCTCTTTCTCTCTCTCCACTGATTGCGAGCTGTGTGTATGCCGGCATTCCCCCGCCACTTCCTCTCTTCAACCTCGCAGGGGGCTAGAGCTCGGAATCGGGGTTTCCGGGGTGTTCAAATCCGTCTTTGATACGGCCGCAGCCGGAACCGTTTCAATGCCATCTTCCTTTTATTTCTTTTTAATATTTTTTTGTTGTTACAGGGTTTCTTCATTTTTTTTTCTTTCTTTTGTTTTACTTTTTAGCGTTGCTTGCTAAGCTTGCTCGTTTTCGCGGCTAACGGTATAGCGCTGCTCGCATCAAGAGGTGCGGGAGCGATGATCGTTTCGTCGTCCATTCCGTCGCGGGCTCCCAGAAATGGGCGGACGACGAGCAGCAGTTCACGTGATCTGTTTTGATGAGTGGCGGAAAGAACATCGCCTAGGGCCCACGGTTCAATTTGAAACTAGGCTCACCGAACTGGATACTGTTACTATCTCTTGATTTTTTACTCGGTGATCCTAAATAACCGCAAGTCCTGAATCGGTAGTTCCACAGTTGCATCGGCAGCGGTGTTTTCAAACTATACTGAAGGCAGCCGCTTGAAGATCTCTGCTGAGCAAGATCCCAACAAAGCGAAAAGCAATGCTAGCCTTCAGAAATCACCAGTCAAATATCTGGCCCTTCCGGTCATCAAGTAAGTCATGGAAGGGAGGTGGCAAGTTAATGTCGTTCCGAGAAATAAGACTGGGCCGCGAGAGTAAACCAAGACGCATTGGCGGCGACGTTACCACGAGGACGAGCGCCGGGGACGGCGGCGGTGACGCGATGGCTGGCGGATACTGGCGGTAAACAAAATGTTTGCTGGCAAAAACAAACCGCGAACACCGCGGCAAGCACTAAAATCATCCGGGCGTAGAAGCGTATAGAAGCAAAGCACACCGTAGGGTCGTAAGCAAGCAAATCTCCGAGAACGGCGTCGTCTCCGAGGTGGCTTCCGTGTACGCCGGAAACACTGGCGGCTGATAATTCAAGCCTCGAGCCTCGAACCTAACCTAACCTCTACCACCCCCCCCCCCCCCCCGGCCACACACACACACACACACATAGTTTGTCACAAAAGAAACCCGCTGCTGCGGCGTGTGTTCTCTAGTGAATACGCCATAGTTTTACTACGGTAAGAAAGAACTAAACAGTTTCGGCGTGCCCCTTTGACGCATGCATTTGTAATTCCCTTCCCGCATAGAGAAACCACGAAACACAACAGCACAATCAACAAAACGCAATAGATGTTGTATGCTGCCCTTTGGCCCGCTGACTATGCGTACGCTGTACACTTCACGCCCGATTTAGCCAGATCAGTCCCTAGGTTTACGTCTGACGCAGTCTGTCGCTAAACGTGCAAATGTTTCTTTCTCCGCCATAAAATTGTTCTTTTTCCCCTGTTGTATCTGTTTCGGATAATAGAAAAGATAGACCCCGAACGACATTATATTCTTAAAACGTCGGCACACGGGAGCATCCCTCCGGGTGCTGCCTTTTGCACGATCAGGACTTTCGCGCCCTGAAGAAAACAGAACGTGCTTTGACGTTCCATCAGATCCGCGCCGTGCCAATGGCGTAGGCTTACGTGTTTCCTCAGCTAACAATTCCAACAATACAAAACGAGGTAAGGTTTAAAAAAAAAAAATGAGCATCCTGCAAGCCTCGGAGTGGCAGTCGACGTCTCCCCAAAAGAATGAAGCCACGATCACACTGCTCATAGGTCATGCAAAAGACAGTGTGCAGAGACTGTCTGAGGTCTTTCTTGTACACCACTGTTCCTACAAACACTGTCTACAGACATGTTCCAAGCATGTATGAAGCAAACATGATTCGAAGATGCTTGAGGCGTGCCCTCAGGTGTCATCATGCATGCCTGCAGCCAACACCGTGTCCTTTGTACGATGTAGGAAGGGTGTGAGTGCGGCTTGGAGGTTGGTGCACACATTTGTGTGTGGGTGTGCACCTCGAGTGCTTTGTGCCCACTTGCAACCGCACATTCGCACACTGGCGCCATCTATAGGGTAACAATGGAACCCTTCGGACCTGCGTAGAATTAGACTAAAGGTTTCGCAATATTTGCCATATCAAATCTACGCGCTATGAGAAAGGTCGCGTATAGCGTTGTCAGATTTAGATGGACCGCACGCTGAAAGAATGATACGTAAAAAAACAAAGCGAGAATACATACGCACATCGCCCATGTTCCGGGGGCTACCTGCTAGATGGCGCCAGCGTCTTCATGGGCAAGCGGAATAAATGTACTCGATCACACTCAAAGGCGAATGTACGAGCCAGCCGCGTTAGCGTCTCAACTACGAAGGTGTTCATCTGTTCTCTCGTTTTCTTGGTTCGCGACTGCACAGCCGACGCGCGTATTGCGCTTGGCCAGCGCGGCGGCGCGTGCCAGCCGGTGAAGGAGTCCAGAAGGCCCACGCCCACCGCGCACGGTCAAGCAGGCCGAGAGCGTCCAAAGAGCGCCGCGCTCGCGGAAGGAGTCGCGCACCCGGCGTGGCAATTACGGCCGCGGCGCGCGAGGGCCCTCGTGCTTTATCTTTATGGCTCCCCCCCGCGTTATCGGCCTCGTGTAAACGCCGGGTTCGGGTAATGGGCCGCTGTTAAAATCGCGCGTCCACCCCGTCGTGCGGCCGGGCGCGCGCTTGGGCCCGGGGAGCGGCCGGGCGAGCGATTGCTGCCGCCGGGAATACGGCGCACTGTTTCGGGGCATCCGCCGCTCGCTGCAAACGCGGCGCACGGCGTCGCGTTTTTACGGTAATGTCCGCCCCTAACTTTCTCCCCGGACTTTTACTGGTCTTTACGTCGTCGGGAGAGGGTAATTAAATGGGAGACGGAGGAACGAGTCGCCCACGTCGAGCGTCTTTCGCGGAACGACGCTAATAGAAGAACGAGAGACGTTATACTATATGCACCACCACGGGGTAGCGAGTGTTTCAGAGTTTGGCTGGTTTTTGGCGTTGCAATGAGCGTTGATGCACGCTGAAACTCGGCTTTCCAAGTCCCGCTGCCGCGCTGACGTACGGGCTGACTCCTGCGCGATAGCGATTAGGAAAGACTATTAGTGCCAAGATGTTTCGGTGGCGCCCTCTTAGGGTTCCCATCCGTGACGTCACGAGCTGTGATCCCCGCTAGTTATTATCAGTTGCGATGAAAAGTTACGTGGCGTGTGTAAAAACCACGGTGGAACCTGGGAGTATTTGTGTTCCTAAACCAAAACCGCCGAAGTGAACAGTCTGACAATGCTCGTATGACCGTCGTTTGGCCAATGGTGGAAACCCGACCACAGCCACGCTTTCGGTCGGACACGTCGTCAGTTGACCGTTGCAACAGAGACCTTCAGGCAGACCCCATCTTCAGAGTTCGTGCGTAGGGCGCGTGTTTTGCTCGCTTTCGGAAGCCACGAACCCGCGCGTGCTGGGCTGTGGAGATCGCACGCTACAGGCTGTGGATTTGTAAACTCTCGAAAGGTGTAAAGAGTCCCAACATTCCAAGTCTAGCCATTTCAGCCAGTTACAGCGTGTCCACCCTCCCCCCCCCCCCCCCCCCCCTTTGCTTTACTTAGATCCACGTGACCAAGTAAGTACATATGTATACAGGCTATTTGAATTTAATTCAAACAGATTTATTGAAGAAAAAAAAAGTCGTGAAAGGTACATTAATGTGCAGTCTGCGCAGGTCAGTTTAACGGCCGGGAGGACATAATAAAGGGGGATAATCGTCACGATAAGTAGGATAATTAATAGTCTTGTGCGAATAGTGGATTTTGAGTTCGAAGCGAATAGTAGTTTTGACCGAATATTTTCGACTCGAATATCGAATAGTTTTTCCACGCCTTTCACTGCCTTAGCATAATACTTAGACAAAAAACCCAGGTAAACTTGTGAAGGTTGCTCCACTTGTTCATTTATAAGCCAAGTTTAATCTATCTATATTCATGAACTGTGACCTCAGAAGGTCTGATGTCTTGGGATGTAAAAGACGGGTTTGACATGAAAGGTATCCTATAGAAATGGCCAACTTTACCCAATTGAGTGAATTTACAAATCTTAATTATTCTTTCTTTAATTTCGAGTGAAAAAAAGAATGAATTGCGCACGATGAACGCAGGCTGTAAGGGCATTTCTGCCTAACATATACTCTTGCAAAACCGTCAGTTTAATCTTGAAACTTTCACTACAGTGTAGATACTGGAAAACCCTCAGTGTTCGCGAGCCCTTAATTTTTGCGAATTGAAAAATTCGCGAAATTTAAAGGCACGCGAAAATTTACGTCTTAAAGAGTTCCAATGCAGGACTGGAATTTGCTAAATTTAGTGGCCGCGACTATGTCCTCTGTGACCGATTCGCGAAAAATAGGGGCCGCAAAAATAAAGGGTTTTACAGTATTCATATTCACAAAGTTTCCATTTGTTTTCAAATACAGCCGACACACGTGCACCATCCCTCTTTGAATGTATGGCTTTCTTCCAAGCACGCAATTGCGATGTTCATACTTTTCCAAGTGTTTATCGCGGCGCGTGAGCCCCGATGAGTGCGCTTCTTACCGAGCACCAATGTAATGCGGAGAAGCAATACCCGCTGAGCTCGCTTCCGCGGGTATTGCTTCTCCGCAGTGCACCAGTGCTCGGTAAGAAGCGCACTCAACGGGGCTAACCCGCCATAATCAACACTTGGAAAAACGCGAATAGTGTAGTTCTTCTCGAAGCGAATATCGAATAGGGTATAATTTGAAACTATTCTTCGAAATTTCGAATATTCGCACAACCCTAATAATTAACTAAAATTTCTGAATTGACTTTTAATTTGTGAAAATAAACGTATGATTCCAATTCTAGATTGCTTGAGCATCATCGAAAACCACTGAATCAGTCAATTTTAGAAAACTTCGAAACACGCGTATAAAAAGCGGGGGGGGGGGGGGGGGGGGGGAAGGGGGGGGGGGGGGTCCGCTAATGTTTCCCCTCCTACAAACGGCGCAGCGCTGGCGGTCTCCAAAGGCGGATGATAATCTTTTCAAGCGCGTTTCCGCAGCGCCAGCGTTGCACCTGTTGCACGAGTGGCGACTTTAGCGCACTCCCTTCCGCGCTTCTCACGTACTTAAAATCCTTCACAAATGGACTAGATTAGTGGTTTAAATGACGTTCAGCAAGTAATTAATTGGAACCATACGTTTATTTTCCCTAATTAAAAAAAGTTCATTCACAAATTGTACTTCATTATCCGACTTATCACGAGGATTAGCCCCCTATATAATGTTTTCCTGGTCGTAGAGCTCCCCTGCACAAACTGCGCAGTAGTGTTCCTTTCGCGGCTTTTCAAAATGGAATATGTTCGAATTCAAATCTTACACACTGCATAATAAAATGAAACATCAGCCAAAGATTCAGAGTGAAAACGGCCATGAAGGCAAGCGCGGTCTGTCTCACAGAGTAAGGGGAGAGTGAATTGGTTTTCTGTAGCGAAGGCGCGATTAGCTAATGCCGAGACAGCCTCGAGTATTCTTGAGCACGGAAAAGTCACACCGAGACACAGCGCCCACTTTTTGACTCCAAAACGCCATATCCAACGGTGCCTCGTCGATTTGCTCTCCTTTCCGCGAGTCCCAACGATCGCGCGTAATTTGCGACCAACAGGAAGCACGGGTTTTCTTTATTAAAAGGTTCGTCTGGCGCGTTCTGCGGGGTCCCCCCCCCCCCCCCCCCCCCCTATAGACCTCTCCATAAAATAACCCTTTTTTTTTTGGGGGGGGGGGGGGGGGGGGGACATTAAAAAAAAAAACTTCTCTTTTGGAGAAAAAAAAAAAAAAGGATTCCAGTATTTACAAATTCTCAGCCCAGCGTGCGATTTCCTCAGCCCAGCACGCGCATGGTCGTCGCTTCGAAAAGCGAGCAAATCACGCGCCATACGCACGAACGCTAAAAATGGAACCGGCCAGGAGTCCTTTTTTGGAAAGGTCTATACTCCCTTTTATACTTAAAGGACTCGTGCGGTGGTATCTGAAAGTTACAAAGTTTTTGCGCTGGTCCCGTAGAGAAGGCCTAAATTAGTCAGATGGGATATCTATATAATTAAAGGACGCCTCAATTTTCGTTAAATCAATTATGGACATCGATACGAAACTTGACGCCGAATTTCGCAAGTGTGCATGGCTGATCGTGTCGTGATTTCACGCGGGCGTTGACTTATTCCCGGTTTTGTTCAACGTGGTTGATGGTGCACAAAAAGATGATTGTAGGAAAATTTTGCTTACCTCAATACCGTAAATCTTCTCTTGAAGGTATTTTACTGAGACAGCAGTCAAGAGCTGTCGTGGCTCTCTTTGCATAATGTTACGTCAGAGCTTCCGCTGTTGCTAATGAAAACGCTGTGTGTTTTCCAGGTGCAATCTGAGGAGTTGGGCTCTGTTTTAAATTGAATTACGTGTTCGGCGGAAGATTACAAATTTGAATATCATGCGGATGATATTACTAAAAAAAAGCAATCACAATATAATTTAATTGTTTTGTGAAAGACAAATTTTTACCGGATAATTCCTTTCATATACGACGCTGTCAAAGCTACTGGCGCGAGCGCGTGGCTTTATCTATGGTTTCGTTTGTGCGAGAACGCGTGCCATCAGTCAACGAGATCAAGCCTCATGCTCGCACCAACTGCTTTGACAACCAGCGCCGAATATTCCCCCCGCGCTTAGAGCGTAAACTAAATTTGTGACACAGCGTCGACCAATCAGGAGGCCGCGACGTCACAATATTGGAAACGACATTCAAAGCGTGAAATAGAAGCGTTCAATCTCGGCCTCTCTGCTCCAGCTCACAAATGTCTGCAGTGAAGACAAAGGCACAGGCGCGTGAGCATAGCTCGGCAAAACGCTTTTGTTTGTACGAGAACTCGTGCATAGGAGGCACTTTCCAAAGTCACGCACTCGTGCCCATGCCTTTGTCTGCACTGCTAATGTTGGCTTGTTAGAACAGCGTCCTGAGACTGGCTAAAAGAAAACAGTGCAAAGGGTGGGGCGCGCAAGCGTCTGGAGACGCGGAGTCCCGCTCGGCTCGTGCGCTGGCTTTGGCAGTGCTTTCTTTCCCCGTCTCAGCTGAGAGGCTGTTTCTAGCAAGTCGGCCCTGGTTTGGAGCGCACGTTCGTTTATTCTACACTTGAATATTGGCGTAAGGAAAACCTCACACGCACAAAGCTTTCAGTCACCGAGAGCTAAACATTTTCACTCCAGCGACGCTAAAACGGATCAAATTAGTCGGGTCACATCTTTAGAGCACAGGACCACCGCTAGGGGCTGTTTCGCGGCCTGTGGTTGGCCCCGAGATGCTCGCCTATTCAAACCAATGTATGGCCAAACTCTCTCAATAAACGGCTCTGCCTCAATATGAGTGGTGCACGTGCTACCGACGCAATTACGTTTTAATTTTCATAGTGCATAGAAGCTTGATATTGCACGTGCTTGCACCAGAAGAGGAAGTTGAAGTATCCTCACTCTGGGTCGTGCAAAAATTCCACCAGGCGGCGATACCCGAACTTCTCACCGTTAAAGTTTTTTTTTTTTCTTTCAGGAAACAATTAAATTATATTGGCATTGCTTTTAGGAATATAATCCGCACAATATCCAAATTTTTAATCCTCTGTCACTGAAGTGATTCAAATTTAAACAGAGCCCAACTGCCCAGATTGCACGCGCAAAACACACGGCGTTTTCGTTGCAAACAGCGGAAGCTCTGACGTAACATCGTGCAAAACGAGCACGACAGCTTTTGAATGCTGTCTCAGTAAAACAACCTCGTTCTGAGAAAGACAAGATTTACGGTATTGAAGGAAGCTCAGTTCTTCGACGATTATCTTTGTACGTACCGTCAACCATGTTGATCAAAGTCGGGAATAAGTCAACGCCCGCGACTCTGAAGTTACCATGCCTGATGGGACATCACGACACGACCAGCCATGGATACTTGCGAAATTTGGCGTCAAGTTTCGCATTAATACTCATAACTGATTTAAAAAAAAAATTGGGGCGTCTTTTAATGAAATAATTCTCAGATCGGACTATATTTAGGCCATCTCTGCGTGACCAGCGCAAAAGCTTAGTAACTTCCGAATATCACCGGACAATCCCTTTGAGTATGAAACGGAGTATATACTATATACACAGCACCATTGTACAGCCCAGTGTGCAGCTTTGCCCCCCTACACGCGCGTGTTTGGTGCCTCGGAACGGCGAGCGAAGCACGCACCACAGGCACACACTCTCAAGATGGCACATGCCAGAAGCTCTTTAGTGGAAGCGTTTTTATTGAGCAGGGTTATCACAAAATCGAACATTAACCCTTCAGTAAGGAGTGCGCATCTCGTGCACGCGTGCCGCCGAACCCCTCCACGAGAAGGCGGGACGGGAAGTCCCAATAGCGACACGGAGACACGGACGCCCGTGCGACGACGGACGGCGGAACGGACTGGCCGACATGATGGAGCGGCGCCTCCGAGAGCTCTTCATTTCGTGATCAGTGTGCGTGGCCAGCGCGCACGCGTGCGGCGCGCGCTTCGGGACCCTCAGCAGTCTGTCGCTCGCGGCAACGCGCAGTGGAACCGAGTTTGCGCGTCACCACGAGCGGCAAGCGGGCTGAGCGCCGAATTCCTCGCGAGACAATTTAACAACGGTGGCAGGCTCCCAGGAACTGTCCGTTCAAGCTGTCAGAATATATGATTTACTATGAGCACGTGCTCGATTCAACGAAGATCTTGGGGCCGGAGCGAAAGGCATGGCCGCATTTCTGACGGCTGGAGATTGCATTTCCCTCAGGAATGTACGGCGTTGCTTACTACACGTTCTATTGATTCTCACAAAGGGTTCGCGCCGACTGCTGGCTATAATCACTGACAAGGTGTGAACGGCAGAAGGAACAGGTAAAAAGGGGCGGGCAACCGGAAGCGAAGGACACCGGATGGAGGTCTCTGTCCTCGTGTCCCTCGCTGCGGCTTTCTTAACATGCAAATGTCGGTGGGTGGCTGGAACGCTCTGTCGCGTTCTCAGGGAGCATCCGAATCGGGGACCTATGCGCAGCACTCATAACGCTTCCTTTTCCGACTATTTCTTTGTCTACTCACAGGAGGCTCCAATGAGCTTTAATGTGGCATAAAGTGTGCGTTAGAACAACCGTAATACCACCAAGAACAATCATATCTACGACCTAAACAACAACTCCTCGAAATAAAACGAAATCAAATCTTTAAAATAAAACGATTTTTTTTTTCAGTAATGTAGCGTCCTCGCGCATGAAATAAGTTAAACGTAAACAAGAAAAAGAAAGTCAACTATTCTTGGACATGTGCAAAACTCTAAAGAAACCATTTGTAAAATAATAAAGCTACACGTTACTGAGAAAATAAACACAGGGACGGACACGACGACACACCTTTCGTGTGCGTCCCTGTGTCGATGTGCCGTCGTTCCTGTCCCTGTGTTTATTCCCTGAGTAGCGTGTAATTGCACCAACGTGCTCCCCTTCTAAACTTACTAATGCTAGTCTGGAACCTCGGACCGAGGCTCTATACGTGCCACGCCCGTGTTCGCGCCTCGCGGTGGCACTCACTTTTCCGCAGGAAGCCGTGCCGGATGAGCCTGCCCTGGACGAGCATGCGAGGCAGGAGCAGGCAGAAGGCGGACCAGACGTGCAGCGTGGGCGCCGTGGGACCTCCGTGCCTCCAGAGGGCCTTGAGCCAGGAGCGCCAGCGACTGCGCTGCCGACGCCGGTCCGGCAGGTTCTCGTAGACGGCGTCGGGTCCGCCGTGCACGCCCAGCGGCCACAGCAGTCTCCCGCCGTCGTTGGCCAGGTTGCCCACCTGCAGCATCGCCGAGGCCACGAAGAAGGGCAGCAGCACCACGGCGGCTCCGATGCAGCCCACGTAGGCGTTCAGCTCCAGGTAGGGCTGGTCTCGGGGCGGCCACGGAAGCGCCATGTAGCGCGTGAACCGCTGCACGCTGCCGGCCACAATGTAGATGCTCAGGGCCAGCGCCGCCGTGCAGTACCATACGCAGCAGAGGGAGTTGAGTCGGGGCTCCCGGCACACGGAGAAGCCGCGCCGCGCGCCAGAGGACATCATGGTCGGCTCGCTGGTTGGGGTCCCGGGGCGGCCTCTTACATCGCTTCCTGAAAGAGGGAGGGGGAGGTGTGCATTGCAGCGCTCGAAACGCCGGAGAGCGATAGACTTGCGAGTCGCGACGCGGTCACGCGCATGTGTGTTTTGCGAGTCCACCGCCCAAAAGTGACCGAGTCCGTTAAGGTGGTGGGTGCACTGAATTGTATAGTTTGCTCATGTACAAGACACACTCGCATCTCGAGGGGCGGTTTGGGGGTCGTCCCGTCCCGTCCCGTCCCGTCCCGTCCCGCCCCTCCCCTCCCCCCCCCCCCCTCCCCCCAAGGTGCTCAACGGGCGGGAGGACCATGCGGCACGCATTCACGCAGCAAATACACACCACCCAGACCCTTGGTTGACCGAAGAGTGTGTGTGTGCGAATATCGTTGGAAAACGTGATCTGTGCCGGGATATACGAGGCTTCAGGATTAGTCTTCCAGCGCAGATGAGAGGTCTGGCTAAAGGACGACTCTGGGCTTGGTCGGTCGCCAGGTTGCCAGCACCGACGGCAGAGACTAGCTCTCCTACTCTGACAGGAATTGCTGCAGCACGTGGATTGGCGCTCCCAAGGCCCTCTAAGCCCCGCTATTGAAAGCATGCAAGGTTCCCGCTGATTGGTTCGTTCTTGAGCCTTTGGCCTACTCGCAGTCAGCAAGGCTCCTCTAGTATACGGGCCATGCACAGTCTCCGATCTAGAAGGACACGCCGAGGCTGATTTGCGGCTTCGCGGCGCGGCCCTCCAATCCCGAGGTGTGTATACACACTCCGATCGCCAGCAGGCCCGATCCTCCCGGCAGCCGCCTCCTCACCTCCCCCTTCGTAAATCGATCGTGTGGCGGCGGTTTCTCGGCTCCGTCCTCCCTCCGTAATTGCGTTACAGCCGCGTTTCCCTTATTATTAATTAAAGCGCCGCCGAGAGAGATCGGCCGGCGGTGCGCGGCGAGGCTCGCGTGCGTGCAGCCGCGCTCCGCCGGAAAGCTCGCCCAGCAGGGCGATGCTCGTGATTTGTCTCTCCCGTCTCCTCCAGTCGGAAGTCGAGCGGAACGTGCGACCGAAAGAAAGGGACGGCGCGTGGATCTGGCTTTGTCCGCTGCGCGCGTAGGAAACGGAGGCCGCTGTCTCTGGTAACACTCCAAGCGGAAGTTTGGACGCGCTGACGCGTCTTCAGTATTCGCGTCTTCAACTCGTTGCTCGCCCCCTCGCGGCGGAAACGGGAAGCGCTCTATGGGTCTCCCGGTTCTCCTGCTCAGCGGACACGGCAGTCATTTCCGAATGCAAACAACACTCTCCTCTGCCCAATGTAGCGCTGGAGCCGGTATGGGATTCCACATTAAAGGGACACCCACACCCCCCAAGAAAATTGCTTCATTTTTTGCCAGGCGATTTGATATGGGGCCAGAAGACTACTCAATCAATCTTTCGCTACAGCGTCACGTATATTTTTAATGAAGTCAAGAAACGCGACTGACTGCAACCGCAAGTGAGCTGGGAAGGAAGAAGAAATGTAGAGGACGAGAGTTGCCGGAAGTCACGTGCCTACGCCCGACTGCGTTTTTTTTTTTTGTTTTTTTTCTTCGTTTTTTTTTTTTTTTTTGGTTGTGTGAAGCAGACGAAAAACGCGAACGTGGCGAAAAAGGCAAGAGTCAAGCACTACGTTTTTTCACGTTTGCGCGTTTTTTAGGCTCTTATCAACTTGTGTTAGTAAGACGAGCGATGTCTTCAGCCAGGAGAAGGGGCGACGACTCGGCGTCGTCTTCGTGCGAATCAGCTTGGCGGACGGGCGTGTCGTACGGAGTAAATCCTAATTGTCTTGATCGGTAAAAGATTTTTCTTTCGAAACTAGACAGATTCGCTAGTACCGTGAGCAACAGTTCTGAAGCATAGTCTCACGCCCGTCGTCCGCCGCCATCGCTTATGCCCGAGTCCCACTAGAGCGACAAACAGAAACAAACGACGGCGACAAGCCTCAAACACATGCAGCATGCTCGCGATGGTACCTTTGGCAGGCGTTTAATCGGTCGGTGCTCGTGAAGTAAGCACGAGTGATTGCAAGCCTGTCAAAGATACCGTCGCGTGCATGATGCTCGCGTTTGAGCATAGCCTCCATTATTCTACAAAGCCTCTCAAATCGCGAAAGACTCTGGTTTGAAGCTTGTCGCCGGTGTTTGCTTCTGTTTGTCGCTCTAGTGGGACTCTGACATTAGTCCGCTTCGTTCAGCCGTCCAGCCCACGCACGACTCCCGCGATACGACGATATTTTGAGAACTACGCAGAGAATGCAAAGTGCTCCCGGTTCTCTGTGCAACTTTTATGTATTTTTTTCAATCAACGTATTTTCAGGTTTTTAGAAACCACAAAAAATGAGTATCATATTTTTTTTTGCTATATTTAATATTGAGCGTGAGCCTTCGATGACCCACGACACTGATTATATTTAGTGTGTGCGTCTAGACCATAGAGAACGGCACGTGACCACAAAGAAGAGAGTGAGCGCGATTCGAACCGGCCAGTTCTCGATCGGCGGTTTTCGGGCTAAAAGAAAACGAATTTCGAGCCGCAAATTCTGTTTTGGGTAGCATGGGCTCTCATATATATATATATCATGTACAAGTGAAAACCTTGGAGAGCATAAATACCCTGTCAGTGTCATTTTAAGGCCCATAAGCATATTCGCGTTTGAACGCGTTTAGTGCGTACGTCCTTGCGACCAGAAGTGGTTGCTTGCGGTACGACGCGCGCCGTCGCGCAACGCATCGCAACGGTAGGCGCAAGCGCTCTCCGCAACGCTACGCGTCTGCTTGCCACTACGGAACGCATCGCGTTCGAACGCGAATGGGCGTATGGGCCTTCACTGTTTCACAAGTTTTCCAACGTCAGCGAAACGGGCAGCACTGAACAGACGCAGAAGAGGCCCCGAGGCGTTCCTTCGAACTGGAAAGGCTCAAATTAGCAAAACGATGGGGCGTAAAAATTACAGAAAAAAAAAAAGTTGTAAAAAATTATGTAATTAAAAAAAAAAAAAGGTAAAAGGAAATGGAATCCATTTTTAGTTCGTTGGAACATTTGGTCTGGAAAGATTGGCGGCAAATTTGGAACTTTTGCTGGTTGTTAAATGTTGCGACTTCGACAATCTTTACCCACGATTTGACAATGCTTTACCAACAATTAATTTCAGTTTATATTTATTTGTTATACTAGTTAAAATGTTTTAATTGATCTTAGAATTTACTTTAATAATAATAATAATAATAATAATAATAATAATAATAATAATAATAATAATAATAATAATAATAATAATAATAATAATAATAATGTTTTATTTTTCTTGAGCGCCCACAAACAGCTGTAATGCCTTTTGTGTGGTGCACTGTCATTCCGTGTTCACAGCAACACCTTTTAAAATATAAGCATGCACAAAATTACACAGACATTTGTAAGAACAGAAATACAATTTTGCTGAACAAATATAACCTTACACTAACTCCTGGTTGAATAAAATAAACTTTATAACTTGGTAATTAAACATGTTGATATTGGCACCAGGATAAATTGCCAACTTCGGATTGCCATAGCTGTTCGCGTTTGAAATAAGATTATAAGCAACAAATTATATTAGAAATGGAAAAACTAGGTATTACAACATGTTAATTGTACTATTATTACAGATCACGGTAATGTCGATAGATGCCCGCAAAGGAGCAGGTAACTCACTTTGCGGGCTCTAAGCATCCCAGAAATCCATGAATCATAACGATGCGCGGCCCATTTTCCTAATTAAACAGCAATCAAAGATCGAACACACCGAGCTCATCTCCGGCGATGGGAGGAGCATTGTTCCGGCAGTCAGGACAACATGTGACCAATGAAAATACGACATTTCGTTGAGATATCAAACGCTCTTATTACAAACATTGTATGATTTTAGAGATGACAGAAGCAAAGTAAGAGTAGTCGGAAATCTTTTAACTTATAGCGCAGAGGGAAAATAAAAAAAAAAACAGCGCCCTATGTTTCTTTTTTTTTTTGGGGGGGGGGGGGGGGCGGGGGAGGGGGGGGGGATTTTCTGTGGGAGTGATGCGCTCGCTGGGCTGAGTCGTTTCGAGGTATCACTCCGCGGTTCTACCGGTCGGAGGCGCGAGGATCCTTCGCTTGCTATTGGCTGACAGTGGTCCTGGTTCCGGAACATGCTCCTCCCATCGCCGGAGATAACCTCGCTGGGTTCCGATCTTGGATTGCTTTTTTTAATTGGGAAATCGGCTGAGCATCGTCATGATTGAGGGATTTCTAGGATGATTAGTGCCAGCAGTTTGAGTTGCCGCCATATATAGGCGACCTCAGAAACCTCCTCAGGGCACCTGTAAGGGGAAACGTACGTATGCTACACACACACACACACATATATGGAAAAATATTTTTTTTTGTCTATGAGAAAGTGGGAAGAGAACGAGGGAAATCAATACCAATGGTGTGGTTGCAATGACAGCGTAATAACGATACGGCATTTCGGTGTTCAGCGCTTCCGGGGTCCGATTGCCGCTGCACCGCTTGGTAAGGTCTCCCTAATTATGAATAAGTACGGTTAATTATGACGAAGCACGCTGCTATATATATATCATAGAGCATACATTGACTGCTATGGACCATGTATACTCTATGTTGCCTTGGAATGCGTGTAACGGCTCTTCATTACACTCGAGCGTCATGCTTTCCCCATGAACTCCAGCCCATAAGCACATTCTGTGTTGAAACACGAGCGCGACAAGTAATTTTCATCTGCAATGCGGTCCCAATCAACTCGTCACACTTTGGCTGCGTTTACATGGATACGACAGGGGCGCACCGAATCGGGTTAGCGTATCGAATTGTCCCATGTAAACGTCTCGATTCGCCAGCCAAGCGCATCGAACTGAGTCCGATTCGATCCGTTTGAAGAGGTTGGTTGGCGATTTTCAAGCCCAATAGAAACCTCCATGTAAACTCTAACGAATCGAATCGGGTGTCTGAAGGTCAGGGGAAGGGGGAGAAGTAGGAAGGGCAGAAAGGCTAAGATGACCTTCAAACTTTACTCCCCTCCCCCTCTCAGTTTTGTGCCACCGTCCAAACTACGTAGTCACCGACGGACTCCACAAATCCCCCCCCTCCCCCCCCCCCCCCCCCCCAACAGGTCACGTCGGGTGCGGTGTAATCATTCGACGCGAGCTGTCGCCACCGGTCGATTCGAATCCATGTAAACGCAGTGGTTAAAGTGAATTCAATGCGCTAACTCAATTCGATGCGCTACGGTCGCATCCATGTAAACGTAGCTTTTGAAAAACCACCCTCCCCCTCTCTGTCCCAATGTATGATTTCAGGTTGCAGAAACGCTCTGCATTCCATGCACTTTGTGGGAGTGAACGGCTACAGTGTTTGATCTTCGGAACCGTGTTTCCTTCTCCCGGGTGTCGCAGCTTGCGAGGGTTCCCAGCGGAGCCCAAATGGTTAATGGTGCGGGCGCCCAGTCCAGACGCCACGGATACAGGCCTGGGCCGCGTTCGTGCGCAACCGACCGTTTTGCGAGTTGCTTCATCGGCCTCGTCTCGAGGCCATTAGGGCAAACCAATGGAGAGCTTCGATAAGCTGCCATCGAAGCCCAGCGTGGACAGTAACTCTGCATTTGATGGCCAATCCATTCATGGAGTCCTGCCGCGGCGACGAGGAGTGCGAATGCTGCGGGGAATTGGTGAATCGCATGCACTCACCCTCGCGTATTACGAATCAGCAGGCGCCGCCCTCATGAGTAGCAGACGCCGATAAGCCGAGGAGATCGGCAATTGGTGTGTATACACCTTTTCCACGAAGGGTGTAGTTATCTTGAATGTCGTCACTTCTGGTATGCGTGAAAACATCGTTTTGATCTCTCCATGCCGCTGGAGGGTGTTCACAAAAGATACAAGAATGTCACACATTCTTGTTTTGTCTCACCTATAATTTTTTTGCATATTCCAGGTTGAAATGTTTTATTATATTTTCGTCCCGCATACCAGATACGAAACCCCCGTGACTGAGAACGAAGAGAAACAAAAACCTATATACCTTGTGTTTCAGCAGACTTCTATAAAGCTCCCTAAGACTAGGGTAGTTGAAAAAAAAAAAGGAAACACTTTTCGGGAACTAATTGCCAGCAACGGCGGACGCCCAGAATAGAAAGAAGCGTACTAATTAGAAAACTAATTATCCAAAATTTAATAGTAGACTTTTAATTATTTAAAATTAACACATATCTCTCTCTAAGGAAATTTATACAGCCAGCGAAAATCGGTTTCTCAACATATCACGCTGCAATTTACTACAGAGGTGCCAGCAGGTGATGGAAGTTTGAAGTGAAAAAAATCAAGGAATGAACTTACCTCGGTCAGCAAGAAAACGAATAACAAAAACCTGTCCTGGGCAGTCTACGCCGCCACTTCACAGACGATGCACGCGTAGAGAGGAGTGCTGCCAACAGATGGCGCAAGCCGCATCGGGGGAGCGCCGGCCGATTCGGGTTCTAATGCGAGGTCGTCTGCTATCAACGCGTATCAGTCAGCGCTCCCTCGACACAGCGTGCGCCATCTGTCGGCAGCACTTCTCTCTACCTGTGCATCGTCCGCGAAGTGGCGGTGTAAATCGCCCAAAACAGGAGTTTTTGTTTGTCTCTCTTTTGAACAAGGTAAGTTAATTCCTTGATTTTTTCGCTGTAAGCTTTCACCACCTGCAGGTACCTCTGTAGTAAATTGCAACGCGATGCGTTGAGAAACCGATTCTCGCGGGCCGTCTAAAGTGCCTTAGAAGCGGTAGTTTACATGCTGTAATTAGAAACTTGCTGAGCGTCATCGCAAACCGTTCTATCAGTCAATTTTAGGCGATGCGAAAAATCGAATGATAAGAACATCATCCGCGTCTTGGCATCACCGGCTTGCTCCTCTGCACGTCCGGACATGCGGTTTCAAGTGCGGTAAAAATGAAAATCGCCGGCACCTCTTTCTCATTTTTGTGTATCAATGTTGCGGTGGCGCGTTGTGACTAACGTCTTTACCGGTAACGCCTCTATCGCGCGTAATGGCTTTATCGGTAACCTAGTAACGTAAGTGTGACGATTTTAAAAACAGTAACGGGTAACGTAATTACGTTAGCTACGTCATCTTCCCAAGACTTAAAGTTTTATGTTTTTAGGCGTTTGTAGGCAAACTTAAACCTATACCCGTTTTGACCTTTAAAAAAAAAACTTTTTTTTTTTTTGGCGCATGTTTGTATGCGGCGCGAAGTAGTTCTTACAAGATTTGATTGACGGAGGAAAAAGCGATGCTTTTGGCATTTGAAACGTGTAAGTCTTGATAAGATAACATATATCTAACCTAAAATTCCCCTACATATAACTTAATTATTCACAGAAAGGAGTAAATAAGTAACGCTCCGCAAGAAGCCGGACTTTTTTTTTTACTAGGGTTCTTGAGGTGAAAACGAGTATAGTACCGTGGATCATCTCACGTCATTGAACGAGAAACGAACGCAGGTGTGCGTCTGGAAACAAAAACAAAAATACTGAAATTTGTAACTGCGCTCTGTGAGTGAAAAATGTACAACGGAAATGTACAATGTATAATACAAACTCAGAGTAGAGACGCATCGTTATATTCACTGTATTTTTTATTCTATCACTAGCCCTTTGCACAATGCTGAGCCGATATGTTCTCGTTCACTGCGCGACACGCGCGCACACATCAGTGGTTTGTTTTCGTATCTCGCTCAGATAGGGTATCAAAATACTCAGGGTTTTACCACCTAGCTAAGTTGGGTTCCAGGGTGAAAACATTTCAAAACAAATTAGTTGTTGTTTATACAGCGGGACATATATGTGATGTGATATGATATGATATGATACATCTGTTTTTGCTCAGGAGAGCCGCCTTTAGTCTACAGAACATGGTGACATTGTTTAGTTTGCCAGAACATGGCGATATTGTTACCCACTGTAAATGAGAAATTTAGCCAGTGCAGTACGACTGCTAGCCCGGGGTCTTTAACGGGCATCACGCAGTAATGGCACACGACCGCACGCCGGTACGATGTTCATGCAGATCGAAACGGGCAGGGGTGGGCATTGAACCCAGGATCCCTGGGTTCTGCAGCGCGAGCCTTCACTCCACGTGCTCCGAGCTGGTGTGCGCTATACTTCGTTTCACCTTAGCATGGACTAACTGCGAAGGCCGTGCAGGCGCGAGTGGATAGCCTTGACTGACTTGACAGGAGCACTCGCTGCATGAACGCTCGTGCAGCCGCCGAGGCTTCATACAAAGCAACTAGCTCGCGCTTTCAGCATGCGCGGCGAACATTAGTTCATGATAAGGTGAGACGAAGATAGCCCACTCGGCCACTGATTCCCAACGCATTTAAACACACCAATATTTTTGGAGGCAGCATTGCTGCTGCGAGAAAAAGACAAAACAAAAACAAAAAAAAAAACCTGCGGTTGATTGTTTGTGTTGAGTCGCGCTCTGCACTTCTATTAATCGTGTCGATTGCGCTCAAACCTTTTCGAATCTGCCATGAGTTTTTGTGGGTTTTCTTTTCTTTTCTTTTTTTAATGGCACCAACAATTTATGTTTTCTGAAGCCGTGAAAACAAACTACACCCTGTATAAGAGGAAAACAACAAAGAGTATATTGAATGACAGCCTCATTTTGTTTGTCCCTGCGCATTTTCTCTTTTTATATTTTTGATACTGAACGCAGCCGATGCTGAGATCGCCGGTAAAAGCTAAGAGGGAAGAAAGCGCTCACTGGGGAAAGAAAAAAAGAAGAGTACCTAAGGATGACGCGCGTGTAATCTAAATACTAAAACGCCGTAGTGACGTTCTTATCTAGCTAACTCATTTAAAAAAAAAAAAAAAAACATTATTCGTGTGGGTACATGTCTTAACGACCATTCAAAGTTACGATCTGCGAAAGCGCACCGCGGTCCAACGCCCGTCCTAATCGAAGCTGGCGGGGTTTGAATCCGGGAACAGTTTCTTAAATTAACATATATCTGAAAAGAGAAGAATCGATTCATTTTCCACCGCGGCTTCAAAGCGGTCACAGAACCGTCCATAGCGATTCATGGAAGCGATCGAACGAAGTCGAACCCACGGCAGCCGCATCGGTACAAATCCCATTTCGCGGCGACCCTTTGCCGTGCATGCCGGACTTCCTCCTTACTGTGACCCGCTTTCGAACAAGTTCGTCCGCGCAGGTGTCCGCCGAAGTCGCTACGCCTTCACAAGACAGCAGAAAAGGAAGATTTTTTTTTTTTTTTTTTACCCTACGAGTAAATTTGCATACGGTAATTGAGTGACCGCCCCGCTAGGTCGCCTTTGCGGAGAATCGGCGGCCGTGGAAGTGTAATGCGGACCCTGGGAGCCTGAGCAATACGTCGGTACAGCCACGGAGGTCCAGTTCGTAGCGGCGACGACGACATCGCCGGGATAATTAGCCGCCACGTCCCCGACGCGTCGTTCAGCGCCATTGCCAGGCTTCGATGCACGCTGTCACTGACAATCTACGGCCGAAGAGGAAGAAATGAAGGACTTGGAAAACGTCACCGAGGGGAGAAAAAAAATAAAAGGAAGTCCACGAAATGCCTCTTTTTTTTTTTTTTTTTTTCCTTCGCTAGCAGTGCAGGGGTTATCGCGTTTCGTTGTGCTTGTTTTTTGGTTCCTGTTTTTATTTTATTTATTTTTTCACCGAAAGGAGGTCTCTCTCGTCCAGTGCGCTAACCGAATGACGGCGGCGCGTTTGTTAGCGATGCAAATTAAGTTTCGCACTCGCGCAAACGAGCGTAGAGGCGAGTCCACACTAGACGCGTACGGCAGAGGACGTGGAAAGCATTCGCCCTGTTTCCTTCGTGCTGGGATTTGGAAGGATTTGCGTATACGCTCTCTTCCGCTTTGTCTTTTGTTTTTCATGACGCTTTTGTCCCTTGTGACCTCGACGACCTCCGAATTTCCCTTTTCACATTTGCAGTTAGTAATCTGGCGGTTCTTGGGAGGAGTCGTTTCCAGTGGGGCCTTTCCGAGTTGTGAAAAAAAATTGAAACGAGTTTAGGAAGGCACTAGATTTGCACAGTTATTTCTGGTCTGATATACAATTATTTTCTTTTCTCTCTCTCTCTCTCTCTGTTGTGTTGGGAAGGAGACATAAGCGTCTACGGCAAATAAAAGAAAATATGAAAAAGTTAGAAAACGCTCTCAAGTGACCGTGTGCATGTATGTTAGAGTCACCGTGGTTTGAGTTCTTTAAGTTCGGATGCCACTTGATAAAATGTCACTCTTCTTTTTTCACACACACTCTCTCTCTCTGTTGTGTTGTGAAGGAAGCGTAAGCATCAACGGCAAATAAAATAAAACATGAAAGAGTTAGAAAAAGCTCCCAAGTGAGCGTGTGCATGTATGAGTCACCGAGGTTTGAGTTAACTTTTAAGTTCGGATGCCATTTCATAAAATGTCACTCACAAGCACATACCTTTCTCAAGTTGGGAATGAGCAGACCCGCCATATCCAACACCCCTTAATGAAAGCATTTTTTTTTTTCTTGCTAAGAGATGACGCGTTTATTCCTTCCCTTGACACCGGGAGATGAAAAGCCTAAAACTTCGCGTCGACACAATTTTTTTCCCCTATATTTTAAGACGCGAAAACGCGTTCTCGTTTCTTCCGCCTTTTTTATTTTATTTTGTACTATTTGTATTTTTGAGGTATACGCCAGGTGCTTTCATTAATAACAGGAAATGGATTGCACCCCGGCGTAGGCTATGCTTTTAATGAAAGCACTCTAGAGTACTCCATTACTCGAAAAGTTTTATGAGGTCCAACCTTTCATATCACACGTACCACATACGATTTTATTTTACTTTGTTTTCTTGCAGTACTTACGTTCCTGGCGCATTTTGACCTATTGCTCTTGCGCCATAAAACTCTAATAAATCAATACACTTTTTTTTTCTGATATCTCTTTGCCATGTCCGGGGGCACTTTAAAAACAGTTTTTTCCAAAGTATTCTAAGCTTTGTTTTTTATTTCCTCGGCGTTTAGCTTGTTTGCCTTTAGAAGCCTCTTCCCTTCACCGGAACATGCCCGGGGTAGGAGACTCCCAGGCGAGTGGTCGTGGGAAAAGACTTCGCTACCTCGCCACCAAACAAAAACAATCGCTCCAGAAGAGAGCAAACCAGCTAAAGATACAGAACAACAACGACACAACAGACCGGGCTCCGAAAGTTTGGGGAGCATTTTGTGCCGTGACTTCCGGTCACCCCCCCCCCCTTTCCACTTCCGGTGCACCATTTTCGCCAACTGTCTTCGGGGGAGGTGGGGAGGCTGTTTCCATACCTACTGGGATTTGACGGAGGGAGTGCGCAAACGGTCAAACCTAACCTCGATCGTGGTAGAAATGAAGACGCTGCTGTTATACATGTTCGCAACTACGTCCACTGGGCGCCACCGTCCGATTCCAATGTCTTGAGAAGGCGTCGTAATCGGATTATGGCGCGGCCTGCAGCGCACCTACGCGCACCCCAGCTAGCAAGATGGCGGCGCCCGGAGGCGGCACTTGCAAACGTGGATATGAAACCTTACAATAATCATCACCTGCGCACCGCCGTCTTTGACCATACTCCGTTTCACCAACACCTCCTAGATAAGACGTTGAAGATGCTGTACTTCCGTTGGCATAGTGCAAGACGGCACAAACATACGACCGCCTTTTTGTAGCGTGAGCTACACTGGCCAAGGTTGAGCAGTTTCGCGTGGCTCCCAGAAAGCCGTGCTGCGCATGCGCAAGGAGCAATTACGTCACACAGCGTACAGCTGGCGCGCCGGAGCCGCCGCCGCCACCGCGCGCGCCTCGCCGGTTCGCGCATTCCAGAGGAGTGACGTCATAGCCGCAGCAGACACACTGGCCCCGGCGCGTGCCGAGCTGTGCGCCTCCGTTGCGCCGTAGCCAAGTCTGACGCTGCACCGGAGCCGCTTGATAGCGCCTCTCATTTTCTTTCTTTCGCTACACGAACCCTTTTATACGTAGGTGTGCGACGTAAGCACGTTGGACACAAACAACTATCACCGCGCGACGCAAAAAAAAAAAAAAGAATTTACATTATCGCGCGACATAGCATCACCAAAATTTCCACTCAAGCACGACGAAATATCATCGTAATTTCGCACCAACTCACGTTGTCCGTTCGCATCACGCGTCGCGTGATCGTCTGCGCAATTCTTTTTCTCTTGTTTTTACAGTTTGCGATTAAAACTATACCGTGTATCATCCCGACGTGTAAACCAGCGAAGGTAACGGCGTGATGTCCCTGCTTTCCTACATGTGGTAACAACAATGTTTGGAAATAAAGTGCAGCCTTTTTTTTCTCTTTTTTTTACCTATTTTATAGCGATCACTTAAATGATAATGTGTTTCGGTGATTGATTTGCTTTGTTATAGCGCTCAGTCAAGACTGTCAAAACTGCATTTGTGGCTGTGTGTGTTTTTTTTAACGAGAGAACTAAAGCCCCAGCCGCGCGCCAGAAGGTTCTGGCGTGCGGCCGGCAGAAGAGATGAGTAAGGTGGTGGGTACATTTCTTGCCTTTAATTCATTCCAGATACCAAAATAGCGTTCCCACTCGGCTGTCTTTGCGGCGCTTGATTTTGTTATTTAGCCAAGAGTTCCAGAGTTCCAGGAGAAGCAGACGACACGTCGGCGACAGCCCATCGTTGCGCTTTTTTGCCGGTGGAGGCGCTGACTATCGCCCGAATACGGAGCCTCCTAGACATGCGCTCTGGGGCTATGCGTCGGCTGCGGTTGGACTTGCGAAACGGAGTGCAGTCAAATGCAGTGGGCTGTTGGACGCTTGCTGAGAATGCGCACTAGCTCTCTTCAGTGGCATGTCAGGCGCCGGGCATGCGTCCACACAGCCCGTGACTCGGCATTTTTCGCCCGTTTATAAGCGCTGTAAAAAAATGCACTGGGAAGGTTGACAAAAAAAAAAAAAAAAAGCATTAGACGTTCAGTTTTTGGACTGCTTGAGGGTCCCTCGGTTTTACAGGGCGAGGTTTTGCTTCGTCGTCCTTTCGTAAAACTACACGTAGAAGGATGTTGGTACCAGAGCTGGACAAAGATACTCGACAAACTTATTAGGACAAGCTACTAAATAACTCCTTCATCAAGTATTTAGAGTACTACTCAAGTTACTTTCCTTGCAAAGTATCTTGAGTAGAGTACAAATACTTAGGAATGCAATTCGATTACTTTCGAAGTCACTTCCGCATTGCGTAATTTGTTTCGACTTCAGTGACACTCGGAATTCTTTACATTCAACCAACAAATGTAAGATATTTTTCAGACAAATGAGCAAAAAGCTTTTTCTACGAGTCACATCGCTAAAAATTCCATCTTCTGGTGTGTGTGTGTGTGTGTGTGTGTGTGTGTGTGTGTGTGTGTGTGTGTGTGTGTGTGTGTGTGTGTGTGTGCGTGAGTGTGTGTGTGTGTGTGTGTGCGTGTGTGTGCGCGTTTAATTTGCACATTGGACGACATATTTACTACGCCCCGTGCACTCTAAGAAAAAATAAACTCGTGCATCTACTTTCCCGCACAACAATCTGAGAGCCAATCATCGCAACTTAGAGTCAGCTCAGCGAATGACGATGCCGAAACATGTGTTTCGACAAAAAAAAAAAACGCAGACCGAGTTGTGACTACTTAAACACGAGGAATATACATAGAAAGGGAAATATACCCACGACAAATGGTTTCAAAATATTGAAAAATGTATTTGAGATAATGAGTACAAGAAGATACCAAGAAATGTAATTAAAATAGAGTAGCAAATACTCTCAATCAAATGGAATTGAAAGATACCAAATTACTACCAAAAGTAATTGAAATACAGTATCTTGAGCAAAATATTTGAGATAGGCACAAGTCTGGCTGGTACGCCTCGCCGCCCTTCCCCCCCCTCCCCCAACGCTACCCTCCCCCCTCCCCCCCTTTTCCCCCGCAGGGAAGGAGGGTGCAAACGGGACCAGAGGGGTTTGTGCACACAATCAACAAGTGGTTGTCAACCCCTAAGAATATTGGCTCCCCACTGATGGATAAATCGAAATCTGTCTAATAAGAACGAAGCTCCTTTCTTTAACTGAATGGGAACCGTACTCTCGATCCTTACATATCGGAAGCATGCTTCATCGTGCCTGGCATTAGTTCCCTTTTTTTTTTTTTTTTCGGTCACGATGCACAGAGAATCATTGCGGGTGAAAAGGCTATACGGGCAGTCATCGAAACAAAGTGCAGAGAGACAAGTGCCAACGAAAGGTCACTGGACCGAACGATGAATCGCCGCTGCCTCTAACATTCCGGCAGAAGTGGCGCGGGTTGCAGGTGGCGGGGCTTTGAGCCGCTGAGGCCCGCACCGACGGCCGTCCAGTGCTGCGAGTCCGCGGAACCCGAGTCCGCGGGCGAAGCCGAGCCCCGGCTGCCGGCTCCCATTAGGCGACCGCCAATCTGCGTCTCGGAGATTGGACGGGGTTAATGGGCTCTGAGGGGCTTAGCCACGGGTCTCCGGCGCAAAGCCCGAAGCTATAATGAGGGCCCGGGGCACGGCTCGGGCCCGCCCGTCGAAGACGCCCCGCTCTATCGCTCGCACCATACACTCTGCCTGTATACACTGCGGGTCAGACGACAGCCCCCCGTCCTCCCGAGTTCCCGGCTGGGAGAAGCGGTGCACGCGCATTTGACAATCGTAATGCGGCGGCGGTCGTTAGGGTGAGCTTCGCCCGCTTTCGAAGAGGCCATCCGCCACGGACCTCTCGTGCGGAGACCATTCGATGCGAAAGATTCTGTTGAGAGGCCCGCCAGCGAAGCACCCCCCTGAGAGATCACTTTTAACTGACCGGTGGAACGGTTTGCCTCATTAAGCGTACGCGGATATGAGATCCCTTATATAATATACCTATACCGGGTGCTAATTTATACTCGAAACAGATTTTAAACAAAAGTGTCTTTACCGGTATTCGTGAATGCCGTCTTCACTATATGTTTCTTGAGCTTGGTGGACATTCGAAGAGCGAACAATCGTCACAGACTGATGAGTAATTAAATAAAATTCGTTAATTAACGTTTAATTATTAAAAATATACACATCATAATTATTAGAAATTTACACTGTCATTTAAAACCACTAAACCAATAATTTTTGAGAAAGACTTTGAGCGCGTGAGAAGCGCAGTAGTGCGCTAAAGTTCCCACTCAAGCAGCAGGAGCGAAGGCGCCCGCGCGATTTTTCCGTCTTTTATCATAGCCCCGGCCTTGTACATGCTGCCACGAGTGTTAACTTTAGTGCAGTACTACGCTTCTTACGCGCTGCTGATTGCTGATAAGTGCTGCTTTAGTGGTTTTCTATGACGCTCAGCAAGTTTCTAGTTGGAACCGTATGTCTATTTTCAGCAATTCAAAAGTTAATTAACAAATTATACTTTAATACTGACAAGAGTGGGACGGTTCTTCGCCGCTCGAACGTCCGCCGAGATCAAGAAACATATAGTGAAAACGGCGCATTCACGTAGCAGTAAAGACGCCTTTTTTTAAAAAAAAAAATATGTTTCGAATAAAAAATATCACCTTGTATATGCAGTATACATACTATATATGCAGATGCCTGGTTCTATAGCGTCTTCATGTTTAGCATATGTTTATGAACGAAGCTACGCGGACCGTAAGTTGGTCTGCTTCTTGCACAAGGGTTGCGATGATATCAGAATGCTGAGCTCTTATTGGCCGATTGGAAAGAAGAAAATAGTGGTAGACCTGGAGGCATCGAGCATTGAGGTCTACCCACTATCCTTTCAATCAAAGCCAATCAGAACTCGGCATCGCTCTGACGTCACGGCAATCTCTGCCAGACCATTTCGTCTTCACATAGTCAAGGAGAGCTTTAACAAACGCAGTGTGTGGCTTGTTCCCGCTTCGTGATTCGTTCTCCGGTGTTACGGGTTACGAAGCCGTCATAAAATGCCCTATTACGCCCTGCGATTCTCAGGCTGTGAGTATAACTATATTAATGACATAGAGTGGTCAACACTACGTAGAACAACCAAAGCCTGCGCACTACAACTTTGACGTAACCACCGTGAGATCGAGCGAAGACAGCGATTGGATCCGAGTGCTGCGTCAGTGCTGGGCTGGGCCTCGGGTCCAATGAACGCGTCGAAAGACCCTCGGCATGGGAGCGCCGGTCGACTGGGCTGACGTTCCACGGAGGAAGAGTGGGGCGTTCGGCGACCTTCATTATTCTTGATGCTGTTGGACTGGTACATTTCGAAAGAGCGCTGCGAGATTCCGCAAGCCCGAGCGCGACCTGACGCTTGGTTTTTGTTTTGTATTAGGGGGATTTCGTAGACCGCGTTTCCCCCTCCGCTAAGCCATCCGCAACGAAGAAGTTGCTACTGCGCCTGCGCGCCGATAGCCTTGACTGTAGAGTTTCGGATATTGTAGCGGGTTGCGGAGGGCGTTGCGGAATGGCGAAAACGGTCTACAAAAACTCCCTGTTATCCGTCCCCCGCTTCGTTGCGAGGCCTTTCCCTGCCTATACAGAATGACGCGGTTGATACCCATGTGCCATTTGTTTGCGCGCACTGATGTCTCTTCCTAATTCCTACACTGTTAAGCTTCTTTGCTTTCCTCCTTTTCGTACCCCCCCCCCCTTCCCCCCTAACCCTTCGTTCAGAGTTCGGTGTTGTTCCAAATCAGAACGGCGTTCCCTTGCCTCTACACCCGAGCGCACCACCCACGGGCGCGGATTACCTCGAGGCAGAGGAGCTTGCAGTAAACCAAGTATGCACATACATGAGTTCACAATTTTCACATGTCCCTCGTGCCGGTTCGGGTATACGAACGAGCGTATGACCCGGGTGTGTCTCTGTACTGCGTCATGTGCGTTAAAAACTCCGAGCTAGCAGTTGCGCGCTGTTATGGCGTCCAAGTGAAGTCGCGGCGCCCAGCCTTGTCCCATCATTGTCAAGCGCGAGACACATATGGACGGCAGAATCGTCCGATCCGACGTCCGACCCGACAGTCCAAATGCCGCTCCGAATCGCCGTACGCGACAGTTTGAGACACACGCTTCCGACCTTGCATGCGACACGACGATCCGTTCGGCTCCGCCCAGGAGATCCAAGCACTTCAGCGGATGTCCGCGTTCACAGATCTCTGGTCCCAGATTGACGGTTTAGCTCACACGAGCGAAGTTAGAAGCTCATTCTCGTTAGCGCGTGCATTCTCTGCCGAGGCCATCTATTTCGAAAGGGTCAGCGGGATCCACGCGTCCGGCTTCCCGTCGCCTGTCCCGTTTTCTTGTTCGTCCCGCCAGACCCAGTACGTCATCATGACGTTCGCGCTAGCTGTCCTGTCATTGGCTGGACGCATCCGACAATCCGTCCGCCGTGCGAAACTATCTGGCGCGTTGGACGCACGTCGGATCGCCGATCCGACGCCTGAAACGACCAAATTTTTCGGATCAGGCAGTCGCACTGCCGGATCGGACGTCGGATCGGATTGATTTTTCGCGCATGTGTCTCGCGCTTTAAGCGCGAAACACATGCACGACGAAACCGTCCGATCCGACGTCCGACCGCGCAATACGACGGTCGGAGGTGAGGGTTTTCAACGCTCTCCGATGCTACGAAAACCCTCTCCCTTCAAGGCCATTCCGACAGTCCGCACGTCGGATCGGAAGGTTTTCGTCGTACATGTGTTTCGCGCTTTAGCGTGGCAAAGCCGCTGGTATCCGACGAGTCGGTGCAGTCGCGACCGGCTCAGTGATTACTTTGGAGGTGAGGCGCAGTGACAAAAGTATAGAGGAGGCTATGGTCTATTGCATAGCGCAAAGTTCAGAACGAACGACGGCTCTCGCGAAGGACCGTGTTTTTCGTTGCCTCTCGGGGGACAGGGAGAGTTTTCGTGGGAGGCGCTTCCCAAAGAGGGAAACAATCGTACGCTCCCTGATGCTGCGCGGGTGGCCTCGTTTCCTGGAGCTTATCAGACGCTGGCACAAAAACACACACACAAAAAAAAAAAAGGAACGTCCGGAGTCTGCCACGGTTCCCCAGTTTCCGATCCGAGAGCTAGCGTTGTTCTCCAGTCAATCCTGCGGTGACCTCTACCTGGGATCCGGGAAAAATGTTCCCGGACAAAATGGCCCCGGACAAAATGGTCCCGGTCAAAATGGCTCCGGACAAAATGATCTCAAGCGCAAACCCGGGGACAGAGCGGTCCCAGGTGAATTTTGCAACTTCTTCCAATTTCTGTTTTGCATTAAATACAAATAATCGACCAACGTCTTTGGACGTTGGTCGATTATTTGTACTTAATGCAAAACAGAAAATCAAATGTGTTACTGAATACCTAGATATGTGAAACGTCTCAAGTTTACAAATTCAATTTAAAACACACTGCATGGTCAGGAGCTGAGTCAAGAGAAGAGAAAAGCATAATATAGAAATAATATACAAGATATATGAAATAGCGTATTATAGTATATGATTTTTTAGTACGCGAAAAAAGAAAGTTCCATGTCCCGTCATCTGAAATATGAAGCATGTGAATGGTTGTCTGATTCATTATGTACATGCGCTTTCTTGCTGCACAGTTGCGTTAATTCGAAATTAAAGACAATACTTTTGCAAGTGCAGCCGAGGCTCAGATGATAGGAGAGCGCTCGGAAAGCAATATGTGCTGACGTTCGTCGACCTTTTTGTATCTGTTATCACCGGCTAGTTTAATCAAGTACAGACATGTGCTTTGCGACCTTGCGCTTTTAGTCCACGCGTATATATATGTGTAGCGACTTCTAGGCTCCAGCCCTGTGGTACAAGGCTCTGACTTATTCGAATAGGCGCCATAGGGCCGAGTAAGTGATAATAACAATTTAATGAACTCTTGGGCTCGTTTAGTACTTGTTCCTTAAAATACATTGCGAAAAGCTTAAATGCTTCAACATATACATTACAAGTGTGTTCAATACAGCTTCAAAGTAACTGTTCACTTGAACCATGAAAGAGTGCACAAAGTGTCAAAAAAGCACTTGGGACCACTTAGCCCTGCATGGTTTACATTTGGGACAATTCCGACCGGGACCATTTTGTCCGGGGCCATTTTGTTCGGGGCTATTTTGTTCAGAACCCTTTTGTCCTGGACCATTTCGTCCTATACCCCTTCGGATCTTACTCGGTGACGCATTGCCGCTCCTCGCCAGCCTGACGTCAGCATCTCGAGAGTTCCGGCACAAGGCGCATCGTAACAGTGCAGGTTTTCATGTGTCGAGGCGGATCGGCTTCCCGCTTTGCGCGAACCCATCCATGGGTGCAACAGAAAGCAAACCACGGAGCCCCGAGTCAACTCCGTCGGCCGCGAAGCCCCCTTCTGCAAACCGCAGGCCCAGTTTTCCGACACCGCGTTACGGCGCAGCAGCCAGGAGGATGACATCGCGTGAAAGGATGGACGGTGCGCGCATCCTTTTAATTGCGTTCACCCCGCGCGCGCCTGCTGACGGCGTTGTCTCGCTCGGCGGGGTATGTACATAGCGGCACCTTCCGCCGCCTCAGCGTGTAAAGGGAGCCCCGGGCCTCGAGGCAGGGTCGTGTCAGGAGCAGCAGGCGCCGCGGACCCCGAGTCGCCACGCCGCTCCTTTGTTCGGAGGCCGCAGGCGGAGGGGAGGAAGGGCTGCGCCGCTCGCACAGCGCGCGGCCCACCTAGCTGTGTGCGGTTTGGTCGGAGCGTATGACGCTGTGTGCGTGTTCCCACTCTGCCCGCAGCAAAGCGTCGTTGAACGGCACCCCGCTGCGCCCTCGGGTAATTAAAGTCGCGTTCCGGCTCGTCTCCGAAGCCCATGTATATTATGTACTATAGTGTGTGCACCATGGGGCGAGCTTTGCCAACTGGAAGAGGTTTTTGGGCGGCCGCTCTGCGCTGCCAGCGCCATGTGCTTCTGGAATGAGCACTCAGCGAGGCGAGAGGGTGAGTTCCACGTAGAAGACCGGGTTCTAGCTGCCTCACCGGGGATGCACAGTGTTCGGGGAACTGCTGGCGGCTGCCCTTCTTGATGTCTCTGTTACAGCTAACAGAGGTAGTCACAGTGCGTGCATAATGTTCCTGGAAGGAAAGGTCCACCTCAGCTCTGAGCACCTAGAGCACAGATCCCAGGGATCTTTCCTGGGTTCGATCCCAGCCCATCTCAATCTTGACGTGCGTCGTACCGGCAGGCGGCGGTCGTGTAATCACCACTGCCTGATGCCCGTTAAAGATCTCCGGCTCGCAGTCGTTCTGCGCTGGCTAAGTCGTCCATCCATCGCGGAAACACCAAACGCCATCTCAAGACAAACTTTCCGCTTGCTAATCATTCATACAACCAATTTGACTCCTGAGAACCGTCCCTTAAGAATGCTGAAGCAGCTCCGCTTCCAACACGCGCTTCTTGCCTTCCGCTGTGCTTTGGCTGCGCGTGCGCACAAGACGCGGAAGTGTTATCGAAGGCAGGAAGCTCGCGCTGGAGAAGGAGCTTCTACTGCACTCTTAGCCAATCGCTGATGCAGCTGTTTATAACAGAATGGAATTTAAGGAATGCTGCAACTGTGACACGATACGCTAAAAACGAACGTGATGCCAAATATCACGCAAATCAGGTTTACTAATAGGAATTTCGATGCTGCAGTAGCAAAAACAACAACAACGATAGCTGAAAAAAAAAAAAAAAAGACAGTTTTTGTCTACTTATTACATTTTACGTACACCCCCCCCCCCCCCCCCAAAAAAAAAAAAATAAATAACATCTGCAAAACAGTATTTAAAAAAAAAAAACGATTAGAACGCAGCCATTTTGGTTTCTCTCAAAAGATGATGAATTTTAAATTTGTGAAACGGGATAGAGACACGTACCGTACTTCGCGGAAGGTGGAGTAGAAGATAGTGCGATTAGGCTTTACAAAGTCTGCGGATGCACGCAATTTACTTTAATTACGTGGCAACCAAGGCCCGGCCGCAACAACGGTATGTTTGAAATGAAACATTTCGAACGGAATCGATTGCGAGGGACCAAAGGGAACGGGCGACGGCGAACACTCTACGAGCCGCACTCGCTTCAAAAGGCAGCCGGTCGCTTCGGCGCTGCGAACGTCCCAGTCAACTGCCCGCTACTTTTCATTGCCATCGTAACCCCCCGAACCCATCACGAAAAGGGAGCTTCTCTGAGCGCCGCCGCGCGATATCTTCGCATGCCTATTGTAGAGAGCTGGACCCATCGCCGAGAGGAATGGTCGTTTCTGCATTCCATCCAGAGCTCTCCGTCCAACGTATACTCCACAGCAAACATGCACAAACACGCGCAGCAAACATGCACAAACACACGCACACCGTGCGCCGAGGGGCCGAGGGGCAGGAGGGGGCGAAGAAAAACGCAGCGCCGGAGGAAAGACAGGAGGCGTGGATTTCTCCGGGAGAACCCGCGAAGAGCAGCGCTCGCCCAGGCCGGAAGTGGCGGGGCGTTTCCCTGCCCGCGCTCTTCCGCAAACCCCGACTCCTCTCAAAACATCATGCCGCGGCACGCACAGACGAAAGGACCGCGGCTTTCACGCCCCAAGAAAGGAAGGAAAAAAAAAAAAAAAGGGCCGATGTAGATAGACACACGTCTTTAGTTGCGGATCGATAGGCGTTCTCGTCACGGGGGCGACCCGAGTCCGCCGGCCGACCCGGGGGCGATGCCCTCAACTCGTAACCTGTGTTTCCGAGCCGTTTACATAACAACAAGGCGTCCTCGTGGTGCGCGGCGTCCCTCAGCGCGTAGCTCGCCGCTCGGAATCGATTGAAGTCGATGGCGTTCGGTTACGGGAAAAAAAAAAAAAAAGATAAAAAACACCGGCACGCCTTGTTCTCCCGAGGGAGGTTCCCTCGCGCCGATCGCCATCTCGCTTTCTATAAAGAGCGGCCGTCGATGTAACGGCCGCAAACTAATTGGCGCCCGTTTTGTTAATTAGGGCGCTAATGGCGCCTGTCAGGGCGGCCGTTCGGGAGGGTCCGCTGCCCGCCTTCCTGCCGGTCGGGAGTCCAGAGGGCCCGAGGAGGCCGCCCCGAGTTTCCAAGGCATGCAGCGCGAGGGGGGCCCCCCTAAAGAGGGGTTTTCGGGGTTGTCGGTTGCCACCACGCGGGGTGACAAGGAACTTTTACAGTGGCGACAGAAGAAAGAAAAAAAGAAGAAAACTCCGCTCTTCGAAATCACAGAGCACGCCAACAGGAAATCAGTGCGATCTGCGAAAGTATAACCTATAAATACCCCCCCCCCCCCTTCTTTTTCTACGAGGAAAATGAAAATAGTTTTAATATAACACGGAGGTTTGCGATGTGAGACGTATATGATACGTTCTGTTCATTACGTCAGCCGATCTATGCTCATTTTACGAGTCTAACGAGGCCTGCGCATTTTAATAAACACGGAGTTCAAGGAATCATGTTCGACCTGCACCACAACAGGGTGTACTGGCGGGAGGGTTTTGTTTTTTTAGAACACAGCTGTTCCTTAGTGGAATTGTCGGCCACGATCTCTATTATTTTTTGTTCAGTCATTATTTTTTTTCTTATTTTCAGTATCGTAGCGATGCAGCATCGTATGGAATAGATTACGCGTCCGCACGGTACGCGCCCGACGGAACGTAAAAGGTAACGAAAGATAACGGCGGTACACACACCTGGCCGAACGGTTACAGTACGCCTTATCCGTGTACCAGCACGGAACAAAAATTACTTTCGGGCGGATATGCTACTCTGAAACGAGATGGAGTACACAGAATGGCGACTCGAACTTCCCTTAAGCCACGCAAGTTTCTCTCCAATAAAATAAACGGAAAAAAAAAAATTAAAAGGAAACGAAGCGCACGAGGCAGATCCACTTCCGCAAAGCATACACGAATCTAAAAAAAACGGCTCGAAAAAAAAGCAAAACTTAACAGGGAGAGGCAGCTCAGTGATTCCCGGGGTTCGTCGAGCCCAATAATTGTGGCGCGCTTAATTTGAGAACGCCAGGCGGTGTTTGCTCGGAGGATTAGGCGAGGCCTGCTCGCGGTCCCCGCAACCCCGTGCGCCGCACCGGCGAATCTGTCAGTCTCGGGGTAGGGTAGGGGGAGTCCTTCTCCCGTCGCGTCACCGCTTCATTTGGGAAACATCCTTTCGCTCAGAAAATATGAACATAGAAATAAAAAGAAGCCTCGTCCCCTTTTCCAGCGTCGATTCGCCCGGTGGCCGAGAGAGACCTCAGCCGCGAGCTTCCCCAGCGCTTGTCTTCCGACCGTATTGCCGCTGATTGGTTGCTTCTCGCAACTCGGGAATTTCCAAGGGGCTTTCACCCTCCCACGGACGAGAAACCCAAAAGGGCCGTACCGATCGGCGGCAGAGTTGCCCGACCCTCAAAAATACTCAGAAAATACACAGGTGCACCAACCTGAGTGTGCAAACACAGACACCCGCACACACGCGAAACATTAAGGAACGGATTATCCGCTCCCTTTCTCCCCACGCGACGTTAGTGGCGCCGAGAGACGTCTAGCGTCCCGCCTTAATCCCTAGCATATTCCCGGGTTCTAACGGACGCGGTCTTGGTCCGGCTAAGAGCGTCGCTTCTTCCCATCCCGGCTCCCTCGCTCTCCGATCCGTCGGCGCTTCTTTTGAAGCGAGCTCTCCATCCTCCAGGTAACGGGGCATTCGGCCACTCCCCGGGATGAAATGTTTGCTCCGCGGAGAGAGCTTCCTGCGCGGCTTTTCCGATTTGCCGGCAGGCGCTTCGAGATCGGGGAGAATGCTATCGGATATATATTTCCGACCAGAATCCTTCTCTTTACCATCGCGGCCCGTCCGTGCTGGAGCCCGCGCGGAAAGTTTTATACACCGCTGCGGGGGAGGATTGGAAATTCGAGTAAATCTGATTACCCCTTCCGCGGAAGCGCCTGCCATCGTCGTTTCGACGCTTGGCGGGGCATGTTCTTTGGCAGATCGCCAAGCCGTCTGCTTACCATCGCGGTGTTTAACGCCCTCCGTCGAATTTCGAATGCCCCGCGCACATTTCGGGATTTCCAAAGCGCGCTTCCCCCGAGCTTGGGTCCACAGCGCCAGATCGGCGCATATCAGAAAGCAAGTTAAGCGCGGCCGCCAAACGCGAAAGCGGCGCGTTATCCAGTATGTTTCGCTCACTTGTCCATGTTTTGTTCGTGCATTCTCTGGATATACGCCCGGCTTCAGAAGTTGAAGCCTTTGCTGGTGCGGACACCTTCAGGAACCCGGGTGACGCTTGTGCCGCGCGCGTTCTTGCCCAGCACCTACAGACTAACACGCGGCTCGGACGTCACGCCTCTGCGGTGGCGTTGTTGTCGTCATGGCGCATGTGCAGAAGGTTCACCTAAAGCGAATGTGGTTTCTGGGCTCGCGCAGTGCCCACACCCGGTGTGGGCAAACGCGGGCGTGTTTGGAAACAGTGTGTCCGTCTATACTTTGAACATTTCGTGTGTCCGGCTTATTTTTGTTCCACCGTGGTCGTCAAAAACAAACGAGCTTCTTGTCGTTGTTCCTACGTGCTTGGTGGAAGCCATGTTCCGTTTACAATAGTGACCAAGTCACAGTAACGTGCACGTTATTTATTGCCGTGATTGCGCTTATGCTCTCGCAGCGGAATAGCTGCCAAAATTATATGAGCATGCGCTGGCTTGAAACTGTCGCTTTACTGCATTTCTCGTAGGAGATAAAACGAACGAAATCGGTCCAGTGTACAGCCTCGAGCCAGTGACTCTCAGACTCATTCGCGAGAAACAAAAGCGAAACTTGATCGCATATTTTCGAATGTACATTTCATCTTAAGACAAATACGAATATCGTCGAGCCCTGAAGCTTACCACGGATGTGTTCTTGAGTGGTGAGTATATAATACTGGAACTTCACGCGAGAGAGTTAATAAAACCAATAAAGCTGTGCACGCTGCGTAACCTAGCGCACTCCTACTTCGAACTTTCTATCTTATTTTCTTTTTGTCTCCTCTACTCCGAAGCTTTTTTTTTTTTCTTCGAACAGCTTTGAATAAGTTTCGTACGCTTGGCTGCCTCTCAATTTTTTTTTTTTTTATTACCCCGAGGATAGGCTGCACCCCGGGGCATTCAGGCACAGCCGGCCATGAAATAGCCCATCTTGCTGCCAAAGCCACAGCAGCCAAGGCCTCCTCGCGCCCAGCCCGGACTAGGAGGCTCCTTGTCACGAAGGGGCTCCCCCTCCCTTTACTCCGACAGGTTGCATACCCGGGCCAGAGCCAAGACCTCCAGATGACCAGGCCGTAGTGCTACGTCACCGATTTGAGGCCATCGCGTGAAAGAGATTAGGTGCTGCGTCAGTGTTCGGCTGGGAGTGTGAGAACACGAGTCCCAGAAATCCGATATTGCCGCCAACAAAAAAGATCCCCAGAAGAAAAAAGAGACCATCTGCCAATAGTGCGACACGGGCCAACGGGCCACCTCCCGCTACATCGTCCAAGATTTCCTGGCCCTGACCCAGAAGATGCAAGAAGCACCCTCCGGACTCGCATATAAACTCAAGCCCGCAAATTACATAGACTGGATTAGAAGACGATAGCGGAGCCGTCTTGAACTCGCTCCCGGTCCACGGCCGGGAGTCGAAAACGAGGCAACCCCCTCTGACGACTCCACCTCCCTTCCCTCCCTACTCATGTCCGACAGGTTTACGTAGAAGCAGAAGTGCAGAACCACCCGGCAGACATCCCTATATATCTTTCCCTTTTGTAATTTATCCATCATTTACTTAATATGAGCGCGATAAATGCATCCTTTCAAAAACAGCGACGTGGTAAGAGATGGAGAACTGGAACAGCCCATTGACAAATCGCGTCGCTTGTTTCACTCAGAAGTAGCACTTGAAAACACCCGGTACTCGAGTGCGTACAAGAACGCGAATCGGTGGACAGGGAAAACACTTCCCCGAGACGCCTATCGTCGCCGCGCCATTATCGACGCCACGAATGCCAGGACACGGATTTTGGGCGAGGGGGACCATCGGGAACAGGCGTTCCTTGGAGAAGAACCGCCATGCTCGTCGACGCTCACCGGCCATCAGCCCTAAACGGAGCCGTGCTCGGATATCTGCCGGGCGGCCACGGGAAACCCCCGCCAAGAACAACCTACCGCCCCCGTGCTATCGAGTCCTCGCTTTTTTTTATTTTTTTATTGTTCACTGTCTCGTTGAACTAGACGTTTTACAGCGTGCTGTTATAGGTAGTGACGGACCGATTCTGCTGAACTTCAGATTCGGCAAAGTTCGGCAACATGACGGAACTTTGATTTGAAGAAGAGGTATAGGCAAACATTCGGCGAAAATTCGGCAAACGTCTGCGCACGCGCAAGAACGCAATGGGGCCATGGATTGCTAATGGATGCCGTGCGGTTGCGCGGTTACCATCGTACAGTGTAGTACTACCAGAAGTTACCGCAAAGTGCGGTGTAAGCAACATGGTAACTGAGTTTGTCAGCCTTCGTGAGTGTCGTTCTCTTCAATATTTTCTGCCTCAACAGGAGAATATTGACCAGGAATTGACGCAGTTCACTGCGCAAGTGGCAAATGATGCAGTACATTGTGGATATGATTTTCATTTTATCTTTCCAGTGATGCAACGAGGTAGTTGCAACATTGACTGACAAGTACTTTAAAGCGCTTTTCGTAATTATAGCAATCCTGTTTTCGGCTCACAACTATAGTTTGTGCCAAAACCAATAAATATTGCATTGAAATCAGCGTTACTTCGCGTTTTTCATCTATCCACAAAAAACTAAGCACAGAACTATCATGCCCGATGTTGCACATCCGATATTCCTAACTCTTCTCATCTTCCTAAACATGCGTGTGTGTCCTAAAATCAGAAACCGGCAGTTTCAAAGTTAAAAACGAGACGTTACGAATATGGGACATACACTTTCATGCAAAACTGGCGTCAAGTAACTCAAATAAAATTAAAAAAAAAAAAACCTGCATATTTACATTAAAGGGGCGATGCAGCGATTTTTGTATTTTGCGCAAATACCGCTTAGAACGGATTCCTGGCGTTAATGACCTGTGAAATACCCGTTCGTTCTTCAACACACGCAGTCGAAGTAGCAGGAAAAAATAAAGAAAACGAGCAGAGTTCACCCCCTCAACTCGCAGCCAGAACAAGCGGCCACGTGATCTGGAGCCGATTATATGCCGCCAATGTTGATCATAGCCATGCGCTGGGTTGGCAAGGCACAGGACACGCGCTGAGTTCCAGACATTGCGATGGTTCGGCTTTTGTCGTCATTGCAGCGATTGGACACAGGACACTACCCGAATGCTTCTCGAGCTACCGATTATCACGAGCCCAAATCGAGTGCCCACGCAATGTTCGGGTCCAATCTATGAGTCGGATTCAAATATCGTCACTGGGCGGTACTGCTACCGCCGAGCTACGTCTTCAGGTTTTGCGAAGGAGAGATTGAATGAAAACGCTCGGTTTTGCCCCCGAAATTACAGCGCAACAAAGGAGTTTCTTGGCCAGTGGCGTTGCGTGCGAGTATCCTTGAGTCCCACTAGTGCCTGCAAGCTCGTGTAGAGTGAAAAACATTCCAGTTGCATATCGTTGCACCGCCCCTTTAATATTGTTATCCCTTCTGGTGGAGGCTCAGCGACTGTTGCATTCATTTTCGCTCACGAAACGGTGATTCGCAGAGAAAGTAAGAAGGCAGTGGTACCGGTGTTACCACCTTTATTTTAACAATGCACACACTTGCAGGCTTGTGCTGATGAGGCCTCAAAACCGAAACTCGCGTTTCGTGACTGTAAACCTCGTTGCCACACCACTTCCGCTAAATATGACTGTAAAATTGCCAGTAAACACACAAAAATTACACCGATACAATTATCTTGTACAAATATCACCTTATTTAGTAATAACTGTAAATATCCATTAAAAAAATTAAAAATGTTTTTGCTCGATAAAAGGAAATATAAACTTTTAAGTTTGCCAACAATGTATTCTTGCCGAATCGTTGCAAAATCCTTAGAAAAGTTGGGCAAAACTTCATGTTTGCCGAATCCGAAGATTCGGCAACTAATTTTCGATTCGGCAAAAGTTCGGCTCATCCCTAGTTATAGGCTGTTCCCACCAGTGGAATGGACGTTCATTGCGTAGGGCGTCCGTCGCGAGATTGCCAAAGTGTTTGAAAAGGATCGCATGCAGCTCTCAGGAATCGTACTGGGACCGCCGCGTATGATGTGGGCGCGTTACCTCAGAGCTATTCCACAGCGTTGGCAATCCGCTTTATATTATACGGGTTTTGTGGAACAAACGTGACTATGAGTCTCAAATAGTGCCCGCTAGATGGCCACAGTCGCTGTGACGTCGCGACATATAATTCTACGTCGTTCTTAATCCCTTCCATATTTAATCGAAGTTAATTGCTGAAATTAAAAAGCTTCGGCTAGCTGACGCAAGGTGCCACCCGATTAAACGGCTTCAGCCGTATCTATCCATCCAACCAGCCCCTAAAAGAAGGGCCTGCACTTGACGTCATCGTTAGTGGATCCCAGCCCCAAGCGGCAAGTGCGCTGAAACTCGACGCGTGTATACAGCGCAACGCAGCAGTGCGTCTTGGCGTCGCCCTCGTTGTGACACGCTGAAAGACGCGCTGGCCGCGATGCTGACGCGTCTCGCCCTCCGTCGCAGGGAGAACTGTAAAGCCTGGTTCAGACGGTTGCGTTTGACTGCGTTGCGGCTGCGAGAAACCAGGACATCCCTGCTGCTTCTATCGCGTGCCAAGACGATTCCTTGATTTGGATTCCACGCTTCATACGAACCACAGATGTGCCGGTGACTCGCTTTCGGTTCTCGACGCAAAGCAGTCAAATGCACTCAAACGCAAGCGTCTGAACCGGCCTTAAAGGGGCGGTGCAACGATATTCGTTTTGAGCGTTTTTCTTTTTGTATGAGCTTACTGGCTCTAGTGGGACCCAAGTACACTCGCACGCAACGCCACTGACCAAGAAACCTCTTTGTTGCGATGTAATTTCAAGGAGAAAAGCGAGCGTTTTCTTTCAATCTATCCTTCGCAAATTTTGATGACGTACCCTGGTGGTAGCAGCATCCTCCAGGGACGATATTTGAATGCGGCTCATAGATTGGACCCGAGCATTGCGTGAACACTCGATTTGGGCTCGTGATGATTGATAGCTCGAGAAGCATTCGGGTAGTGGCCCGTGTCCAATCACGGCGATAACGACAATAGCCGAGGCATTCAATGTCTGGAAATCAGCGCGTGTCCTGTGGCTTGCCAACCCCAGCGCGTGGCTACGATTAACATTGGCGGCATATCATCGGCTCCCCCCTTGTTCTGGCTGCGAGTTGAGGAGGTGAACGCTGCTCGTTTTTCTTTAATTTTTTCTGCGACTGATACTGCGCGTGGTTAAAAACGATCGCGTGTTGCATAGTTCATTGGCGTCAGGGATTCGTCCTGAGCGGTATTTGCGTAAAGTACAAAAATCATTGCATCGCCGCGAGAACGAAGCCCACCGAGCCAACGCGAGACTGCTCATTTTTTAGCGCTGTTTTCTCAGCTGCCTTGGCCACCAGTAAGCCCAGCCAATTCAGACTGAGGACCGCGCCACGTGACCTTGTTTGTGCTCCGTCGTGTATCACTTTCGCCCGATTCCGGTCACGTGACATGTACTCGCGGCGCTGTATTTTCTGGGGATGTCCCGGCGGCAGCAGGGGTCCGCGACGAGTTCAAGAAACTCCGGCGATTTATGGCGTTGCGCGGGATCTTGCACGTCGCTGTAGCGATTACCCGCACATAATCTGCCTTCAGGGGATAGCACGACGATGTTTTTGAGGCTCGTAGGAGCATCGTAAAACTCGCGGGCGGCGTTCAATAATTGCGCGAAAACGGTTTCTACTAACGATCCCTAAACAACAATTCCGTACGCCAAGTGTCCGAAGGTCGAAGAGGGTATAGTTGGTTACGAAGGCGCCATTTTTGCATGTAGGTTCATTGGAAATTAGCTAAGGGACGGAATGTATGAAAAATAACATTAAAGGGTGGTCTAAGGATATACTAATCTCGGTTAGCTTTAATATCTCTATACTGCCGACGGTATTTTTATATCTAGAATGGCCTATTTTTTACACATACTTGTTGTGTCCACGCGAAAATTCGTACATGAACGACCGTGCTGCGAGCTAAAACGGGATGCAAGGGCTTAGTTGGGCTCGCACTGGAAAATTGTCCCTGCCAATCCCATTGATATGGCCCACTCGAAACAAACGCCGAAGCCTCGCTCCAACACCTCCTTTCGCACACTACAACGCGGGACACCAGCTGAGGGAACGACGCACCATACGGGGTCACGGGCATCGGAGAGGAACAGCGACCTCGTGGCCCCAATCAAATAAGCGCACAGAGTGGCAAAACGGAAAGACGCCATCTCCGTCCCATTAGCGCCAGAGTGGGCGCAGATGACGCTATCAGAGATGCTCTAACATCGGCAACGGCCGAAGCACTACGCTCCGGGGAAGTCCAGGTGCGTTCCGCGTGTCGAGGCGCCTCCCTTCCGAAATAGCAGCCGCTTCTGGCGACGCCGTGCAGCCCCCTCCTGGCGAGCGAAAAGACCCCCGACGAAATCCCGCTTCCCCCGCGGGGCCCGGCGACCAAATCCATTCGAGGCCTCCCGATGATGATGGCGAGGAGCCAGAAGGCCAGCGCCCGCCGGAGTCAGGCCGCCGGCCAGCAGGGACGATTTCTCGAGGCGTCCCTCGCCCGCCGCCCGGTTGTTATGATTCTTTGCGGTCCAGGCGGCCGGGATTTTGTCCGCTTATCGCGGCGGCGTTTTCCGGGCGCCCATCTGGCGTCTCGACGGCGGAGGAAGAAGAGGGGTCTTCGAAGGCGGACCGGTGGGCGCGCTCGCGGTGCACACGCCTCGGCCCAGGGGCTCGCTCGGCGGGGATCCCCGGGGGTACGAGGGACAAAGGAGACCGGAAGGAAACAGCCCTGCTTCGGGCTCCTCGGGACGCCCGCAGGGGATGGCCACGAGATCCGCCGCCTTGCTCGAGTTCCGGTGCACGGAGAAGAACCTTACATATTGCCTGCCTCCCCCCCACCCCCCCCCCCCCTTTTTTTTTTCTTTTCTTTTTCTTTTCGTATTTCATGGCGCGGATTGGCCGCTGGAGCAGGTGGGCGAGATTGGAAAGCGGAGAACACGCATGCACGCTGAGGTGTACAGCTAGATATAAACGAACCACGCCTTCTTTTGTTTGTTTCCTGTCGACGCATATTCGGAGATTCCCAGCTTGCACGCGGAGACGGTTTCCGAGCACTGGCTTCTTGGAATTGCTTGGTCATTGAAAGTCAATGACAAGTTCTTTCGCGCTTTCGTTTATTTTTATTTTGTGTTTATATTTATCCCCTAGGGGTGGTGACATGCTTCAAAGTATCAAATGTGGTCGGCTGACGACCATGAAAGTCAGTGGCGTAGGCAAAAAAAAAAATTTGGGGGGGGGGGGGGGGGGGGGGGGGGAGGGCGCTTTTCTCCTGGCTACGTTACTGAGTGGAGTAGCCCGTAGGAGGGAACAGTGTGTTTGTCTCATAGCTTTTAGTCACGAACATGGCGTGAAAATTTTAATGCTCTCATCAAAAGACCCTTCATCTAAATAATAGTTGAATGTAATGAAGATGAGTGGTGCGAATCTTTAAATGGCGGACCAAAAAACACAACTGCGATTCAGGATCAGAGTGTGCTCTTTACGAACGGAACGTGAACGAAACAAATCAAAATAACTTTAGGGACTGACGACATCACCACTCGTCATCATAACTTCCCCCCTAAGGCTCTGCAAAGCATAAAAACTAATTTTTTTTTTTTTATTTTTTATTTAAAGTTTTCTATCAAAGATGAGCGGTCCCTTCCACCGTAGCGAGTCAAATCCGAAAATTCAGATGATAAACCGATTGAGACTGATGAAAATCGTACACTGTTTCACGAAAGGCGTTTGAGTAAAGACATTCTGAGGAGAGCGTGAGCGGTATACGCTTAGCGAGAGCATTGCGGCACTGCATCAATCTCTCTCAGTTCAGTTTCAAAAGGGCAATCAATCGTGCGGCCGCACGCCGAGAACGTGGCTCAGATCACTCTCCAATAGATATCCGCCGAATTCGATAAGCTCTTTCGGCAGAAACAACCTTGCAAATCAAAAATATTTCCAAATAGATCTGTAAATCGGCCTACAAAATCCTAAAGAGAACTGTTTATGTATTTGTATCTCTATTACAGTATGTCAGATACTGTAAACGGAGAAATGCGTTATTGCAAAAAAAAAAAAAAAGTCTATGCCAAGGGGACAGCGTTGGGGATATATACAAGTAATTTAAAGTAGGAAAGAGACGATGAGCCGAGAAAAATTTATAACTGTGAAATTGGCAGAGTGGAGCAGATGCTTTTCTATTAGAAAACTGCGTCTGGAGATTTTTCTTTGGTGGCGTATTAGTGCTCTACTGTTGCTAAAAAATAAAAAAAACTACGGGTCATCATTCTCGAATTGAGTGAAATTAGTTTTGTATTAATATAATAAAATACAAATTAGTGACTGACCATGAACGACAAGTGGCTGCCTTAGAAATAGGATAGGATTGGTATACTGTTCATGAAACATATGTTTAACCAGGTTCAAATTATGGTTGAAAATTTACTCTTCAATTGTTTTCAAGTTATTCTGACAAGTGCGGAAGACGCGGATAGCATTACGAATAGCATACGTCCGACAAAAAAATGAATAAAACAAGTCAAGAAGGCTGTCGGGAAAATTGGAGACACGGTTAAGCTGATGCTCTCAAGGTGTCTGTCACGCCGTCACTTAGACTAAAACATAGTATATTTACATAGAGTGATTGAATATGTATCGGTTTGAGCGCCAAACCCTGCCTACGTCCTCTTGGAAGTGTTGCCCCAGACTCTATAGATATGACAACCTTCCGCTAATCAATGTCAACCTTTAACAGGACGGCGGCGCAGGAGATACACATTCTCTCTCGTCCAGAAAGCAAGGCACGTATGTAGCGCGAAGTACCGGAGTTTACACACTGCGCACCCGGGTATAACCAAAGAGTTATAGTAGTAGGTCGTTCGGATACCTTCCATAACGATAGCCGATAACGATACGATGCATGCGAGGAGGCGTTGATGGAGTACCGTCAACGCCTTACTTAGCATTACACAGCTACTCCAATTCAAGCTTTCAATTCATACCTACAATAACATAAAACGGGACCTGTCCACACTCCTCGACCCATTCCTTCCTAATAGTACGCAATGCAATCTTTGTCATGGCAGATTGGTCAAGAACAAACTATGGAACACATCAATTGGCATGCTTAATATTTGATTTCCTAAACAAACTTCCAGCCGTTTCAGAAATTATGCACGACTGTGGCTCAAAGTATAGAGCTAAAAAAAAAAAAAAATTAAAAAGTGCTTTCTTTTGACGAGTGTCTCATTCTGTGTCCGTTGTCCTGTCGCGCTTTTTAATCATTATGCTTTCGTTTACTATGTCCCATGGAATAATTCTTTTTTTAACGTGCCTTTAATTGGTCTTGATTGCTAGAATGTACCCCATGCTTCATTTTTGTATAGGTGATCCCGCACAATTGTTTTCAGTGACCATTTTACATGATATGTGTTTGCATTTTTGTTACGGATCGTTTTTTACTGTTTTTTTTTTTTTGCGTTTCCTCTTGTCCCTTGAGTCAGGAAAATCAAATCTGTTTTTTGCCGTGCTACCCTAAATCATGTGCCTAAATAAAAAAAAAACAAAAAAAAACGGGTATTGTTATTGTAGTTATCAAAACCATGTACTAAAACTTCCTAATGTCCGCTAAAGAAAGGTCGGACAATAGTGGCAACGGTTATACAAACAGGCTACCGTTTTTTGCTTAACGAAGAAATACGAAAAAAAAAAAACACTAACACCCTGCTTATTCACATCTTCCATTGAAATCTAACTGCTGCGGGAAAAATTCCTACACAGCGGCGGGCAGTGACGCAGAGAGAGAAGTTTTAGGAAGGAATGTGTCGAGCGTATTTCAAGTTGCGCTCCGATTCCAGACACACACCAACGACTGCTCGCGGTCAAACTGTGACTGTACAAAAACGGTCTGTTCAACGAAAACACAGCCGAGCGCATGTGGGGGAAAAAAGCGAATATAGGTTGCGGAAAAAGAGGGTAGTAGATCTCGACTGCAACTGTACAAGCTGTGTTCCTCAACTCGAAAGGGACGAAACTACAGCTTTTTGCGATTTCAATTTTCTCTCTCGCTCTTCCGTCACAGTACAGCTTGAAACGCACACATACGCGCGCGCGCGATAATCCCCCCGCTTTGCGTGAAACGTCCACCGATACACGCTCAGTGCGTGTCCTAGTTGCACCCGCCATAATCGTGGCGCCAGTCATTGGGGCTCCCTGCACGCAGGGGACGATATTAAAACCACGCAAACTCCATAGCAGAGACGTCAGTCTTAGGTACAACTACCGTAGTCGAGAAGAGCTGCATGGGTCCGATTTTGGGTCACATCGAGAGCGACATCTAATTCACCTCTTGCGGAGCGAGCGAAGAACGCGGTTCGTTTAGCACAATTCGCAGACGTAAATAAAACAAGAGAACACCGTGCGTCTTCGGCTACCAGAGCGGAAGAAAAGTCGACAGTGTGCTACGAAGCGAGCAGCGCGGTGAAGTGAGATCGGACGCGGGCTGAAATTGCGATCGTCTGCTATTCCACGTTGGAAGCAATTGACAACCCGCGACTCTGTTACAAAGCTCAAGTTCTGCTGCCGTACAGAAGCTGACATCGAGCGATGGATGAAGGAGTATACAAGGAGAAGCAAATAAGAGGCCGCGAGACCTCTCTCTCGCTACCTGTACGTTGGTGGGACTTTCTCACCAAACTACTGCCCGATTTGGAACTCGCGAACGACTCAAAAATGATCAATGGTTGATTACGCGCAGGCTGCGGCGCCACATTCAAACAGCAGCCGAAAACACATCGCTTCCATTGATGTACGTGTGCAATCAATGAAGGCGCATTCACACCGGCGATGCGATCTAATCGCGCGATAACTTTCATCGCAAAAGCGACCATCACGGACAAAAAACGACGCGATTTGAGCAGTCGCTTGCTCTCCCGACCTTTTGCGATGCGATCTAGTCGCGGAGAGGCTGAGCCAATCAACGGCGTTTGAAGCGAGAGTTTTCGAAAAGCGACTCGCCAACGAAGGCGCTGGACTCGCTCATCGCGCACTCCAGTGTGACCATCTATTTTTATTTTTTATTTTTTTTTTTTTTGCGATGCGATTTAGTCGCATCGCGCGACTGCTTGCATAGCCGGTGTGAATGCGACGACTTGGAGGAATGAACGCTTTGTCCGGTTCCAAGAGGACTTCTGCAGAGGTACTGATTGCAGACGCGTGCAGTCATGCAGACCATTTACGTTGACGAAAATAATCCCTGGAGAAAGGGAACAAGGGGGACAGAGGACAAACACAAATCTCCAAACACAGCTAGGTGACTGGTGCGCGACCGAAAAAATCCGCCTGGTCCGGGTATCGAACCCGGGACCTCTCCATTACAGGTGGAGCGCTCTACCAATTGAGCTAACCAGGGGTTAGACATCAGTAGAGCAAACGGGTTTTATCAGCCGCCACCAGTCTAACACCAACAAGGGTGAAGCTTGAAATTTAAGGTTATGACTATAATGCAATTAAATGCAAAGGTGCAAGCGAGCTGGACAAGAGTGACGAAAATAATCCCTGGAGAAAGGGAACAAGGGGGACAGAGGACAAACACAAATCTCCAAACACAGCTAGGTGACTGGTGCGCGACCGAAAAAATCCGCCTGGTCCGGGTATCGAACCCGGGACCTCTCCATTACAGGTGGAGCGCTCTACCAATTGAGCTAACCAGGGGTTAGACATCAGTAGAGCAAACGGGTTTTATCAGCCGCCACCAGTCTAACACCAACAAGGGTGAAGCTTGAAATTTAAGGTTATGACTATAATGCAATTAAATGCAAAGGTGCAAGCGAGCTGGACAAGAATGACGAAAATAATCCCTGGAGAAAGGGAACAAGGGGGACAGAGGACGCGCACCAGTCACCTAGCAGTCACCTAGCTGTGTTTGGAGATTTGTGTTTGTCCTCTGTCCCCCTTGTTCCCTTTCTCCAGGGATTATTTTCGTCATTCTTGTCCAGCTCGCTTGCACCTTTGCATTTCATTGCATTATAGTCATTTACGTTGTCGTAGTTGCTGTTTTAGTAGTGATATTGTAAATCGGAAAAGAGATCGCCCGCCGCCCGCGGGAATCGAACCATGGGTCGGCTGCGTGCGAAGCGGAGACGCTACCACTGAGCTTTGCCACAGCGTTGATCACCCGTTCAACGCTTTGAGTCTTTTGTACAATACAATGCCCACTGCACGCGCTCTCTAAATATAACACTAGCCGATTAAAAAAAAAAAAAAAAAAGATGCTGTCGTAGCAGCGTTAATGCCAAGAGCTCGTGCCGGGAACAGAACTTTTGTTCCGAACGCTTTTGTTCGCGCACCCCACAGTGCGTGAACGCGACGCCGATGCCCAACGACTCCGCCGTGACGGTGTCGCAGGAGTCGCTGGGACTCTACTTTGCATTAACTCAAGACTGCTCAATTTGTTTCGCTCCTCTTTCGCCATTTAGAGTGAACTTGACACGCGCGTTTTCGCTTTTTTTTTTTTGTGTGTGTGTGTGTGTGTTTTTTCTCGGCGTTCTGTCTGCGATTTTCGCGTTGATTGAGGGGCGTCTGGGCGGCGGCACGGCGGCCTGGACGCACGCAGCGCGCCAAGAGCGTATTGCCCGGACCCTGCTCCCCGAAAGTTCCCGTTTCCAGCTCCGCGTCGGATTAGCGACCCGGAATGGAAGAAGACGCATCGCGGATGTCCCGTTGCTATTTCCGAACCGCCTTCCGCTCGAACACGCATCCCCGAGAGGCACGTCAGCACGGGCGTCAGACGCGCCGGGACTCGGATGAACACGGGAGGCCGGACTTGAACGACAGGGACCTACGACTACCAACTACCCTCACTTGTTTTCATGAACGGGAAAATGGATTAATTAGACGAGACTTTCTTAGGCTGAAGCTCCCGCGGGCTAAAGGGTTTCAGACAGCCAAATGACAGGAATCAGGCGGAGTAACCGGGTACTATTTTGACTTTTTTTTTTTTTCCAACCGTTCCTTGAGACGTTCGTGGAGGAATCGAGGGTGTCTTTTGAATACATTTATAATCATGATCGCCGCTCGTAACTGTTTGCATTTAAGCAGTCATCGGATTTCTATTAGAAAAATTTTTCCCCAAGCTATCACTACCATGCTCGATGAAGTGGCAGATTAATGAATCATAAGCAAAAGAAAGAAAATAGAAACATAACGGCTCAGATAGCAGTTAATAATCGACACCTGTGGAGAGGCGGTGATTCACTATCCGCACAGGCAGAAAAAAAAAAAAAAAAACATGTCTCGACAACATTGAAAAAAAAAAAAAAGTACAGCAGCCATGACGTTTAATCATAAATTAATGTATGTAACGTTACACTTCAACGAATATACGTGTCTCGAAACTGAGTAATTTAACAGCATGCTTTCTGACAGCAAGCAGTAAACAAACGCTACTTTATTTTTCATCCCCAAGCAACCCGTGTGCACGAGAGCAACCAAAGACGGCGGTTCCAAGCAAAGAAAGAAAAAAAAAAAATCTAAATACGATTGACGGGGCGTCAACATAACGCGACAAGGTCAGCCGAGGCGTCGACACCAGTTTGTCAACTTTTCCCGAAGGGAGCATAATTCCGCGATACATCTTGCCAGAAGGCTGACCACAAGGAGCGACATTCCCCTCCGACAACCGAATGCATTTCGGAGGGCGATCGGCCGATCGCTACATTCATCGCCCCAAAGTTGGGCGCCAAAAACGAAAAGCCCCAGAAAACGCGACGCGTTGTGTACCGGCGTGTGGGTTCGGCGCCCGTTTCGGCGCACAGCTGATTCCACGCTTTACAAAAAGCAGCCGCTCGGCGTGCGAGAATCATGACTTCGCCACAAAGCACGCGCCGAACGCATCAAGTACGAGACTGCAGAATAAACGGGAGAACTCAGAAAAAATCATAGAATATAGGTGAGTAAACTCAAATTTAAAAGAAGAAAAAAAAAGGGGGGGGGGGGGGGGGGCGGGGGGCAAAGCAGAGTCAGACGTGATCCCGTGTTAGTGCAGGGCGCGTGTGTAGCGTCTCCACGTCGCGCGGGTTCACATTTGGCTCATCCACATTTCACCCGAGCCGGGTCCCAAAACTACGTGCACTTCTCTCGCTAGAATATGAAACGGTGCACTTCCAATGGTGACGACGCAGCAGCGCTCCCCCCGACGCAACGCAACAGCCGCAGGCAGCTTACCTCGACAGGCAGATCTCGGAGATGGAGCGGCTCGACGAACTCCCGGACCGACACGCGCGCTCCCGCCAGCATGCGTACGAGCGACTGACGGAGACTGCTGCTGCCGGCGCGTGAGGCACGTGACCAAGCGTCTGGGCGACAGCCGCTCCGCCCTGGCGGACGGAGCCCCACGGGCAAGCGCGCGTGCCGTGATGCGGCTCCGTGGACGTTACGAGGAGGGTACAGCCTCTTCCTTTCCGCGCGGTTTGTACGCGCGGCGGCTGTTGCCGCTCCTCCTCTAGAACGCGTTGCGCGCATTACTTCAAACGCGTAACGAAAGCGAACCTGCGTTCCTTCGCTCACTCCCCCGTTGCGAGTGTCGCGGGTTCTAAGTTACGACTCCCAAAATGACGCTACGCCAGACTCTGACCTCAGAGATCCAGAGGAAACAGCAGAATTTGTACGCAAACTTAGAACTTTATTGCGTTACGGGTCGTTTTATTCTAAATTCATACACGCTACAAAACAAAAAATAGTTAAATTTGAGAAAAATAAATGTGGGGCGCGCGTGCTTGGGCGCGCACGCTTACATTAAATGCAAGCGTGACGTTTCGCATTAAGCGATGCAAAACGTCACGCTTGCATTTAATGTCACAACTCAGACTGCGTTTTTTGGTCTAAACATATGTTTCGACCTCGTCATTCGCTGAGCTGCCTCCGTAAGTTGCTGTGATTGGCTCCCGGAGTGTTGTGCGGGAAAGTAGACGCACGTGCTCTGTTTAAAGTGGGTAAATAATTACACTCTATGACATGCCTGCGCTTCGACCTACCCGCGAAAAACTCGAAGAGCCAATCTCTGCGATCTACAAAATCAGCTCAGCGAATGGTGAGACGCAAAATCCGTTTAGATCTCAAAATGAAGCCTGCGCTGAGGCATTGTGCCATTAAAAGCGTCCGGCTTACATTGCGGAATGCCACAGCGCAAACTTAATTTCGAGGTCTAAACGGATGTTCCGCCTCATCATTCGCTGAGCTGATTTCGTAGATCGCAGAGATTGGCTCTTCGAGTGTTTTGCGGGTAAGTAGACGCGCAGGCATTTCTTAGAGTGTAAGGAAATTTACTTTGTAAAATGTGTAAATATTTCCTTACAAAATTACTGATAAATATAACGGATTACAGGTAATTTCGTTACTTGTAACGGATTACGTACAAGACTGAATCTGATAACCTTTGGAAGTACTAAAATTACTTGTAACCAATACTACCCCCCCCCCCCCCCCCCCCTCCTTCCTTATGGCGTCCTTTTATGGCACAAGTTTCCTACGAAAGAATCTTGGAACCAAGTCTCTGAGAGGAGGATGGTTTACCGAAATTGAGGGATTAAGAAGATAAGTATTTTATAGTTTGGTGATTCTAATCCAATGATATACCTTACAAAAGACCCCTTTTTCAAACCGGCAGAAGAACCTGCGGTTTCGGAAATCTCAAGTAATCGGAGACATAACGCTTCCTTCTTCAAATAACGGCCAATAACTTTCCTTCTGAAGTAATCGAGTCATCGAATTGAATACTTTTCAGCCAAGATTCATTGTAATCAATTGCTTTTACCGAGTAACGTATATAAAAATGGCCGTAGGTGATTTGAGTTCCCCGTTCGTGTCCCGGCCACCCCCCTGCTAAGTGTAACAGTCTCTGAAAACAACGCGCGCTCCAGGAGACGCCAAGTTGCGTTAAGTTGCTTTCGTTGAGGTGGTCGGACCGGAGAGCGAATATCCAAAACAAAATTTTCCCGTCAATGTTTTTTTTTTTTTTTTTCGTAGATAAATTGATATACCGAGCTCGAAATTAAAGAGCCCCTCCATCCAAGTGTTTTTCTTTTTCTTTTTTCTTTTTTTTTTTGAAAATCAAGATTCTGCCTTAGACAAAACAAACGGGACCATTGTAGAACTGTACCCCAGCGCGCACTCTAAAAAAAAAAAAAAAAAAAAAAAAGCTTTCAGCTTTTTCACTTCGGTGAAGAAGGAAAACCAGCGAAGCTGTAAGCTCGTCCCGTGTGTTTCTTCTTCGTCCTCGTCTGTTTTGCGCGCTGTTTCCTACGATGAATTCCCACCAACTCGCCCAACTATCCATTCTTCTGTGATCATGATGATGAACTTGCAGCTCTTCCCTTTGTATCGGGCGGGTGCGAAGTTTGTTGTAGGTGTCACAGTGAATTTTGGTTAGTGTCATCTGTGATGGATTTTTCTCCACCAATCTTCTAAGCGTCTCTTAGTCCGTTAAATAGCAATCCGCGAGACCACGTTGACGCTGGCGCGACCACTATAGAGTTTGCTCCGGTAGGTGGATGCTGGTTTTCTTGCGTTGTCATAAAGCCCAGTGCCGTCGCTAGAAGTCGCGCCGTCCCAAGAAGTGGGGCCAACTCTCCTGCAGAGGTTGGCAGTATGCCCTTGCACTCGAGTATGAGGTGCTCTATTGTTTCCTAATTCGCCTGACACACTTGGCATAGAGTGGACGTTACGGTAGTGTCGAACCGTTGCCTGTAGACAAGCTTTCGAAGAGCACCCACACGTGCCTCGAACATCAGACAGCTTCCGAAGCTGTTATCTTATAGCTGCGTCTCTACATGTGGTATTTGCTGTTCTTCGGAGGCGTACGTTGTCAGCGTTGACTTAGTTTGTGTTGCTGCACGTCACTGGACGGTCTCCTGCTCCCGTACCCTCTTTCGCATTTCGGACTCTCATTCTTTCCCCGTGGTCACCTCCACCGGTGCTCTTAAAAAGCCGAACTTTTTCTCCAGTTGGTAAAGACGCTTTTGCCACCGGGTCCGCACGGAAGATAGGTGGGTGTACACGAACGACCTCTTCGCCCAGCGGCAGCGGTACATGTGCCGAAGTCTCCCGTCGTACCCAACCTTACTGGTTGCCTCCCGTGCCTCGAGCGATGACCAGCAGAGTTCACCTTGCACCGCCTCGTAAGCCACCGTCCCATGGCAGCCCAGTGCCTGGCGCCCCACCTCTCGCTGTCTGCGCTCCAAGGCGGTTCTCACTTTACCCGCACACCACTGCAGTGGAAACGACAAACCGGGCACTACCAGGGCCTTTCACAACTCCCGGCTCACCATGAAGGATGCGGAGGATGCTGCTCCCCGCATAGCGGCAGTCGAAGGTCGGTGTGATGCTCTTTCAGATAGTCCACCTCGTTTGAGAGGGTACCTCTCAGGTACCTGTACATGTTAAGAACCGGTATGTCGTCCACACCCAACTTAAGGCTTTCGATCCTCATTTCCTCCATGCCGGCGAACTGTACCGCTATGGACTTCGTAGTGTTGTACTGAAGACCGAGCACTGCAGCCTCATCAGCGCATATATCGAGTGGTTGCTGCCTAATTTTCACATAACCAGCTGTGGGCACAATGTCGTCTGCGACATTGTGCCCAATCCTGATCGGATCAACCGCTCCTCCATGGGTGCAACGTACATATACGACATATACAGGAGCGGTGAGAGCGGACAACCCTGCCGCAGTCCCCGCGCCGTTGCCTCATCTGAAGTGGACTTTCCAATGTGTGTTTTTAGTGTATAGCCGACGAATGAGTTCGGTCCACTGAGGCGGCATATCAAGCTGCTCCAATCTTGTTAAGAGCTGGTCATGTGGGACGTTATCATACGTCTTTGCCAAGTCCAGCGAACAGCCAATTAATCGTCTCTCCTCTTTGCGGGACACCTGGATACACTGGGTGAGGGTGTACACGTTGTCTTAATTCAAGACGCCTGCCACGACGAAATCCTCCTTGAAGCTCGGTGTGGATTTCCTTTCCTTCTGCCCAAGTTGTCAGGCGTTCTTTCACTGTGGTCGCGAAAACCATGCACACGGTGCTGATGACTGTAAGTGGCCTGTAGTTCCGCAGCAACCGGTTATCCACTCCTTTCTTCGGAACAAGGACTACCTTCCCTTGTCGCCAGTGTCGGGGGACATCTGCTTCACCGGTAAGGACATCTGTGAATATCTCAGCCAGCTGGTCTTTGACATCTTTCCCGAGTGTTTTGAGTATACGTGCGGGGATTCCATCCAAGCCTTGTGCCGTGCTGCTGTTGATGTGGTTCAACGCTCGAACAACTATGACAAGACCGATCTTATTGTCGGTACTTGCGAGATCACATTCCGAGTGATATTGTGGGGTGGTATTTTGGTGGAGTTCCGTTCCTCGTGGCGCAAACACCGCAATGAGATGTTCCGTCAGGTTAGAAATGGTCCAGAGCCATCACCTCTAAGCCAGTGCACTCGTCAACGATAGTTGTGGTTTGATCACTTCCGTCCAGGGTTCCAAGGTACCTCCAGAACTTTCTGGGCGCATCTCTCCCGCTTGAGCGAATGTCCCTCATCGTGTCTACATCAGCAGCAGCTATCTTCTGCTGCATCAGCTCTTTTGTGATGCGTTTCTGTTCGTGCTAAAGCCTCAACTTTTCAACTAGCTCGTGGCTTGACCCTGTTTGAAGTGCGCGGCGATGCTGCCTAATGATAGCTGGAATGGTTGCCGCCATCTATGAGCGACGGCGGCAACCATTCCAGACTGGTAGTCTGGTTGCCGCCGTCGCTCATAGATGGCGGTAGCTGTCCAGAGTTTTGTGTAGTTTTGTGTCGACATTTGTTTGGTACCGGACACGAAACTGGGGAAACCAGACCTTAACACTTCCGCTGTAAAGAGGTGTACGTTCACTTTCCTGTAGAAAAGGGATTCAGCCAGTCGCGGCGAACAATGGAAGGATCCCAACGAATCACAGAGCTCGGAATACGATTAGATCAAGGAAATGCGATGCGCGTAGGAAAAGGGGCAAGTGAAACATATATGCTCGTTGTCCCAAAGTGAACTCGCAAACTTTTTCTGGAGTGTACTTCTCCACTGAAGCAGGCCTCACAAAATATTTTATAGAACGGGCATTTGGAAATACCCCATGCAGAAACTTTTTGTGAGATCACAGGTCGTTGCGAGCCTTTTCGCGCACTTTGTTCCTCCTCGTTCGTGCCATTGCAAGAAGTTTTTTCTTTACCCTCGTAGCTTGCGGTGGAGGGGGAAAAAAACGCAAGAAACGTGACGTTACCGTGAACCACTGACGTCACGACTTGTTGTCGGTAAGTCAGGAAAATGTGATTCGCGGAATTCAAAGCTTACGCAGATGATTCTGATATAAACTTTCAATTGGTGTAATAAGAACTTTGATGAAATACTGCGATTTTGCAAACTTGCTCACGATATCAAAACGGCACTCATTGCAAGTTTCTTCGGAGTACGTCCCTTCAGCACAGAGAAGACATGGGAGCGAACATTCAGGGGCTACACAAGACAGCGTTTCTCTATATATGCTGATTACCGAGCGTGCAAACTTCAATCGTAGGTTGTGCACTTCGCATTTACGGAGGTGCCTATTGTCGCGAAGTTGTGCTCGGACGCGTGTTTAGTCTAGCTTTACTTTATGTTTTCGGTCACTCGTCTCCACGGCATGGCTCAGGATTTCTGCCGGAGTCGGGAGGTCCCAGATGGGGGAGAAAGTGAACGCTGTAACCTTACACTTGTTATGATAGAGCTCCGCGTCGGAGGTGTTTCGTCCTGTGTAGGTCTGCTTTTAGGATATCCACTTCGGAGGTGGTTTTGCTCCGTATATAACTTCTTTGTCTTTGAATGTGCTTTGCCTTTTTTTTTTTTTTTTTGCTGGTCTTGTGAATTTTGTCCGAAATGTGTTTTGTCTTCTGTATGAGCTTGTTATTGCCGTGTTCATGTTTGCTTTAGGCTCCGAGCCTTGTTACTGGTGCTAAGAAAACGTTTTTGGAATTGGTTGCCAAAGTGGCCCCACGGATGCCGCAGCCACCAGATGCCGGTAAAGGTCTTCGCCCCTGGATACCAAGACTTGAACATCACCCTGCCTCTGGAGACCAACCTGCACGTCCAACCTCCTTCGGCTGTGGAGTCTTCCGACCATCAACTTGCAAACTTGGGACCCCTTACGGCTGTGGAGGAGTGTGACTCACCTGCTTTTGTGTGGATCCTTGTTTGTCGAGTTCAGCTGTGGTCTGGGCACCCGCTGAAGGAGACGTCGAGGAGGGCCGCAGGCAAAGTCGCCAGAGGTTGGGAGAAGTACCCCCAAGAGTTTAATCTCAAATTATATCATGTGGAAAGGAATGTAAAATAGTAATTTGTCTATATTTCGTAAATAAAAAAGCTGTTTCTTAATATCAGTTTCTTCATTAACGGTTAAGAGCCTATTTTCTTCGTAACAACATCCCCGAAAAAAAAAAAAAAAAAAAGATTGTCCGTGTTTTTACACGTAGTAGGATCGAAGAACACCGCCGTCACATTTGGGAGAACTAGAATTCGTAGGTTTGTTAAATTCCATTCTATCGAAGGAACGTTAATTTTTCATTTAGTTAGATATATCAATATCTAGCTATACTCGCGAGGCATACAAAAACAAAGGAAAGAAAATGAGTAAATCTAAGTTATGGCCGATTCTGGCATTCTTTCTATCTTGCCTCACGTATTTTCTATTCCTTTCAGCTCTATTCTAAAACAATGATGCTAGCACATTTTTTTTAATAGTAAATACAGAAAACAAAATCTTAACGGTAACGTGCGTCACTTCTGAAGCTGTGTACTTTGTGCAGCACTTCATTGGTTTTGTACGCGTAAGTGAACCCCCGATCGATTTTTGTTTTTCTCCTAAAAACCTCATCCCAAAGTGAAAAAAAAAGAGAAATGTTGCAAGGTTTACATTATATTTTCTACCCTGCTCGGGTGACTCCTAAAGTTCGCTCTTCCTCCGTCTCCCAACCCATCGTACCCAGAGCCGCTGCAGCCGCTGCAGAGCTGGAGATCCCACTAAAAGCGAAACTTCGTTCGCCAAAACATTCGGAAGCGACCGAATTTAGCGACTCCATCGGCAAATGACCGACAGCGCGGCGCTGACGCGACGTTCTGTGAATTCTTTCGGGCCAGTAATTCGCACGCGGTGCTGGCAGCACGGCGGTCGCCTCGAGCGAAGGAAAACTTTATTAGAAGTGCCTGGCCCTCGCGAGGCGAGAGAGATTTCCGCTTCGCTTAGGCAGGAACCGTACGCGAGGGCGAAAATAAATAAATAAAGGGAACGGTGGGTTGATGACGGGAGGTGTTGGGAAGGGGCGTAGAGAGGAGGGACCGGGGGTGGGCGGGAGGAGGAGGAGGGGGCCGAGTTCTCGGTCCTTCGGCTGCCACAGTCTGATCGGTCGTGATGCGATTTGACTGCGATCGAATGTCGAGAGCCAGGAACGACTGGACCTGCGCAACGGGGGAAGAGGTGCAATTGGTTCGCCGAGCGGGAAAAAGCTTTCCTCGCTTACTTCATTAAATTTGGGCCCTGCCACCGGACGGCGCAGGCTCGAGGGAGCTGGGGGAGCTTCTATTACTGCCGCAAAGAGAGTGTAGAAAGAGAGAGAGAAAAAAAAATAAAGAGGGCAAAAAAAAAAAAAAGATGAGGCCATTTTCTGCTTGCCACGGTCGACACCGGGAAAGACAGGAATGTAGCCGGTGGCCATACAGCTGGAGCGTCGATGGAGCATAGTGCTTGGTATGGCTCGCGCAAACCGACACACTTTTTGCTTTTGTTTTTTGTCTAAGAGACAAAGAGCATCGGATCGCGGGTCCTGTCGGCCGTTCCACGATGTATGGGAATCGATAGATGAACAAAGGCCTTGATCAAGCAGTCCTGTGCAGAGTTTTCGAAGGGCACTCTGAACAACGGCTGAACAACGACGACGTCAACACATTTTAATGACTCACGAAGAGGATTTGGTTACAATTATAGAATTGTCGGATTGCGACTTTAAGCAATTGCACAACTGTTGGATTGCGACTTTCGTGTCCGTCATCATCATCATCATTATTATGACTTAATTTCCGAGCCCAGAAACGACCAATGGTCTGTGTTGGGGTCCAACGTAACATACACGTAAAACACGCTCAACTGAACATAATTAAATGCATATAGAAAATCTCAAACTCACAAGTAAGCACAAAATGCAGTGCTAAGAAAGAAAAAGGGTCTCATACAACTACCTCTTAAAATCGGCATAATAGTAAAAAAATAGCGAAGGTTCATGCCTGAAGTTCTTTACAATTCTTGTTATTGGTGATGTAATATTTATTGGTTGTGACAGAAAAAAAAAATGAAAGCCGTTTACAAGTCCCTCTAACGTCGAATTAGAGCGCAGCTCTTGATGAGAAGGAGGGTAAGGTACGGAAAGGGGGCTATGCCCCTCCTCCTTTTCTGCTCGCCCCCATTTAGGAAAAAATTTCCCCGCTAAATTTAGCGGAAAAAATTTCCGCTAAATTTAGCGGGGAAAGCTTCCGCTAAATTTAGCGGGGAAATTTACCCATCATGCACCCCCGCGGTTACGCCGACGGCGACGCCGACGCCGCTGAAGCCGGAAACGGGCGCCTAAGAGCTGCGCTCTAAAATAATTGCATACCCATTCAAAAAAGCTGTGGCGACCTCCCGCTATCAACTCCCGCCAAAAGAGTTGACTACACTTCGTTTCAGCTTGACCTCAGACGCAGCCGACGCTACGAGCTGATGGGACCCACCAGACAGCGTCCAAATCTCACCATCGTGGTGTTCGCCGCGTTTCTGTGCCTGTTCTATCGTTGTCGAACCATTCGTAAAGAAAAAAAAAAAAGTCCCAGCGACTCGCGCTTTTGACGCAGCTGTAGTCAGACTGCTCGGTGTACGCCTTTCAAAAGACGCTGTGTTCGCCGCAGACATGATGACATGTGCGGACATGCCTCAAGCACTTTCGAAGCATGTCGGCTTCGTACATGCTTCGAACATGACGACAGTTTTCGCCTGACCAACGGGACCGCCGCACAAGGAAGGCCTCAAGCCTGATTCACGCGATTTTGCTTTCGATTTCGCTAATGCGACAAGCTTGATTCACATGGTGCGATTTTTCTCGCGATTTCACAGCTGCGGCCTTGAACCTCGTAGCCTCCACCACGCATCTTTTTTTTTTTTTGTCGCACAAGCGACGTCGCATTTGCGAAATCGAAAGCGAAATCGCACCATGTCAATCAGGCTTGCGCCTGCAAACTTCCCTTTGTATGATGCCTGAGTGAGCACGGCTCAAGTCTGCCGCCGATGCTGAAGCGCGAGAGAGTCTTCCTACGATTCATTGGAATCCTTAGATAAACAAGAGCACGTCTGTACCCTTTGGAATGACTGAGAGTGGCGAAAACGACCAGGATTCAGATGTGGTTGTTCTCAAGGCTGTTATAATTTGACTCGAAAGCCGGCAAGGTTCAATAACTCGAGGAAATGTGAGTAGAATCCGCGGTGTGCAATTTAAGTAACACTTAATAACCGGGCTCCGCTGTTTTGGGACAGTTCGCGCGGTACCCCTCTAGGGCGTTTTCACATTAGTTCATGCGCCATCTTGAACTAACGACGACGTTGCTGCGGAAAAAAACAATAAAACTTTATAACCTTTACAAAAAAAAAAAAAAAAAAAAAAAAAACAGCTTAGCACGCGCATGTTTGTCTCTTCGGGATTTGTTCAAAGCGTCTACGCACGACCGATGAAAATGGCACGGAACTTGTCTGGAATGATCTATAGCTGCGCGAAGCTACGAAACTATTGAGCGCCCCAGTGAAAGTGTAGGCGAGGGTGGGAAATAAAAATCAGGATGATATAAATAGTGATTTAAATCCCGCTAGTTTTACTGGGATAGTATAAGCGAACCCTTCTCGCCAACATATTTGGGAAAATATAGATAATTTACCGCTTTTATATAATTTGAGACTTTCCAAGTAAATTTATTTTTAATGAAATAAAATATTTTTTTTTCTTTCCACGAGATTTTCAGTGATTTGGCGATTAGAAAAAAATCCAGCCACCAAGTAAATAAATCATAATTGCTTATATAAAGCGATTCAAATAGCATAAATTCATTTACATAAAATAAATTGAGCTTAAATCAAATAAATTGGAGTTACTATATTTGTTTAAATCGTGATTTTTCCGCCCTGGTGCGAACAAGCTATTCTCTTTATTTATTGTTACTTGCGGTGATTTTCTCCTTTTCACGCAGCAAGTGAAGACAAAGTTTCCACGCTATATCTCGCAGTCAGAGAAGACTGGGGCACGACCTCTTAGTTTTAGAGGCCTCAGCAACCGTAGCGGCGTCTGTGGTTCAAGTAAGGGTAAGGACAGGCCTGACTTGTGAAAGCACATGAAACTTCTACGCGAAGTCAAGTTGTTAGATGAAATGCATTTTCATGTTATTTTTGTATGTGTGGACTGTAAGGGACCAGTGCCACGTCAGGCTTTTTTAGCCTTTTGCACTCGCCCTTCTTTCGGGCTCTGCCCGAAGGAAAACAAAAAGAAAGAAAGTTCGGAAAACTAGCAAACGCACATGCTTGACTGCAAGTACCATAAATGTAGCAGTGACCAGAACGACAAGCGGTCACAGCAGCCGACCTGGGGCCCTAATCTAGACACTTGGCAAAAAAGACGGCGAGAAATACGGCGGCCGTGATTGGCCGACACCGCGTCCTTGACCCAGGGCCCCGGCCAATCAGAGCCGCCGGATTTCTCGACGTCTTTTTCATCTAATGTCCAGATTAGGGCCCCAGTATGTAGTATACTGCTCGTGTCAACGACAACATTGACAGAGTGAAAGAAATCTGGTACCCACTTCCTTTCAGAGAGTACGAGACCAGGTAAAGTTTCACTTCTACTCCGTTTCACCTTACGATGGACCGCAGTGGACGCTACGAGCCATCAGAGCCAATCCAGCGCTGCGAACATGTCACGTGACCACGTGACTGCGTCCCTTCTGGAGGTCACGTGACACCCACAAGGCGTTGGAATGGCATCGACGGGCTCGTGGCGTCCTCTTCGGTCCATCGTGAGGTGAAACGGGGCATAGCAGATTTGGCCTTTTCGGAATCGGCGCCGGAAAGATGCTCCGAGAGACTGCAGCAGGATGGTGAAAGTGTTTCGAGTCCTCCCTTGGCGCGTCGTGTCGGAAACGTTGTTGCCGGCCAGCCGAGCGCCTCCGGAGGGAGACATGCGGGGACGTGCCTAGCCTTGGTCGGCCAATAATCCCTCGGTGACCGCCGGCGAACTGGCGAGGGTCCCAAGGGTCCCGCAGCAGGTGCGCGGGCACGGTCGGTGGGATCGACAGGTCCGTGCATGACCCAGACGCTGGGAGGGTCCGGGGAGCGGAGGAGCAGCTGCGGGAAACGCGTGCTCCGGGAGATTCACTTTGACGACCACGATGGGGCCGCGCCACGAAGACACCTCACGATGGAGGGTTGATTCGTGCGCGAACAAACCGCCAGCGTCAGACGAGGGCGGCTCCTCGGAGAAGAAGATTACGCTCGGCGTCGGCAGCTTCTCTTCGTCGAAAGGCGCGTGACGCCGAGAACGGTCGCGGCGTAATGCGCCGCTACCAGCCACACGCTTCGTCGGTCACGTCCGAATAATTCTAAATAGGATTCGGGCAAACGGAGGACAAACTCGTACACCCGGGATGCTTCAGTTCTCTCCCTCTTTCTTTGTCTAAGGTTGTGCCAACCTTAACTCAAGATTTGAGACTGATATTTGCGGTCTCGATGTACCGAACCCTTAACATCCAAGCTTAAGCATCGGGTTGGATTGGAGACTGTCTCAACTCACGCTTAAAACGATAGAAAGAAAGAAAAAAGCACGCTGAAAAGGTGAATGAAGGCTAAGTTCCTTCCTACACTAGCCTTGCCGGGTCCATATCACAAGAGCGAATGACATTTTAGCGAACGGCGACATTTGAGCGAATGGTCGTTTTAGCGGATAACGGGGGCGCGCGTTAACCCATCCGTCGCGCTGCGCTTTACGCCGCTTCGCGGCGACAGTCTGCGGCAACTCATTGCAAAAATATGAACTCACTTGGCCCACCCGAAAACGCCGCTTCGCGGCGTCCGACTATTCGCTAAAGTGTCGTTCGATGAAACGTGGGCGTTCGCTAAAACGTCATTCGATCAAGTGAGTGCCTCCCAGCCTTGCCATACTACGTTTTTAAGAGGTGCCTCAAATGAGGTTTTAACTAATGGTTCGAGCAATGGGCTTCTGGCGTTCGGGTGTATTATACGTAACAAGCTACGCCCTGGGTTTTTTAAGTTTTCACTGACCATGGAAAACAATAATAGAGAACGACTGCACGAGAGGAGCCTCAATTTAGTTACATCGGATATCATTAATACTCTGTGTACCCTAAAATAAAGCGATTTTTTTGTGAATGCAGCTTTTTTAGAGTATACGTTTTCCCTAAAAAAGAATAAATTAACAACGTTTTTTTTTGTTTTTTTTCTATTGTGAGAGCAGGTTGTTTTTCACTGAGCGTGACTCTGACTGTCTGATTCACCCTTAATTTTGAGACTGATGTGCAAGTAGGCCATCCTCATTTCTGACAGACGCTGAACTGTTTTGTGAGCGCAGCAAAAAACTTGCTAGCATGTAAAAGGAGGGTAATTACAGTACGCGTTCGCAGCGCTCGTCGAAAATTGGCCTTACGATGGTAACAAAAAAGATATACCGATGCAACATTTGTATTCTCACGTTCAGAAATGCTTTGTGCTCTTGGTCTTATTAGTGGTTTTGCCAAAAATAACAAAATAAGTTACTTTTTGTGAAACTAACGGCTCAACACATATACTAATTTTTTTTTCTTAATCTGTTTTTGCCAGAAAAATATATTTTGTTGTGAAACAGGGAAGATTTGGTACGCAATGCAAATAAAATCATTCGAGTTGTTAGACAGACTATATGAATATTTTCAACTCACAGTTCCTTCTGATGGGGTAATGTTTCACCTCAATCCACCAGAAAGGTCGAACCGGACGAAGTTTGGTGCCTCTTTAAGCTGACTTTTAAAACATAATGCATCTTGTTATATCTATTTCGACTCTCTTTCAAGTACACGATGAAATAATGAAAGGCACCCAATGTCGTTCTTTGTTTTTTCGAGTAAGCAAAGTTACGATTGAAAAATATCGATAGAAAAACGATAAGTTAAACGATATAAGTATAGGTTTCCCTTTTTATTATCATCTCAAAATTACTAGAGAACTACGTGCGCGTCTACTTCCCCACAAAGCACGCGGAGCGTGCGTGAATAATTAACGCTGCCTCAACTGGCCAGGAAAATAACGAGACAGGTAAACATCAAATGAAAAGATTAAAAAAAAAATCGGCTTGTTTTAAAAAAAAAAGGATTTCTCCCCTTGCACGTCACGTTTTCCAGTCGAACCTTTAATTTTTAGACCTCGACATTGATTGGATGCATAATGTGGGTCCTAATGACTCGTCCTTTGCATGCTGTACGGAGAAGTAGTCACGCAGTGATATTTCAGAGCGCAAGAATAGGCAGACATGGTCACGCAACATTACCTATCTGCTGTTCCACTTTCTTTTTTCTTTTTTATTTATTTTTACAGTTTTGTGGAAATGTTTTGTCAACAGGGACGTCCCAGCTAAGGGCGACATCGAGTATGCAAAGGCGATATGCGGCGCTTTCCTAGTGCCGAGCGACCTTCACTAGATTCGCGTCGTCAGCGCGACGCATATTTATCGTGCAGTCCTACCCCCGCAGGGGGTCCACGGAACCAACGTAGAAGACGAAAGAGGTAAATTAGGGGGCACTAATTCCCACATCTCGGGGAGTCGCAAACACACAGAAAAATGCCTCAAAAAGGTGAACGAGGCGCAGGGTAGTGCGGAACGGCGAAGCGTGAAAAGTTGCCTCGCCTTGTCTTCATTTCTTTTTTTTTTTTTTCTTTTTTTGTTTTTGTATATTTTGCTTCAGTCCCAGCTCGCTTCCCCTTCTGGGGAAAAGCTCAAACTCTCATCGCGCGCTACAGCACCGCTCTCCTTTTCGCTTCGCTGACACGTTTCATAATCCCGTGTCTTTGGCTTGAGAGGCTTTTTTGAGTGAGTGCCGCCGAAACTAAAGCCGAAAGCAAAGCGGACGTAAATGAGAGTTGGGATATGGGCTGACCTTTCTACATAGCACAAATCTATAATGCCGCGCAATAGAAAAAGAAGAAAAAAAAAAAAAAGAAAGAAAGAAAGAAAAAAGAAAGAAAGTAAGAAAGAAAGAAAGAAGGAAAGCGAGAAAGAGAGGCAGTAGTTGAGATTTGCAGAGAGACAAGCTCAGTGACTAGGCGCTCAAATAAAAGAGCCCGCGCTGGAGTACAAAATGTGTGCGCTCAGAGCTAGAAATTCCGAGCGCCAATTAATTTGATTGGTGCATCGATATTTCCTAGTATTCTGCTGTAATTCAAAGTGATCGGCTTTAGTCCTGTTCTGCGCAAAAGTGGCGAATTTTTCTATAAAACGGTTGAACAATAGTCCGAGAAACCGGGTGACGGTTCCTACATTTCTCCGAACATTGTTCAATTATTTTGCAGCAGTACTACACGGCGCCGGCTGTGTAATAACTGATGCAATAAGTCGTCGAACTTTCTTAGTGAGACAACACTGAGAGCTTTGTTCAAGAAGAACGCGAATACGTAGCTAAACGGAGTTTTCCTTTCCGTTTCCTCGACACATCGTTTTGTCGACACAGCGACATTTCATCGGCAGTTCGTTTCATCGAAAGGCTCCCGCGTTCCTTTCATGGACACATATTGCAGCATTTCGTTCGGGAAGCCCGGCATCGAGATGATAGAATAGTTTGACGAACTCTTGGCGGTTCTGACGGGGCTTGGTGCAAGCTCGGGCCTGAGATGATATTTCATTTTTCCAGGAGCAGAGCGGAGCAAAGCGAGATGTGCTCGTCTGGTCGAAGTTCGGAAAACTAGGGCTCGCGCATTCGCTTTTTTATCTTTTGGAGACTTATGGCTCCGCTATAGTTCCGGTATCGAACGAAATGCAGCCGTTAATTTATTCCAGTTTACTTTAAAAAAAAATAACAAAAAAAACCCCCGCAAAAACACACTTTTTTCTGACGAAACGTCGCAGGAGCGTGTGTACACGAGACGTCAGTGTCGACGAAACGTGTTTCAATGAAACCATACGGACCCGCCAGTGATTCCGACCAATACATGGAATTTAGAAAATGTCAACACTGTTCGGCAGAATACGTAATCCAGACCGCTATGAAATGTTTGCCATCAGTGGGTCTCTCTGCTCTTTAGAAGACTGAATGCTCGTGCCTCCCGAACAAAATGCTCGAGGTAACTTGTTTAGGAGAGTAATAATTCCACAGGCATATAAAAAGCCTTCAAGTCGAAGGTCTTTATAATATTGACGAATCATCGGATATTGAGGAACACGCGCGGAGAGTAGAATCGCGCGGAGATCCGCTGAGTGTGTAATGGCGTTCGTTTAGAACAGGGATCTCCGACCTTTTTGGTGAAGGGGCCGGATTAGACTTCTGTTGCATTCTCGAGGGCCTGGTAGATAAAGACGAATTAGAAACGAGGAAAAACGAAATGAATAAACCCAGGAAAGAATTTAAAACCAGAAAGGAATGTTAGAGTAAGCATTAAGAAAAGAAGACCTAAGTTCGATTAATAGATATATTTCAATTCAAAATTTAAAATGTATCTAATAATGATGTTGCGCAACAACTGCGACTACGAAAACTCGCCAAGGATAAATCAAAGGGAATGGAAACTTCGGCACATTCGCGCGGTGCAAAACACGAATGAGAACGATAAAACTAATGCTGACGCATGCAGTGTACATACGAACGCAAGGGAATTTTAACATATGTACAGAAACATGAAGCCGGGGACTAAGAATGATATGATAATGGTGATGACAATGTTCGGTCATGACGAGAGAACCCCGTTATAATGCAGTTTCTCTCGTTCTTTTTTGTATCTTCTTTTGCGCATTTGGAGCGCGTTGCAGCGCTGTTTTTAAGGCGAATTCCTCAGCTGGTTTTGGAGCGCACCGGGATCAGTAGACCAGATCCGAGATGGAGCACACGATACGAACTGAGTCGCTCCGCCTCCAGACCCCCGTGGAACATGACCACTCCTCCGGGATCGGCGGATGCCTTCCCGGGAATCCCCTTCCCCCTGCCCCGGATTTCGAAGCGCATGTTTTCGCAATCGCGGCGCTAACAACACGCGTTCAACGCGCGAGCGAAGGTAATGTAATCGTGATGTGAAAGATGCGAGTCTATAAGCGATGTGCATCAGCGTAGCCCACTTGCCCCTTCACCGGAATAACCGTGAACGGTCTCGATTTTCGGCCTCTTCTGCGGAGGCCCGAAAAGGCAGTCGAACTCATGTTGGATGCATACAAGCAATCCTCGTCGTCGCTGCTACTCGAGCCACTGCTACACGAGCTGCTGCTGCTGAAGGAGCTCCTTGAGCAACTTGACGACGAACTGTCATCAAGCAGCAGCAGCAGTAAAGCGGGCGGCACTTCGCGAGCGGCCATTGCGAATGGGCCTTTTCCGCAAATGTTGGGCGCCATCGGGAAGCAGGAGAAACGTTTTTTGTGGCCTACTTGCTTCCGGTTCTGCCCTTTCCAAGCTATGTTGACTGTCTGAACGCGGTCGGTAAAGGGATTCAGCGTTTGATTTTCCTCTATCCAACGCGATCGAGTTGTTTAAGTTTGTTCTCAATGAATGCGTTGACTACGAACGACTTCGTCCGTTTTGCCGTATGAATGGACGACGGACTTCGCCGTGGCACCCGTCGTGACAGACGACACGATTGAAGCTAGCTCTCTTCAATCAATGAGAAAGTACGAAGGATTACATTAAAATAAGTCTTATGTTATATGCAGTATAACATAAGACCGGCAGTAAATTTAGAAAAAAATTTATACCAAGGCTAGTGTCACAGAAGTAGTGGCATCCTGTAATTTATTTTTATTACGTTACTTAAATATAACGCGTTTTCGTTTCCGTACACATATTTCTCCTTGTAGCCTGTATATTTCTCCGTCGCTGGTTCGGTTGCTGCAAAGGCACGTGTACGTGCGCGTTGCTTTGTTCTGTTAGTTTCTTCCTAGTTAGCTCAACCTCTCGCGGTTCGCGAGCGGGGGTGTACGTGATTCATGTTTTGTGTCTCTCTTACTTTTTCCAACCTCAAAGTCACCCTCACTGCGCCCAAAGTCTTAAGCTCCATTTGTGTATTGGTAAACTTTTCTCGCCTGCAAGGTCACCCTTAGCAGGACAGAAGTTGTTGACGTAGGGGCCTCCTGTTTTAGCTATGTCTTACTTTTTCTAACTTCAACATGGCGGCCATGCAGTGTCAAAGTGCCGTGTCTACGTGGTCCTCCCTTTTTGTATGAACTACTTTGTGCGCTTTTGGTTTTGTGCTGCTTCGACTCCGACCCCGTGCGTGAACAAGCGTCCGCGAGTGCCTCGGCCGTGAGCGCCCGACGCCGTTAAAAAGAGGGCGACTGGACCCCAGGACCAGTCCGCTCTTCGGGGGGAAAGCCGCCGCCGCGTACTCCCGGGAACCCGAGCCGCCGCACCGCATCTCCGAGACCGACCACCCGCTGCCCCGGAAGGACCGCCGCTTCGAGGGCCGCTCTACGTGTGTCGTCTCTGTGGATGGACTGCCGCCGTGCTCCCCGGTCAACTGTATGTTGCTTCAATTTTGAACATTCCTTTCGACCGTCGCTAATTGGACTCTTACTTTCGTCTTGATCTTTGTACACGCGTACTTAACTGGATGTGTAACGTACTTCTCTGTGCTTAACTCGACACGTTTGTCGCTCGTAGCATCACTGTCTTGTAAAATGTACGTTCTGTTACTTTAAATTCCCTTTCTATGTTCGTTTCGAGCCTATAAACACTGTTTTGTTGTTGTTACCTTATAACACGCCTCCGACTCATTCTCTGCGTTTGCTTACCGGCTACGCCGGGCATCGAACGACCACCCCCTTATTGTCATGTCTCGGTGATGACCTTCCGTCGTCGCCGGGCTCGTGACAGCTAGTTTCCCCAGGATCGTGTCCGGTACCAAACAAATGTTGACACAACTCTCTGGTTGCCGCCGTCCCTCATACACGGCGGTAGCTGTCCAGAGTGTTGTGTTTGCCGGTTGTCTGCTTACCGCCGTCGCTCATAGATCGTGGCAACCAGACAACTGGTTGCTGCCGTCGCTCATAGGTGGCGGCCAGGCACGTAGCCAGGGGGGGGGGGGAGGCATGGGGCCCGCCCCCCCCCCCCCCCCCCCAAATCTTCCATTTTGCTGGAACTTCCTCTCCCCCTTCCTCTACAGCATTTTGTCGTAGGCGGCGCCCCCCGCCCCCGAACCAACATCCCTATCCCAGCATTCCTGGATTCCTGGACACGGTCTCCTTGCGCCCTCTCTTGGCTGTTCTCAGCAAAACGCAGTAAAATGATAATTTCAGCCAAACAACTGCAGAAATCCTTACGTTCCCCGGGATATATATAAAAAGCAATAATACACTCTTATTTAATGCCTACTTGAGCCTCAGGATTGCATACTTTTTATTCCTGGGCCCGATGTAATATTGTTGCATTGGGTCCTATGGGCCACTTTGACAAAATTTCGAATTTTGTCAAAGTAGTCACAGAAATGAAAAATCGTAAAGTTCCCGAGGAATATAATAGCTGCCGACTCATAGTACACGCCGCAGTTAAAATTTAGGTATTTTATTTAATACTTTTTATTCCTCGAAACTTTCAAATTCAGCCCGCTTTTTGCCCCAGTAAAGTTAGCACTCATCCGTGCACCAAGGAGCTTGCGGGCAAGCTACCTTTACACAAGCTTATCGAAAAAAAAAAAGAAGATTTGTACGTAGCGTTTGTGACAGCATATTGACTAAGGATGTGGCGGTCATAATATGACTGACTATATAATAATTAGATGTTTACAATCAAAATTTGTGTCCTGGATTTGAAATATAAGCAATTATTATGTAGGGTCAGAAACACTTGCATTGTTTATATTTTCCTTTGAATTTGCCTGTGTACGTGAAGTTTTAGCTCGGTTACAGACACAAACTGAACAAAATTATTTCAGGCACGTATAACTAGAAATAACTGGAAACATAACTAGAACGGCGCGCCGGTGGCCGTTCGATGGTGTCTTTTTTATGTATCTTATATTATTTTTACATATACGCGTATAAATAAAGAACACAACGACGACGACTTTGAGAGGATGACACACCCGGCGACGACGGTGCCTCAATCTGATCCCTGGTTCTTCGGAAGCGGCAGCTTCTACTTTGACTGGGCTACCTCCTTGGAGCCTGATGCTTCGACCCCAGTGAGCAACAGCGCCATCATGTTCCTGGGGCTCCTTCATGCACCGATCGAACGGCGTGCCAGATCCCCATGGCTCGCTGCTGAACCCCCAACCCACCTCCACGAAATCTAGACTTCTGCGAATCGGACTGCCATCCTCCCCAAAACCAACAATCCATGTCGTCGTCATCATGCATGTATATACTCATCACATTATCATGTTCACTAGACGCGGCACCGGGGGCCTCCATGGTACGGGCTGCTGCCTTTCCGCGGTGCCGCAGCTCTCCAGAGCAAAATAAATAAAGAGCAAAGTAAGACTAAAGGTTACTCTGAGCTGTCGATGAAATGTTGCGCAATGAACTGATTGCCACCCCTCCAGGAGCAGGCTGAGCGTGCATAGATTTGATCAGTGCATTCGGTGCCAAATCAAAAATACGTTTAGGTATAGAAAGTAAAGAAAAAGCAGTCTGCGATTTGAAATTGAGCATGATGTTTTACGTACATACGTCATTGTCAGTGTCTCAGCGCAGACCGTTTTTCTAGGTCTAAAGATATTTCCAGCTGCATCACTCCCCAAGCGCTTTCGTAGGTTGCAACGCCCTTTCCCAAGCGCTTTTGCGGGGAAATGGGGCGGTCCAGATTTCTTAAAGAGCCCCCAAAAAGACAAAAAAAATTTTTTTTTTAACAGTCTGGTTGGGACACCTGTCCCAAAAAATAAATTCTACGCGAAAAAAAAAATTTTTTTTTGGAGAATATTGACGGCGCGAGACTTGATTTTGTTGGTAGTCACCTCCTCCACTTGTTTTCTCTCTCGGCATTTCGGGCGCGTGGAAGCAACACCTCCTAGAAGACAAGGCCATAGCGCTCTGAGAGGTTACGTCACAATGGCGGAGGAAGGAAGTCCATGGCGCAACTACGTGAGAATACGCTATCGACGTGAACAAAAAATGTTCCTTGACAAGCGGCGCGGTGGTGTTCGTTCATGCGCGTTTATCCGACATTAATATACGTTTTAAAGGCGCAGTCTTGTACAATTTATTATATATATAATATAAACGTAATATACAACACGCTACCAAGGTTGAGAGTACCAAATTTATATTTATGAGTATCCCCGTAACCGCGGGACTACGTGCAGTTCCGCAGCACCCCACACTTTTCGAAAGGACCGGCTGCGATGCTGCCGATGCCACATGGCTCCGATTCTGGTAAATTTACGTTGTCTGACTGCTGCTGACTGTCTGAAAAGGAATGCTGAGACATCTCAGAAGGGAAGGAAACCGAAAAGAAATCCAGTCGTTGTCGCAGGGAGCGCACACCAGCAAGAGATGGGTCGACAACGTTAAGCCTTTCGTCGCCGCTGCTCTCGTGTGTGGTACTTTTAAGACTTGTTTCCCGTCGTATTTCTGTCATCACCGTAGTCTCGGGTAGTTTTTTTGTGTTCGCTTGATACTACGGCATTTACGTGGATTCGTGTAACAAGTCCTGCTACGGTTTGAGTGACATGTGGGACAACTAGCCAACGAAGACTCTGGTCGATTAATCGATATAGACTTCTCTTTCGACAGAGAGAGGCTTCTTGGAGTTCGTGTTCAAATGTGTTCGTCACGGATATTGTGGGACGTATGGATACGATCGACAGGTGAGAAACAACTTATTTACGGGCTTTCTTGGTCATGTAGGACGCAAGTAAAATGCTGCAAGCGTTTTTTTTAATCGCATGATAGATTACAATTTCGTTCTTTATCGTTATTCATGTGCAGTTGCGTCGACATTTGTAAATATGCGCGGTAATCTAGTTTTCACCGGAAGGTGAAAAACAAGTGTGTGTGATTATTGAAAGTGCGTTGTTTGTGGTTCTGTGTGTATTTATACTAAGGTTATTGTATTGCCTTTACCGCGTTTATACTAGAATCTTAACTATTAAGGTAATAGTATTATTATACAAAAAATAAGTTATGTTTTGTTCTAAGACAGCTCGAGCCCATAGGGAGAGGTAAATTAGTAGACTAAGTGGTACGTTTAGTACCCCTGCCACAGGGAAACGTTAATATATCTCCATTCAGTTATATAGGATTTAATCAGCTCGCGGTCTTGAGTGATTATACGAGCGCCGCAAGCGGATTTGTCGACCCCATAATGTCATTCGATCGAAATTACATTAATTTTGCCATGTGGCCGGGGTATGATGCAAGAATTCAGTGACTGCACGCGATAACGTCGCTTACATGATCGTGAGAAACACTTGTCTTGCCTTGTCCGCGTTTACTACGTCTACCTGATTTTTAACTGTTCTCTTTTGCTGTTTCCAAATCACTGCGTGTCTCGCCATTTTGTCGAAGTATTTCTGTATAAAAAATTCATTCCTACGACAATAATTGCATGACTCAGTGTTTTCGACTTAAAACAATCACATTTTTCTATAGACGTCTTATACGCATACCTCGTGCCATTTCGTACCGATTATTTAGCGGTGTAGTATTTTGCTCGTGTAATAAAATGTTTTCTATACCCGTTTCTATGTGCAGCTTTCATTTTAGCTAATATGACACGCGTATGTGGCTAAAAACGCGTTACGACGGTCGATCCACGCGCGTTGCCTTCGCTTCGACGCGCGCCCCCGATGGCCTTCCTTTGCGACGTCACGAGAAGAGCGCTATGGCCTTGTCTTCTAGGAGGTGTTGGTGGAAGGAAGGTGGATCGGCTTGGCCATCACGTTGAGGTGGAAAGAGTGAAAGACCACCTCGTTGAGGTGGAAAGAGGGAATGACCATTCCGTGACGTCATGAACTTTGCGCGCAGAATTCCAAATAAATCTCGCGCCGTCAATATTACTCTAAAATATTTTTTTTTCGCGTAAAATTTATTTTCCTGACACGCGTGTCCCAACCAAACTGTATAGAAAAAAAAAAGTTTTTTTTTTTAGGAGTTTTTTAAGAGTGCACCAGCCTCACAGATACGAATTGTTCCACTATCATTAGAAGTACACTCAATGCCCTGAACGAAAAAAAAAAAAAATAATCAGTGGTCTTTCTTTGATCAGCCCAGTGAGGGTCGAATGCCAAAGGTCCCTTTAATGGTAACCCAGGCTTAGCGGTAAAAGGGATAAACGCCTTTTTACCACTGACAAAATAAAAAAAAAAAAAGAAATCCTGGGAGTTTATTTGTTTGCAGATCATGAAAGTCGCCAATCACTACGAACGTCGGAAGGATCCCAGTAGCGAAGGTCAAAGTTCCGAGTACAATTAAACCGGAAGAATACGATGGGCGCAGAGACAGTTAGCAAATGAAACGTCAGGCTTGGTGACCCAACGCACATTGAAGTTTTCCGGTCTATGGTCTTTTCCAGCGCTTATCACCCGGGCGAAAAATGCTGAGTCACTGAGCTGTGGACGCATGCGCAGGGTCCAATATACCGCACGGCAGAGCAACAGCGCATGCTCAGAAGGCGTTCCAGAGCCCAGCAGACAAAGATGGCAGCGCGCAGAAGGGGATTTTGGCAAAGGCCTACCTATGCTATAAGCTCCGTCATTCGCTAGGAATCTTCTGGTATCCGGAATGATTGGTTAACTACTTGCGGAGCCTGCAGGAAAATGAACGTACAAACATTTTCTGTGTGCACGGTGCTATTGGAGCACCACATTGATCTTCCTTAGCCTTACAGGCTAAGGAAGATCAATGGTTGGTGCTGGAATGCGACGCTCGCGAGGCAGGATACATCCACGCTTTTCTGGGAATGTATGCAGATTTAACTTTTGAGCGGTGACCGAACGTTCCGCGATGCGTATTCTACCGCTGATACCAACGCTGTAAATGTTTTGCGGAGAACCCACGTATTTCAGTATGATCTTTATAAAATAGAAATCCTGACAGAGAACAAAACGATCAGTCAGCAATGAGGTCGGTTCATACCAATGCCTTCCGACTGGGTAGATTAATCGGAACTTACTTACGCTTACGCATTTTTCCTGCCTCGCGAGCTTAAATGGGGTGTCGAAATTAAAAATGGCGTCTACTACGTAAAACAGCGCTATGTACAGAGCGCGACACTGTTAGCGCGAACAAGCGATCGCCGGTTTTTCCAGTTTTTCTCTTTGAAACCAAGGGATGTCATCCAAGTTGTTATTGCTACGGAAAGAGCTCATTGAGTTCTATAATGTAAGTGATGAAATTTCGTGCTCGCTAGTACAATTTAGAAGTAAAATGCGAAAATACGCTGATGCCGTGTTCGCGCTAACAGTGTCGCGATGTGTACACTACGGCGGCTAACCCCCCCCAGGTTTTTCAAAACTAGCAATTAAACTACAACAACAAGAGCAGTCATCCTTTCGGAAGACGAAGATACGAATAATAATAAAAAATCACACGAGCTATGAACTCGTTGCGCACCGCGCAAGAGGCCGCGGAAGCACTTCGTCCTGAATATATAAGCATGTGCGTGCTCTTGTAGCGACATACGGACGAGCTCATTGAAATACAAAAGCCCGCGTAAAACCTGCCGAAAAATAAGAAGGACAAAAAAAAAAAATTAGGGCGCGGAAAATCGAAATTTTCATCCGAGCATTCCGCGGAGGCAGCAGGCACCGTCCATTCCTATACGACTGCCAGCGCAGTTGGGATATGTACGTACCTGCAGGACCAAGGAACAGTCGGCCTTGCCTCACGTGACGCGCTCTCCGCGCGCACATAAGGGAAGAGTGAAGTCACGTGTCGCACGGCCCGCTGTTCATTGGTCGCATGCGCGCATCGCACCCGCCGCGCTGTCAGTTTTTGCGGCGGTTATGCAACGCAAAGCGCCGCGCCTTCTCTCGCTCTTGCGGCAAGCGCTGTCGGACGAACGGGCAGCGGGCGTCATTTTTGTCGCGGCGGCTTTTTGTCGACGCTGGCAGAAGTTTGCGGAAGAGGCGAAATCCAACTATGCGACTCGAGCGAACGAGCCGCTCGTCCCGGCTTTATTTTGGTGCTTTCTGCTGCCCGCAGAAGCCTCTCATTACCGGCAGCATTCCGGCGTCGTCCGGCACCACTGCGGTCGGCCGCGAGGAAAAGTCGACGTGCCGACCATCGTTTCCGAATTATGCGGCCTCCGGCGTCATTTGCATATTTCCGGTGTCGTGGCGCGAGAGGTTCCTTCTCTCGCTTCCCACCCCTTCTCCCCGGTCGCGTTACACGAAGACTACCACCTCCTCCAGATCTTCTCGTTGAGCATTTGCCCGGCGGAAAGAGAGACGGGAGAGAAAAAAAGACACCCCAGAGGAATTAAAAACCGCGCAGGGTGTCGACTTGCGAGTCGCCCGCTGGCTTCCACCGGTCGCGACTGTCTTCTCCTCCCCGAACTCGTCCTCGCGTCTCCGCTTTTGTCTTTTTGTCTTGGCCATGTCAGCGCGTCCGCGACCCGGACTGCTTTCAGACGACGGGGCGTGCTCCGACTTCCAAGTTAGGCTTGGACCGCTGGCTGCTCCGCTGCGATAAAGAAGAGCCCGCCCGCCTTCTCTTTCTTCTGCTTCTCCATCCGGGCTCGGTTTCATTTAGTTTTTTCAGACTGCTCGGGTCCATTGCGGCACCGTGGAAACTGCACCCTGGCGTTGGAGCACGACAGAAAAATCTCTCGCCCCCACATACGAACGCACACACTGCAGGCCCCGCTAGAAGAGCTGCGCATGTTTGGTGGTCGTCAGCGGTCATCGCCCAATTAGCAAATTTGCCGCGTAAAGGGGACTGTGCTGGAGAAGAAAGAGGAACTCTGTTTCGGGATCAGGGGTGGCAATCAGGGCCATCCGGAATGTTTTTTCTCTTCTTTTTTTGGGGGCGATGCGTGCCAGAACTCACAATGGAATGGCCGGTCGTAGGATCATGTCCTGCCGCAGCCGTCGGTGTTCTCCGACTCACTTCTCACATCACAGGCGGTGACTGAAAGTTATTCGCGTCGTGTTTCTGTGTTATTTCTTTATTTGGGTAATTTCTAGTCAGTATTTTCGCTTTCTTCGTATCCGGTGATATTACATCCGCGTTTTCTTTCCCTTTTTTTGTTTTTTTGTTTCTACTGTTGGAATTGTTGTTTTATTGGTGACTCGAAGCGTGTAAAATATTTTAAATTTAGAATATTTCCAAAGCATACGAATAAATCTCCTGTTTTACGCTAAATTATGGCCAGTGAATTATCAGTTATGATTGTTATACCGTGAAGCAGCAAATGATTTGTGCGAACGACAACTAATCGTGGCATAACAAAATATTAGATCAAGCTCTAGCACTCCAACACTTTCAAAAAAAAAAAAAAAAACAATAATAAAAAAAAAAAAAAAAACAAGCATATCTGTGTTTTCCAATGCCGCCGAAGGTTACCGCTCCAAAATGTTGTGTTGGAGTAAAAATATTTACTAAATGCCGGCTAACTTCATTACACGGTGGTTCGGAATCAGCCAGCCGCTTTTTCAGAGAGACGGACACGAAGCGAACCTTTTCAACTCTCAAGAAGAACTGTTTATTTCAGAACAACGTTACGGGGAAGAAAGACGCGCGAGAAGGAAAGAGAGGGTACACGGTGTCGAGTGACCACGGACCCCTGTGTAAACAGCGCCAGCTGCGCCTCGGAGGGGGGGGGGGGGGGGGGGCTTTTGGTGGCGTCGAGAGTGCGTGCTGTGAAGGACGCCTAAATTCCTAAAGGTGAGCAGTCAGCGCGTTACAGAACTGAAGGACGCTGTAGAACTTGTTGAAGTTTCTTGCTCACGAACTAAGTTCACCTCGAGCCTAAAACTTGAAAGGGTAACCTGAAACTCAATGAGTGAAAGTGGATTCCGTGTGATAACATCCAACGCGTCAAAGCATCCACCGAGTGAAAACATGAACCTTTTTTGACGCGTTGGACGTTCTGACTCGGATGGATGTTCTGATTTGTTCGATATTTTGACGCGTTGGATCTTCTTGCTCGGATGGACGTTCTTTTTCACTGCGTCTGCTTAAACTTTGAGTTGTTGCTAAATTTGCTCAGATTAGTACCCGAGTCCCCTCCGCAGGCTCACTGAAGCAATTGTTAAGGCAGATGCCCAGCTACGGGCACGCACAGGCTTGAAGGTGACCTCAAGGGCTTGAAGGGGGAAACGAGCTCTTTCAAACATTTCAAGAAAACCTCTGCAAGAGGAGGGAGTACTCAGGCGAGCTAGTTGAGAAATGACATGCTATCTAAACCTTGACCTTCTAAAATTGACCAAAAATCTAATTTCAAACTTCAAGTACTCACCCCTTCTATGTAGTAGGTGAGCACAAATACGGCAGTGAGAATAAACTTGCAAATTAAAGACCCGCAAAAATATTGAAAAAAGCTCCCCCGTTCGCCAAAAAAAAAAAAAGGAACTGGACACCTCCAACCCTCTGCAAGCCACTACTTTTAGGAGCATACGCTCTGCATGTTTTGCCGTGCTGAAAGCTCAGCGTACTTGGATGTATTTTATTTATTTGCAGAAATAACTTGCAACGCCAAAGCATTACTGGAGGTACAACCTAGTTATATATAAAAAAAAAAAAAACTTGTTTGTGAAACATGATCAGATGATACATCAGGTGCAAGCATGCAAGCAACTTAAAAATAGAAATCACATCCTGAAAGTGATTTCCGCAAGTCCTGCCCACAATAGCGCTTAGAAGAGTAACGTGGTCGTTTCAATCATGTTGTAGTGACCAGCCGGAGAGGAAGAAGAGGATTGTCACGGGGACACGAGCTCGAGGCGCCGCATCGACTGAAGATGGTCTTGAACCACGGCATATAAGCTCTCGTAAATATTGTAAATTCAACCGCGATGTAGAGGAAACGTCCTCTACATATTGGTGACCAGAGACCAAAAGACTCCCGACTCAATCAGCTACGCTGCTTCAGGGTTTTGTGATGAGCTGAGCAACAGCTTTCAATCAACACCATGAGCCTTGGTAACGGTAACGTCCCAACAGGGACCCCACTAACCCTGGGGGCGACGACGACATCAGTCAAGTACCCGGACGTCTGTTCATCAGACTCTGAACTATTTTTTTGACGGCGGAGTCGATATTCAGAAAACACAAACTTATATAGTCCCATACGAAGTGTCATTATGTTGTCTCGGCTCTTACGCAAGCAACGGCGGTAGTGCTGAGAGGTATGATGCGGTCCCCTCCTGTTTAACAGCCATACGAGAAGCTTCGAGAGGAGGTGATTCGACGCACCATCGAGTCAGAGTCACGCCGACTTCAAAATCCGTTGACCTCCGAGGAGTTGGGCAATTATACAATACAATACAGTACAATAAACTTTATTTTTCTAGAAAAACTGGAGGGGTCCCCAGACAAAAAGCTGCTAAAAGCAGCTTGACTGGGTCTCGGTCCCCCTTATACGCATACATGGCAGCAGCTCGTACAACAAACATAAAAAACACTTTACCAGGGTGATAAGAAAAATAAAACAAGGTCACATAACACTGGAGTAGCAGAAGAACAAAATTAGCTATGAATAGTTAAAACAGTAGGTACGTAAGTCTTTTTTGCCAATTGTGTAGATGTTTATGTTGTTCGTGGAACATTTATTTAACACGTACGGTACTTTGTAATGCAATGATTGGAGGTTGTAATTTGTGCGGCACCGAGGAAGGAGCCAAGTGTCGACACGGCGTGTGTTTAGATTACTTTCACGTTTCTCAAGTTCAGAAATAAAATACAAAAAATCTATGAGTGTTGGCGATGAGAAACGAAGGGTACAGAGTAAACGATAATTATATACGCGTTCTACGGGAACTATTTGATATCTAGAAAATAATGGTTCTGTATGGTCTGTATATAAGACACCCGCGATATAATGTAAAACTTTTTTTTGCAATAATAGTATATTTTGAAGGTTTGTCTTAGTTGTTGTAGCCCATACAAGATTACAGTAATTTAAATTGGACTCAAATAGTGCGTAGTAAAGTTTTAACTTAATACTGATTGGTAGAACATGACGACAGCGGGCAATAATGCCAACAACTCTGGAAAGTTTAGCAATTAGATAGTTAACATGGCAGTCCCACATCCCATACTCGGAAAAAAGTACTCCTAAAATTTTATGTTGGCTAACTAATTCAATTTGTGAATCACCAAGTTTGATTTCATTTTTAACCAGAGCTGGTTTATTAATAGATCTAAATAAATGGCTTTAGATTTTTGGGTGTTTACTTTAAGGCCATTAACTTTGGACCACATGTCAAATTTACTTAAGATATTATTCGCTTTGCATATCAGAACATCAGCATTAGTAGCAGAAACAAAGGTGCTCGTATCATCAGCATAAATGACAAACTGAGCTTGGTGATCGATGTTAACAATATCATTTATGTATACATTAAATAGAAGAGGCCCAAGTATGCTTCCTTGCGGCACACCAACAATAATATTATGAAAGGAAGAGTAATGACCGTCAATTACCACGCACTGTTTCCTATATTGTAGATATGTAAGTAAAGCAAGGGGTACTCCGCGGACACCATAGTTGCCAAGTTTAGCAAGAAGAATATGGTGATTAAGAACATCGAACGCTTTACTGAAGTCTATAAATACACCTAACGTAAAAAGCCTTTTTTCAATATTTTGCAATATAATTTCTTTTTGAAGTAATAAAGCGGCTTCAGTGGATTTACCTTGTCGGAAACCAAATTGACAGTCCGATAGTATAGAATGTTTTGTAAAAAGGAATTTCGACGTGCGAGTATAATTTTTTCAAGTGCCTTAGAGAAGATAGGTAATACTGATATAGGCCTGTAATTATTCGGGACGTTCTTATCGCCTCCTTTATGTATAGCAGAAACTTTTGCCAACTTCATGTTTGCTGGAAATTGGCCAGATGATAATGCCAAATTATATATGTGTGCTAAGCATGGGGCGATTATATCTATTACATATTTAGCGGGCTTTATTTGTAATTGATCAACGTCACTACTTTTGCTGTTTTTTAGTCCTAAGAATATATTACATATCTCAATTTCGTCAGTAGGATTTAGAAAAAAAGTATCGTTATTATGCCTTACATATGAAAGGGCAGTAGGATTAAAAGTAGTGGGTTGTTCAACCGAAAAGTGAGTGTTAAAGCATTCCGCCAGACTTTCATCGGACATAACTTGACCGTCTATTTCTAATTCACCGATAGAGGGGGACACCTTTGTTCGATTTATGACTTCATTTATTATTTTCCAAACCACATCGGGGCGCTCTCTAGTGACATTATGGAACATTTGCTTATAGTATGAAGATTTTGCTTTTCTAAGTTCAGAAGTTAGATTATTCCTTAATTTCTTAAAAGATGCGAGCCTGTTTGGGTCTCTCGTTTTTAGGAAAGCCGTGTATAGGCGGTCTTTTTTATGCATCATTTTAATGTGTACGGCGGACTCGGTGGGTTTAATGTATAAACCCACCGAGTCCCTTCGACGAATGGAACAACCCTTTGGAGACAAAACCACCACCATGGATACACCTATCCTGAGGGAGCTTTTCTTCCAACGCCTCCCGGGAAAGTACGCATGATATTGAGCACGTCAACGGCAGATTCGATTGACACACTAGCTCGCATGGTAGACCAGATCAAGGATGTCGGTGGTCATGGCTTTTCTGCACTGCAGCAGGACTCACCATCACCACGCCCACCGTAGCGACCGAGGTAAGCGCTCAACTCATTCAGATATTGGACCTCAAAAGCCGCGTGGAGGCTAGAGTTGACCAACTTAGTCAAGAGCTCTGCAGACTGAAGGTACGACCGTTGCAGTCTCCGGAGGTTCAAGAAAATTCGCGTCGACACAACAAGAGTTTACCCAATGAGTACCCCAAATCCAAAATATGCTGGTTTCATCGCCCCTATGTGCGATACGAAAGGCAATGTCGCCCACCGTGTACCTACTCGGGAAACGGGATGGGCTACCGTTGAAGGCCGCCAGAGTCGAGAGCCCAACGTCAGGCCGACTCTTTTACGTCACTGAACGCCACACGAAGGTTCGTTTTCAGATTGACCATCGCTGGGGCTGAAGTCAGCGTTGTGCCTTCTACGATGGAGGACCGTCGTCAACGCTAGGAATCTCCGCCACTCCAAGCTGTAGGTGGATCTTCGATCAAGGCATACGGAGAGAGGCCATTGACACTCGACATCGGGCTCCACAGAACGTTCCGCTGGAGTTTCATCATCGCGGACGTCCGCCAAGTCGCATACTTTCGACGGTGGTTCGCGCTTTCCGTAGACTTGCGGAGGAACATGCTTCTGTACGGTGAGACTCAACTCGGTGTTTAAGTTAAGCTATTGAATATGCCACCTCTCAGTCCTACCCTCCAACACCATGGAAGGTCATCGTTGACGAGTTTCCAGCTGTGTTCCGCCCGTCGGCGCCCGACTAGAGCGTTCGAGCCCAATATCACTCATCACATCGAGAGTAAGGGTCCACCCGGTGTTTGCAAGACCTAAACTCTCGGCATCCGATCGTCTTCAAATAGCCAAAAACGAGTTTGATCACCTGCTTGAACTCGGCTATGTGTGACCATCTTCCAGCTCGTGGTCCTCACCGCTTCACATGGTGCCCAAGAAGACAAGGAACTGGCGACCCAGTGGACATTCCCGGGCATTGAACAAGGCTACAGTCCCCGATCATTATTCAATATCTTATCTCCAGGACCTCTGCGGCATCGTAGAGGGTGCTACTATTTTCAGCAAAGTAGGTCTTTATATACCAGCGGTCTCAAACTCATTCGCATGGGCCAGATAGGTCGAGGGCCAAGTGGGAAGGGGGTGGGGGCGGCAATATCTTGTTATTTTGGGGACAAAAAGAAAATAAACAAACAAGCAGCAGTGGAATGTCGCTTACTAAGCAGCCGACTGTCCGAACGACACCCTAGTGATTTTCTAGGGGAACCTTGTGCTTTCTGTGTTTTGTAAGCTCACCGTTTTGTGATCATTAGATTTAATTTGCATATACGACTACTTTGAACCCAACCTGATGTTAGAAATCTTAAAACACCAACGTACTAGGAATTTTAAGTAGAACGAAGCAAGCGCAAATTCTTCGCCCTGTCGCACAATGGCTCAACAGGCATAAACAATATCCCTTTACAACAGTTTTTGCTTTCCTGAGGCTTTTTTTTTAGCTGCTATGTTGAAAAATACCTGTATCTTAAAGGTTTTTTTCTGGCGGTCAGAAGTCCGAGCTCACAGCTTCATGTTTGGCAATTGGTCCTGCTGAGCGAGAGTTCGTGCAGCCGAGGTTCCTCCTTGAGCAAAGAGCTTGCACTCGTAGACTAGTAGTGGTATTGCCATTACGATCGATTTACACAAGAAAGGGTTGAGAAGCAAATATTTAGAAAAAGCAACACTCAGCCCCTCCCCCCCCCCCCTCCTCCAAAAAATAAAAAAACACGCAAACAAACAAACAGAATAGGTAGTGCATCTTGGTAAAATTAGCGCAAAGGCAGTGGAGTGAAAAATCTACGAACACGTTATATAAGCAGAGCTCCTATCGAGCTGAATGAACAACGACATAAAACTATTATTATGCAATGCGCTAGTAGCGCCCGAGGTATGGGAACGAGGGCTCGCCGCCTCGGGATGTTTACGGGCCACGTCCCAGAGAGTCCCGGGCCGCATGCGGCTTGCGGGCCGCTTGTTTGAGACCCGTGCTATATACTCAAAGGTAACGCAAACCATTGTCTGAAATGGGGAAGAAAAATTCCTTCTCGCCCATGCACTTTCCCTCTAAAAAGTTTGACCCCTCGCTTCAATTGAATCGGCCGCGACACGTGACCATGATCCCACGCGATTCAGTCGTTTGCTCTGAACTGACGCCATTTTCGTGCGAGGTATGGCAATGGCTCCGTTGCTTACGTAGTTTTTTTTTTCTTATACCACGATCTTGGCGGCAACGCGATGCGCTGTGGATTGTACGAACAGCGTTGCGAAAGGGAAGCTTTTTATTGTTCCGACGGGAAAATAAAATCTTCAGCGACGAAGACAGTGGCTCCACCGGATTGGTCAGAAATGTGTCAACTGCCTCCAAGGGAGACGGGTGTATTGGCTGTGTAGTTAAATGCACGAGGCGCGTAAACAGCAGACGTCGCATATTCCTCCGTGTGCACATGCACAGTTGCAGGTAGTATTTGATGTTTATAAAATGTGCACGGAACTAAACCAAGCTGCTGGTTTGGCAAAGCGATCGGTAATGCTAAAAATTACCGAAAAGTCGTGGGTGTGCACGCGTAGTGCTGTGTTTTATTTGCCTAAAGCCTGGTTCACACATATGCGTCGGTTACGTCCTCGGCGACCAAAACGACAGCAACGACCGGGACACCGGGAGAAACGTGGCACACTATCGCATCTCGAATCTACTTTCTGCACTACTTGCCATGTTGTATGCGGGGAACACTTGTCCCGGTGACTTTGCCTTTGCTGTCGCTTCTGTCGCTTTGAACGCAACCAAGGCAGAGCCGTATATTAGGAGAGTTTGGACAATGGGCGGAGCAAAGGCCGCCGCCACCGCCGAAAACTCCCCCCGCGGTTAGAGCGTAAACTAAAGGTACGACACAGCGTCGACCAATCAAGACACCGCGACGTCACAATATTGCAAACAACATTTAAAGCGTCAAATGGAAGCGTTCAATCTCGGCCCCTCTACTCCATCTCACAAATGTCTGTAGTAAAGACAAAGGCACAGGCGCTTGAGCCTAGCTCAGCGAAATGCTTTTGCTTGTACCAGAACTCGTGCATAGGAGGCACTTTCCAAAGCCACGCGCTCGTGCCCATGCCTTTGTCTGCACTGCTGATGTTTGTGCAGATGGAGTATTGGTGACAGTTTGCCCTGGGCCGGCTTGCTAGAACAGCGTCTACACTCTCACGTGATTCCAAGATGGCAGCGCCCATGCGAACCCTACAGCAAAGTAGATCCTCATCCAAATCCTCATCCAAATCCTCATCGAGCCTGCTGCTTTTCCAAAGACTCCATCGTCACGCCTTTCGGGTTGTTTAAATATTTGCGAATGCCTTTTGGACTTAGCAACGTCGCTCAAACCTTCCAGCGGTTTGTTTACCAAGTCCCTTCATGGTTTTACATTCACATTTGCTTACATCGACGACATCTTGGTATTAGTCACACACCGGAAGAGCACGGTGACCACTTTTACGACAACTCTTCTCTCGGCTGCAAGAATAAGGTCTGGTTGTCAACGTGACCAAATCTGAGTTCGGCGTCGAAGAACTACACTTTCTTGGACACCGCGCTGACAGCCACGGCATTCGACCGTTGCCCGAGACAGTAGATGTCGTTAGGAGCTTTCCAGCATCGACGAGATAACGAAACTTCGCGAATTTTTTGGGTTAGTTAATTTTTACCGCCTATTTATACCCCACTGTGCAAGTGTCTGTCGCTCCGACTGACTCAAAGGTAACCAAACGAAGACGCCACCGGTGAACTGCACAGAAGGCTCATCAAACTTTCCAAGCGGTAAAGGATGCCATCGTTAATGCCACCATGCTCATGCGTCCTAATATCTCCATCATGGTAGATGCCTCAGATGGCGCAGTGGGAGCTGTTCTACAGCAGCAAGTAGAAGGCAACAGCCATCATTTGTCATTTTTATTTAGGAAGTTGTCCCCAACTGAAGTCCAAAACAGCACCTTTGGACGGGAGCTTTTGGCCATCTACCTCGCAATCAAGCACTTCCTCCACTTCGTTAAGGACTGAAACTTTTACATACTGATTGACCACAAGCCAATAACTTATGAGCTAACTTCCAGCAGTGCGTCTTCTCCGCGAGAGGTGTGACCACATGGCCTCCGTTTCTGAATTCACGACCGACATCCGCTTTGTGAAGAACACGGACAACTCTGCAGCGGACGCGCTTTCCAGGACTGGCGTGAACCAATAGTTCCTCCAAACATCTTGTGGTTTCTTAAACAGAGCCTGCAGCAGCCCATTGCGTTGATCCCGAACTTGCACGCCTCACAGAAACGTCAGCGACTCTTGCTGTTGAGGACATCCGGATGCCTAACTCCGACATCACGGTCACATGTGCTATGTCAACAGTACAACCCCGCCAGTTCGTCCCTACCCATTTACGTTGGGAAGTCTTCAACTAGCCTCACTACCTATCCTACCCTGGAATAACAGCCACTCAGCGTCTAACTTGTGGCAAGATTCACCTGGCCACGTATCTACGCTGACGTGCGACCACATGGCCTCCGTTTCTGAATTCACGACCGACATCCGCTTTGTGAAGAATACGGACAACTATGCAGCCGACGCGCTTTCCAGGACTGGCGTGAACCAATAGTTCCTCCTAACAGCTTGTGGTTTCTTAAACAGAGCCTGCAGCAGCCCATTGCGTTGATCCCGAACTTGCACGCCTCACAGAAACGTCAGCGACTCGTGCTGTTGAGGGCATCCGGATGCCTAACTTCGACATCACGGTCACATGTGATATGTCAGCAGTACAACCCCGCCAGTTCGTCTCTACCCATTTACGTTGGGAAGTCTTCAACTAACTTCACTACCTATCCCACCCTGGAATAACACCACTCAGCGTCTAACTTGTGGCAAGATTCATCTGGCCACGTATCTACGCTGACGTGCGGAGTTAGGCTAAGACCGGCGTGTAATGCCAGCGCTTGAAGATTTATCGGTATACCATTACACCATTGGGGACGTTTAGACCACCAGACTCACGTTCCACCCAGATCCATACTGACGTAGAAGGACCGCTTCCTCCTTACAACTACAGCTACATCGTGACAGCTGTGGATAGATTCACGCGGTGGCCCGAGGTTGCCCCAATGAGGGACATCACAGCGCAAACATTCGCCCGCACACTCATCGGAATGGGGGTTAGTCGATTTGCCGTCCCACAGTCTATTACTACAGACAGTTGACGACAGTTCAAATCGTCACTGTCACAACAGCTTATCATCCAATATCAAACGGAATGGTTGAACGCTTTCCCCACGAACTCAAAGCAGCTACCAAGGCACTGCCGAACAGCCTAGCGTGGAAAGAAGCCCTCCCTCTGGGTTTTGCTGGACATCCGAACAGCCTTTAAAGAGTCACTGGCACCCCCGCAAAAATGTTTTTATTTTTGCCAGGCGCATCATTGATTGGGTGTCAGAATTAGACTACCCAATCGATATTTTGCTACAGCGTCACGTATATTTTTATTAAGTAAAAAAAAAACAAAAAAAAAACGCAATTGTTCGAAACCGAAACTGAAACTGGACTGGGGATGAAGAAGAAATATAGAGGAGGAGAATGTTGTCCAAAGTCACGTGGCTGTGGAACTTTTTCTTAGATTATTATTCAACGTATTTGCAGCTTTTTACAAGCCACAACAAATGGGTATCATATTTTGTCTATTTTTAGCATTGAGTGTGTGCCTTCGATGATCCACGGCTTTAATTAACTTTGGTGGTTTTGTCTGAACCATAGAAAAGGGCACGTGACCATGGAGAAGAGAGTGAGCGCGATTCAAACCGGCTAGTTCTCGATCGGCTGTTTTCGGGCGGAAATAAATATAATTTCAAGCCGCAAATTGTGTTCTGGGTGGTTGGGCTCTCATATGTCATGTACAAATAAAAATCTTGGCGAGCATAAATACCCTGTCAGTGTCCCTTTAAATCCGACATCAACTGCAGCGTGGCGGAATTGGTTTACGGCAGGTCACTCCGTCCCCCCTGCCAGGGGAATTTTTCCACCCATGAACTGGCACTGGGCTAGAAAGTGCTGAAAACTATGTTCAGCGACAGCGCGTCCTGATACAGGACCTCCGACCTACCAACACTATAGGGTGCCTTCAACACGATACACCTCTATCTCAAGTGACATTCTACGGTGTTCGCACGTCTTCTTGAGACACAACGGCGTCAAGAAGCCATTACAGCCTCCGTACGACGGACCGTTTCAATTCCTATGACGCGATCGAAAGACTACGACGCTGCTAAATCTAATCAACGGTAAGGACCATGTCGTTTCGTTAGACCGAGTGAAGCCCGCTCATCTTGAGATCGACTTTTGCGTGTCACCAGTATCACTAGTCCGGGGAACTTGTCAAGTTAGTTTCCGTTCCGGCAACACTCAAAACGTGTCGCGACAGACATCAAGACTCTTCACCATAGCGGACAGCTCAGACGTCCCCTCCACCTCCTCACTAAAAGGGGGAGGGGGAGGAGGGTACTGGGGTGATCATCCGCAGAGGAAGAAGAGGGTGGTCACGGGGGCACGAGCTTGAGGCCCCGCATCGACTCAAGATGGTTTCGAACCACGGCACTTAAGCTCTTATAAATAATATGAATTAAAACGCGATGTAGAGGAAACGTCCCCTGCAATGTCGTCACTAGATGAGCCGTCGGCGCATTCACCAAGGACACGCAGCCGAGATAGTGACGACATGATTGGAACGACTACATCCGTTTTTTAAGCGTCAGTGTGGGCAGAACTTGTGGCTTACCCTTATTTATTTATTTATTTTACGCTACTACTCGTATATATTTTACGATACTACTAAGGTCACTCGCCCGTGAAAGAGGGACTGAACTGGTCCCCAAACGTCGGGTAAATGTTTATTAAATTTTTGGTTAGAGTCCCTATTTTTCGCTTCATGTCTATTCCTAACCAGGCAGAGGGCTGCCGAACGTTTACCTTCAAGGCGATATCACTCTAAAAACATTTGTGCGTCTTCTTTCCCGCACAACACTCAGAGAGCCAATCAGCGCAACTTGCGGAGGCAGCTCAGCAAATGACGATGCCTGAAACATGTTTAGACCAAAAAACGCAATCTGAGTTATGTCACAACTCAGTCTGCGTTTTTTGGTCTAAACATATGTTTCGGCATCTTCATTCGCTGAGCTGCCTCCGTAAGTTGTGGTGATTGGCTCTCCGAGTGTGGTGCGGGAAAGGAGACGCACTTACTTTTTTTAGAGTATACTACTACCCCTAACAAAGGAGCATCGAAAGAGAGAGTTACAAAAAATATATAAATGCAAACATTTCGAGTTTTCAAGTCAATCTGAATTAGTGATGCTGGGGTGAAGGCTATTCCAATCGGATATAGTTTGTGGAAAAAACTAATATTTAAAGCAATTTATGCGGACCTGGAAATTGTTTATGTATCTTGGGTGTGAAGCTAATCTTAGTTCTGGTAGAGAAGCTATAAACATGTTGTCTGTGTTGATGTGAAAGCTGCCCGTGATGATCTGAAAGAGAGTTTTCAGCCTGTCAGTTATCGCGTGGTGTGAGAGAGGAGTCAGGTCTATTTGTTCAATTAATGATGTCGGCGAATCGTACCACCCATATTTATTAAAAATAAATCTTAGGGCCATTCTCCGCTCCATTTCCTATCTCTCTATTGACGACTGTGTAGGGGTCCCAGACGGCACGTGAGTATTCTAGTGTTGGCCTAATTAACGTTTTATATGCTAGGAATTTAACTTCAAAGGTTACGAATTTAAGTGATCGTTTTAGTTGCCAGAGTTTGTTTGTAGCTTCGGGGGTAAAGGAAGCAATGCGTGAGTTCCAGGAGAAGTTCTTCGAAATGGCAATTCCCAGATACTTGTACTCTGAGACGCTGTTAAGTGCATGTCCGTCTAATCGGTAGCTAAAAAGGTAAAGGTATTTCTTTAGGGTTATGGTCACAGTTACACACTTGGAGGGGTTCAAATTCACTTGTCAATTCCTGCACCATGTTTAGTTTGAGCTGGTCATCAGGGGAATCAATGATGCTATATACAATACAATCATCAGCCAACAATTTGATATTTACATCAATATCTGAAAATAAGTCATTCATAAAGAGTAAAAATAATAGCGACGAGAGTCTAGAACCCTGCCGTACACCGGATATAACACTGCATCTATTCGAAGCAGAACCACCAAAGGAAACAAATTGCAGACTCTTTGCCAAAAAAGCGTGCAGCCAATTTAAGATTTGGTAATTTTTTAATATAGTATGAAGCTTTTGTAACAGCTTAGTATGCGAGACAACATCGAAAGTCTTAGCCAGATCTAAATATGTAACATCCACCTGTTTGTTTTTATTCAGCGCGGAAGCAAAATCATGGACAGTAAGTAAGAGCTGTGTGGTTGTCGAGTAGCCCAATCTAAATCCGACTTAGTGTTTGATGTTGGTCTAAAAAGCTAGTGATAGGCTTCCCAATTATATTTTAGAGTATTTTGCAGCACTGAGATGTTATTGAAATAGGAGGATAGTTTGACAGATCGGCTTCTTGGCCCTTTTTGTGAATGGGTTGCATTTTAGCTCTTTTCCAGTAACTTGGTAAATCTGCATTTGAGAGAGATTTTAATATTGCGCGAAATATTAATATCGCGGGAAAAACGAAAAATATTTAATTTACAAAAACAACTTTGCCCTTTTGCTAATTTCTTAAATTTGTTTCGCCTCTAAGAGTGATTTTCGTTAGTAGGCGAATTGTAACCTAACCCATAAATAAAGTAAATAAAAAGTTAGTTAACCGATTTGAGTTAATTAGCCAGCTTACCATGATGCTTTGTTCCTTAGCCAATGTCCACCGAGCCTGATAAGTACATAGTGAAGACGGCACCTGTGTAACTCGCAACGCTTTAAAAGGAATCTATCGCAATTAAAATTTAACCTCCTGTATAACTCTTATTTCTTGTGTGAATCAGCAGGAGTAGGAGGTGTTTGTCCGTACAAAGTTTCTCTATCTCGCCTTAACTTGAACCGCGAACCGCACCACCAAAGGAAAGCATTTCCCGAGTGTAATTTCTTGCTACGCCACGCACCATACAAGTTCGAGAACGTCGACCTTCAGATGGATGTTCAGACTCGTCTGACTCGCAGATGGATGTTTTGACATGTTGGATGACTTGGCTTAGTGGATATTTCGACCTATAATTAGGGTTCCGCGTTTTCGGTTTCTATTTTTTTTCAAATTTCGGCGTACTTTTTTCGGTGTTTATTTTCAAATTCAATTTTCAGTTTTTTTCGGCGTATATTTTGTCCACAAACGTTTATCGGGTTTTTTCGGTGAATATAAAATAAACACCAACGGACACTGGATCAGATGATCCTTGTAGCTCTGATATTTGTGATCACTCAAAGGATAACGGCACAGATACACTGGAAAAACATTTTACACATTTTTGGCAAATGTGTGCAACTGTAAAACAAACAAGAAAAACAGACGTACAAACAAGTCAGATATGAAGCCTATGCCCAAAAAACATGGAACTTCACCTTCTGTACCAGGATTACGTGAGCTTATAATAGTACACACACATGTACGTTCCCAGGTTCTCCTCGTTGATTCGCACTCTTTGTTTCCTGTTAATATGACCCTGAGCTTCGAGAATGCACTCTCAACGCTAACAATGGACTCTGGCATGCTGAGGAGATGAAGGGCTGCCTGAGCCAAAATCGGCCAGTAAATCAATTGTGACCGCCAAAAGAGACACGGTGCGACGTTTTGAAGCACAACACAACATGCAGAGCTTGCGTCAAGTCAGTTTTCCTTATAACGAATTTGAAAGCACGCTCGTACATGGCGAAGCCATGGGGCATTTCGGACTTCAAGTTCCGATCGATGATGCGCACATGAAACAAAAGCGTCGTGATGGCATCCGTGTATCCCATACATTGGGAAACGTTCCAATAGACCCAATTCCACTTTTTCGTCACGGCCCTGCGGTACGACTGAAAGATCAAAGTGACCTTTACCGGTTAAAACTGAATTTTAGAAAATGAATTTGACGTACAATTATCGATTTAAATCGAAAATTCCGAACCTAAATCTGACCCGAATTTCCGAAAATGAATTCGGCATACTTTTATCGGTTTTTATCGGTTTAAACTGAAAACTCCAAACCCTACCTATAATAGGATGTTCTGACCCGTAACACGATCTGGCCGGGTGTCACGTGGCCTGTTGGATGTTTTGACTCGTTGGATGTTTTGACCATAAGCGGTGAAAGTGCAACGTATGCACAGTACCCTTGGCCTATAGACATTTTTACTGTTTAAGAACATAAACCGCTGCTTGCTTCCCAAGCGACTTGCGGTCGCTCCGTCTTTGCAAGCCCGTGGAGCTTGCTTATGTCAGCAGCGCTAGAAAGCAGAAGTGCTACGTGGATAACAAAGTTGGAGATTTAGCGAGGGCCTTCGGCTATACGATTTAACGTATTGGAGAAGACAGGTTTGTTTGCAAGAATATTCGGAAATATTGAACAGATCTCGCACATCTTGGTTCTTTTGGCGTTCACCTGGAGAATTGGTGGTTAAATGTTTCATCGACTTTTCAAGTACCGGTGTTAGGGTCGGGTTTGTTCATTCTTTTTATGAACGGGAAGTTCTCTGGAGCGTCAAAGACTGGAGCACCACCTGGTGACGTTTGCAAAGAAAGGGTCTGTAGAATGACCGCCTCATTGGCCCGATGCGCTTTTCTCACAGCAGCACGCTTCGTTGAGTCACATTTGCGCGTGCGAGTGAAGAGAAAGAGGCTGTTAATCGGTCTAGGGGAGATAGGGCTGTTGTTGCCGTGTCTTTTTCTCAGAGAAAATTGGGGAATGAAACCATTATTTTATTTATACAGAGTCGCGTACTGTCCGAAGCACTACGGTTAAGCGGTGTGTTACCCGCTGAGAGTGAAGGGGGTGAAGGTCCCTTTCGCACCTACCAAGTGAGTTACTCGCGCAAGCCGCGCGAGGAGCGTTCTGGCGGTATCGGGACGGCCGCGTAACCGCGCCGCCGCCACCGCCGTGCATACGCTACCGTGCCACGCACCACAACGAAGGCAATTACCGGGGATTCTATTAGCGTTGGGGGACCGCAGTGGCGAGTGCGACTCTTCCCGCAAAGAACACCGCCTGCTTGGGCGAATCTCGGCCGGATGTGCCAACGGATGCAGCCGGCCGGATTCATAAGCCCACAGAGACCGGGAGCATCAAGCGATCCCCACCCCGAGGAACGTCCGTCCATTCCGGGGCCGCGGAGTCAGAAGTTGCCGCGTCGCCGGTCGCTAAGGGCCCGATAGAGGCACTTCATTCAACGCTCGACTGACACAGGAGGGGGAAACGAGGAGCGGTTCGACCAATGAACCGTCGGCCGCACGGACGACGTCACTGAATTCTCCGTTTGTCCGTGCTTGCGGAGGCCCCGGTCACGCAGTAGAAGACCGGCGGTTTATTAGCCGAGCGAGCGCGTGGCTTCCTCCTGTTCCGTCGGGATGGGCGAAGTGCGGCCGTCGCGTCCCCATCTTGGGGAGTAATCGAGGACGGGAAGGCGCCCATTCCGGGTGTCTTCTTTTCCCCGAGGCATCGGGGCTCGAGTCCGGAGTCGGCGATCCGAAGGGCATTACGTGCGTGCTGATAGCTCCAGCGCGGGGGAATCTTTATGGTGCCACTGGCGCTTTGACGGACTCGCGCTTTTTTGTTTCTTCCACGTTTGCCGGCCATTAGAGACTCCCAAATCCGGAAGGAGGGGACGAGGAGGAGCCGGGGGATCCGTGTTTTGGTTCGAGAAGTAGCCGTCGGGACGGTTTCTGACGACGCCCAAGCATTTCGTTGGCGCTAACGCGGCCCAATGGGATGGGACACCACTGCCTCTGGTGCAGTTTATATCTCGACTTGTTTGTAGTTTCCATGCATGTCTTGATTGGTGTTCGAATCGTTATTTTAAACGAGTTTTAATCAGAGAAGAAGCCGTTTCGTAAAGAGAACTCGAAATGAGTACAGGTCAATGCGAGGAAGTACGTTCAAGCGAATATCCGAGAGCACCTGTTCAAGCGGGTCAGGTCCGAATCGAAACAATTCCGGCGTCTATGTGTGCCTTAGAACCCAGTATACTGCCGATATTGCTGATACAAAGCGAGCTCACAGGGGACATCCGGCCGATACAGAGCAGGTGCATATGCGACAACTGGCCGACACCTGGCCGACAGTCCGACCTGGGCAGTACTCGCACGATATCTCGCCAATACAATAGGTCCGTGGCGAAATGGCGGTACGCCAATACCTGCCTGATGTCGTGACGTGGTGCAAAACCGCACATTCGGCCGACATGGGAGCAAGTTTTCGGCCGACATTGCCACGACACTGGCCAAGTATCGCCGTGCTGCTTCGGCACCCCGTTTACGCACTTTATTTCTTCAGTCATTTCATAAGGTGCGGGGCCACAGTGTACACCCTAACAAGATAGTGTATTGTGGTAATTACACCTTTACGAAAAGGTGTAGGGTGGTTTTACACATATATAAAAATGTGTACTGCAGTATCACAACTTTTAGTAAAGGAGTTAGAAAAATCACACCTTTTTTAAGGGTGTTTAACCTTTTTTATAAGGTTTAAACCAAAAGACGTCGCAAAAAGCTTAAAAACCGGTCTTGTCTCTCTCGGTCGTTCTCGGTTACAAGTGTGGGAACGAGCCTTAAGTTGAGAGTCATGTGACGGGCGCCCCGCTGCGGCGAGTCGCCGAAACAAACTATACTTTTTTTTTTTCTCCTGTTGGCGAGCGTAAATGGAACGGCACCCCTTCCCCGTTCCTCCGTTTCGGTTTCGTCTGTTTCGTTTGCACTCAAAATTGTGCGACAAACTGCCGGGGCTGATTGATTACAGATTACAGATATTGATACACGGGAACAGCGTCGAAAGGGCAGTATCCCCTGTTTGGAGGTTTCGGCGGTCCATGCGCCACACACTCTAAGAAAAAAGATGGTTTAAAAGGACCGGCAGCATTAGGTCCTCTGAACTCTCATTTGCTCTCAGAATAGACCATCTTGTTCGAGCTAGGTACCGTGCGCAAATGCTGAGGACTAGCTGCCTTCCACCGGGACTAACTGAAAGGCGCACAGGAGCAAAAGCAGCCGCCGGAGAAAAAGCGCGGGAGCAAAAACCTCGCGGACAAGATGGCGGCGTCTGCTGCATCGCCGATGGCCAGCGTTACCGAAGCACTTACTGTATCGGAACGTAAGGGGAGGTATCCACAGACAATCGTATAGCGTCAAAAATTGCAAGAGGGGCATGTTTAAAGGTTGAAGCTGACTTCATAACGATGGCAGCCTCTGTTCTAGCACGTCGTGGAAGCCATCGCTGACTCAAGCGCCGCCATTGCTGATGCACTGGCCATGCGGCTTTTGACCCTTGTCCTGGCGTCCTTCCCCTTTGCAATCTTTTAAACGAACTTTGGAAGCGTTTATATTTTCTTTGTGGTTTAACTGGGATGAAAGTAGCCCGTAGCACGTAGTAAAAACGTTTCCAAAGACAATGAAGAATTATTCTGGTTTCTCTTCTTTTTGTATTCTTTACAATCTATGTGTTGTTGTTGTTTGTTTTTCTTTCCGCAAGAGAACGATGCGGTTGCCATGGAGACGCGCATGCGCAAAGTAGGGCAGTTATGCGGGGAAGCGAGAACATGTCTGCTGGGAGCCTATGGGGACGCTGTTTTATAGACTGTCACAAATAATTACTGTGTGTACCGAGGGGGGATCGGTGGCCGGGGAGGAAGAAGAAGACGCCGTTCCGCACGGACGCGCTTTATGTTCTCCAAGGAAAATACACCGGCCACTGGCCGGGGAAATGCTGAGGCTTCGGCCATGGAGTTCTTCGGAAACCATGACAACTGAATACCGGACCGTCTTACCTCGTCTACACACAGGTAATTTGAGTCTAAATTCTGTTTTCCTGCATGGAGATCTTACCGCGAGACCCTACCGCGCACCTGACTTCCGTGATGCCTTACGAGGAGTGGTTGAGGCTCAAGATGTCATCGGATTCGGCCAATTCCAAATGAGCCACGTATGGATGGTAACTTGTACTAACACTTTGGCGAAAGCCAAGCTCGTCAACAAGGCCGAACTCTGTGTGAAAGGACACAAATGCATAGTCATCGACCCAGACACCAGGGACGTTAAGCTCCAGTTGTTGTGGCGGCCGGTCCACATGGAGAACAAGCAAATCGAAGAGGCGCTAGCGCCCTACGGCACGGTTCGTTCGATAGTTCGCGAGAAGTGGAGTTGCCCTGGGATTGAGCAAATGGAGACTTTAAACAAGGAAGTAACGTTCACACTCCGTGAAGGGATGAACAGCACCCAAATCCCGCACCAACACACGGTTTTCGGTTGCCGAAGCCTCGTGATCGTTCCTGGTCGCCCTCCTCTGCGCCTCCAATGCAACTGAATCGGAAACATACGTCGAGAGTGCAGAACTCCTCGGTGCGGCGAATGCCGCCGCTATGGGCACCCTACAGACGAATGTGTATCGACATACGCCGACAAGCTCCGACAGGTGAGAGCCCCTTTTGATGACGTTGTTCAAGATCACCTAATGGACATCAGTGAGATGGTTGACGCTACAGGAGAAGTCATCGATTCCGTAGCACCAAGCACAGAACGGGAAACTGCTTCCCAAGAAGCACAAACGACCAATCCCGTCTCACATTATGTCTCCCCTGAGCCAACCAAAGAAGACTCTACGATAACCACTACAGCAACCATGCGAAACTTGTCAGAAGACGAGTACCCTCTCTTGAAGGTAACAGAGGAGCCGTCCTGCAGCCAATAGCCACTGCCTCGCCGGGAGCGTTCCACCACATCCGGTGGAGCATCCGTCAAGAGACCTGCTCCTAAGGCAGAGTCGTCCCAGCCCTCTGTAATGGGTGCCAAGAAGGAGAGGCAAAGCGCAAGCCAGCAGCACTCCGAGAAGACCCTTACAGCCTGGCTCCAGAGCCGGACAACGAGATGAAAGACAATGATGTTCTACCTACATAACAACTAGTAACCCATGGCACGCCCCCCACTCAGCTTCGCTACCCTCAACGTCAGAGGACTGCGTTCACGTGCGCGACAGTCCCAAGTATATAGGCTCCTCTTAAAAAAACAGATAGACTTTGTTGCCATTCAGGAAACAAAGATATCGTCTGATGAGGACACCGCTCGAGTACTGGACCCTTTCCTCTTGACATACGAGGTGTGTGTCAGTCATGCTGATGGCTTGTCGGGAGGGTGCTTTTTGTTTTTGAAAAGCGAGTTCGAGAAAATTTTTATACAGCGAGTACGAACGACCAATTCGGTATTTTTGCCCAGTGGGACTCGTTTAAACAAGAAATTAAGAACGAAGCAATTGAATGCTCGTGCATAACATCCTTCCATGCAAAGAAAGACAAAAATTTTTATTTTACGCAACCTACAGACCCTCCACGAGCTAGAGTGTCAGACGCCTGGCCTGCTTCATGAAGAAATACTACGAGTGAAATGTCAGATACAAAGTCACGAACAAAAACGGTTCCACGGAGCACTAGTACGGTCTCGTTGTAGACGAATTCTATCCTCCGAGACACCCACTCGACGAGCACTTGACGATGAGACTCGCAATAGACAGTCAAAAAGAATACAACTTCTGAATTGTAACGGGGCCTTATCATCTGATGAACTTGACATCATGAATGCTTTTGAATCACACTACCAGAGCCTCTTCGGGCAAACGCAATCGATATATAGAGAAAAAGCTAGATATCTAGTCTCGCTGATGCCCCAGGTTAGCCAGCTTAAGAACGATCTCCTTGGTAGACCAATCACATTGGAAGACGTACAATGCGCGATAGATGAATTACCAATTCAAAAACACCAGGGCCCGATGGACTTCCAGTAGAGTTTTATAAAAAATACAAGGACCTCCTAAGCCCGTTTCTACTTAAAGTGTTTCTGGCAGCGTATGAGCAGGAAACACTACCACCTTTTTTTTATAAGAGCCATACGGTTTTAATCCCAAAAAGTAAAGAGGCAGATAAACTCCTGAATGTTGAAGGGTACCGCCCTATTACACTCTGCAATGTGGACTACAAAATCTTTGCAAAAATTCTGACAAAACGACTTCAATACGTCACATCCAGTGTTGTTGGCAATCACCAGACTTGTGGAATTAAGGGCAGAACGATACAGACAAACATACACGTAGCTCGTACAATAATAGAGAGCTGCTGTGCTCATGCAGATCAAGTGGCTATGGTTCAAGTGGATTTAGCAAAAGGTTTTGATCGCGTCTCTCATATTTTTCTATTCGACATACTCCGCCACGTAAACTTAGGACCAACACTTTTTAAAGGAATAAAGATATGCTACCGCAATTGTACCACTAGGCTTATAGTTAATGGCTCTCTGTCAGGTCCAATTCGTCTAGAGTCCTCTGTCAAACAAGGATGCCCCTTGTCCCCCCTTTTGTTTGCACTGTACTTAGATCCCCTATGTCTAAGCGTACTAAACACCGTTTCTACTCCACAGAGGTAAAAGTGTTGCGTATGCAGATGACACTGCGTTCTTCTGTAAAGACGAACGAAGCGTAGACAATGTGTTCGCTTTAGCTCAAAACGTCTGTTCCACGACTGGGGCGCTCATCAACAAGGCAAAGTGTACAGGCTTCTGGTGCGGGCAATAGGCCACAACACCTTCAAAGTGCGCTGGCATTTCATGGAGCTGCATTGCCCCTCAGTACTTAGGAGCTCCCCTTAACTGCGTTAGGAACAATGGACATTATTGGACAGAAAGGGTTGAAAAGATGAAAACTCAAGCGGCAATAATGAAAATAAATCACTGGTCTATTTTTGGACGGGCGAAAGCCTGTAATATCTTCTTAGCAGCAAAACTTTGGTACGCACTTCAGGTGATTTGCTGTGCTAGAGGCCACATTCAGAAGTTTCACAGAGTGTTTGCAACTTTTGTAAGGGGTTCCACTTGGGAATCCATGAGACGAGATAACCTGTTTCGTTCCGTTGAGCAAGGCGGTCTCGGGCTTTTACACGTCTTTTTAAAACAAATTATATCACGCTTCTTGTTCTTCAGAACTGTGTCTCATGACTTCCTTCGAACTTACATGCAGGCGGAGCTTTCGAGTGCGTTGCCGTATTTGGTAGTAACAACAGTGCCTGCGAGCACATCTCGTCCCTTGGGATACCTCGGAGAGGTAGTGAGCTCAAGAGAGTTCCTTTAAGCACGTTTTTGCTTGGAATAATCATTTAAAGTGTCACGGAAAGCTTTATATGTTGATCTCATCGATGCATTATTTCCTATACCCCTGTACCGAAGTATGTTCAGTAATGGCCCGGGACAAGACGTCCTGAAACCTGTGTGTAAGCTAGATGTCTCACCGACCGCGAAGTCATTCTTTTATAAGCTCCACACTTCAACGTTGCCGGTAAAGCCTTGGCTTCGCGAAAAAGGTATATTTGTTCCTTGGTCAGTGAACTGCCGTTTGTGCAACCAGCCTGAAACAATAGAATATTGCTTTATTTTTTGCACCGACGCCTATCTGTTTTGGGATGTCGTACAAAGGACATTGAAGAAAGATCTAAATATCTGTGCATATACGATACGTTTTTTGCCTTTAAACCAGAATGATACTTTTCCTTATGACCTGTTCACATTGATGGGTCTGCAGAGTCTTTGGAAAACAAGGATGATTGATAGAAATGCTGATCCTCCATGGTCTACAGAGTCCAATTTCATAGAAACTGTGTCACATGTACGTAATGTGTACGACCACCTCAAGAAACGCCCAAAATGGTATACCCTTCTTGACAAATGTGTTCATCTTCCCGACTTTTAGAGATGTGACCCCATTCGAAATATGTTTCCATATCCCTCTTTCTTCGTATTTCCATGTGACCATTTTTAGACAGTTTGAATGTAAATAAGGGATAACTCTGTTAGAATGTGTCTTGATTGTTCCTACTGTCCTTTTTCCATGTAATAAATAAGAAAAAAAAAAAAAAAAGGATCCGTGGCCGAGTGGGCTAAAGCGCACACCCAGCTCGACGCGCGTGGAGCGACAGCTCGCGCTGCAGAACCCAGGGATCCTGGGTTCGAGCCCCACCCCTGCCCGTTTCGATCTGGATGAGCATCGTACCGGCGTACGGTCGTGTATCACTACTGCGTGGTGCACGTTAAAGACCCCAGGCTAGCGGTTGTACTGCACTGGCTAAATTGCTCATCTACAGCGTGTGACTCATCGCAACTTTAATGGCTGACCAACTACACGCTGTATGAATATCCCCATAATCCCATTTGCTTTTGCTTGTGTGTACCATTACTTCTTAGTAAGAGATATACTCCTTGGAAAGTTTAGCAACAATATTTTAAAACAATATTGGTGCAGAAGAAGCCCCATATTTGTAACATCGCTCACGGTTGAGATGGTCACTGACAAAACGATTCCTTCCGTATGATCAGTATAAAAGTCGCATGGGCAGGCTTTGGGGTGGCGATTGAATTAGCGTGTCGTCGCGTGTGTGTTGTGTGTGCGCGATTGTTCCCATTCCTTGTCTATGTTAAAATGTATAATACGTGTGAAATTTTGAAATAAGCGTTGTTCAGATGTGAATGTAATGAGCGTGGAAAAGATCTACCCCAGCGATACCATATTTTATGCAATTTTGAATTCGACGTTGACTATCGCCACCTGGGCGTGTAAGGCAGAAATTTAGTAATAAATCAGGTAAGGGCGCAACATTTAGTCCCAGTGGCCTAAATGCAAGGGTGCAAAAGTTAGTCCTGGGAGTTCAACTTTGAGGGACTGACGGTAGGGGAGTAAGAGTTGCTCCCGTTACCGTTGCTCCCCTAGGTGATCAATGGTTGTGTCAGCGCATTTGCTCCCTTGAGGGAGCAAGTCGCGCTGCCTTTTTTCTTAGAGTGTAGGGCATACAACTGCTCAGAGAACGCAGATGGTCCTGCCGACGTCCTCAGCTGGTCGAGACGTCTCCGTCCCGACGAAGACGTCTCGAAGACGACGAAGACGAAGACGTTGGCACCTAGGATATAGACGCTTTCAGGCAGCTGTGCATGGGCGCCGCCATAACCGACCTTCAGTTTTTCTTCCCTCTTATTCCGTTCGCTCCACTTCATCATTACCACAGCAGGACAGGTTATTGTCATGTGAAGTGTTACTGTGTCCTTCTCCCCAGCATAGGCCCTTGTGGAGACTCGTCAACGCCCGCTTCAGTGGCTCGGCATCTCGGTAGGACAAGAGAAGGTCGGCTATGGCGGCTCGATTTGGCGCGCGTCTCACCTTAGCATGGACTATTGTTAGCCGCGCATGCTAAAAGCGCGGGCTAGTTGTTCTGGATGAAGCCTTCGGCAGCTGCACGAGAGCTCGTGCAGCGAGTGCTTTAGAGCAGTCAAGGCTAGCCGCTCGCGTTTGCACAGCCTTCGCATGCAGTTAGTCCATGCTAAGGCGAGACGAAGTATAGAGGCCCCTGAAATAACGCCGTAAAAAGACGTCGAAACAAAACAGTCGGTTCTTCGCTATGGGTTCTTCCGCTGCGCAGCTGCATAATGCGACGAGGCTGAGCACGCTGGCGGCGTACCTCCGCCATAAGCCTCGGCGGCCGCAATCGCCGTAGCCTCGACATCAGCAGCCAGTCGCATGGGTTTCTCCCGAGCGAACAGCGTGTTTCGAGTCCTCGCCGCTCAAAAGCTGTGCGCTCACTACCAGATTCCCTGAGAAATTATCTGTGCTACCAGATCCTCGCGCTATAAATCTGCGACCGGGCGCTCTATGGCTCCGTTGTCGAACTGCCAGGCTTTGTAAGTATAGAGGAGACTATGGAAGCTCATAAATAGGTGATTCTAATCATAAAATGGACGATACAAAAGACCAACCGTTTTTAAACCGGCAAAACAGATCCGTCATTCGGAGAACCTGAAGTAGTCGGACAAGTAACGGTCACTTTATTAAGTAATGGTGCATTACTTTTCTCCTTAAGTAATAAAGTAACCTAATTCAGTTGTTTATAGCCAAGAGTAATTGGAATTGGAATTGATTACTTTTAACGTGAAAGGTTCTTTAGCTCGCCAGATTTAGTGAAGTCCCAAAAAAATCGACCGCGAAGCTCGACGCTGAGTGGCTGGTGGAGAGGTCACATGATAAACGCTGATTGTCTGATTGCGGTGACTGTGGCAGGTTCTGAAAAACCTACACTCTCCGGAGCGATACGGCAACGTTTCACGCGTAACAAAATTTCCCAGCACTTTGCTGCACACTTTTCTTCCGAGTAACATGTTCTCTCCATGTGGTCTCACGATGTCATGTGTCCGGATTCTGGAATAAATTTCAAGTTGTCTCGATCATTCTGACAAGCCAGGAGAGTAAACGTGGGTCTGTCGTCGCGCCTCGCATTAGAAACCACCTAAAAAGACTTCGTAACCGAGCATAACTAGTCACAACGCACACTTAATTCGTGCACGACCCATTCTGTGCTCGCTGGAATGAACAGAATGCTCAAGACAAGTTTAAACTTGGTTTTCTTTTTAATTTGCTTTTAGCGTGTCAGCGCTTTTTTTTTTTTTTTTCAGGGCCGGGGGGGGGGGGGGGGGGGGCGGAATTTTTGCGCAGGTTGGCGATAAAGTTGTTTCCGAAATAAAGCATCTGTCTCTGCCAAGCCCACGGCCGATACAAAAAGAGCTGACAACGGCAAACAACGCAATCTAAAAAAAAAAAAAAAAATTAAGGTCTTTCTTTTTGCTTTTTTTCTCGTTATCGGCTTACAATTGAAGGGATTATCTTCTTTGCTGGCCAACAGGCTGAGAGCGGTGTTGTGATCTTTCATCCCACTGATCCGAGCTCGCACTGCCACACTACGTCGTGTTACTGTTTTTTGCGGCTCGCACCGCGACGCAAGAGGAAAACCCGTGATGGCGGTGAGCGGGGGACGGGGCTTGCGCGTCATTTTTTCCTATCCCACCTTGAAAAAAAAAGGAAGTCTTCCCGAAACGTTTGTTCCACAAAACCTCTGTTGCTGTTGGAATACCTCTCTACGCTTAGACTAATTTCGCATACCTGTCAAATCAAATCACTTACGTCCTGGTTAGAGGGACCGAGACTCCGAAAAGTACCGAGCAAGGCGGCAATATAGGATTATTTTTTCTTCTTTTAGTGAACAAGACATTTCTTTTATGAATGCATTCCCGAGAAGGTCGGTGTGCACAGCACTCTAAGAAAGGTCGTCAACTTTCCCACATAACACGCGTAAACCCGATCCCTGCCTCACACAAACCGAGGTAGCCTGTCGAATGACGAGGCTCAAAAGAGGTTCTGATACAAACAATGCCCTCTCTGCGCTAAGACACCGAGCGAGTTGAGTGTCCTAATCAGTGTACAAGCGCAGATCGCATTCTTGGTCAAAAAGGCTTCTTCGGGTTTGTCAGCGAATTAATTTTTGCGTGTTCGCCAGTAGAGTAAAGGCCGGTTCTCACATGCAGCGAAGCGCTGATGTAGCGCTCCTCACGTGCCATCAGCTACTTATCGTATGCCATGAGCAACAGTTCTGACGGTGCGATACAAAGCGGGTGAAGGCTGCTGTCAGCACGCGCTTAGCGCGAGGTTAGCGCTATGCTTGTAGCGCTCCGCTGCATGTGTGAACGCGCCTTAAATTCGCTGGTAGGTTTTTGTGTGTACTAGTTGGACGGCTATCTCTGGTGTTGACGTTAACAACGATGAGCTATGAGCTATACGTCGACAGAATCAAAACTTTAACAGTTTACATGTAAAAATAAACCCTTCGAATATCATGAACGTAACGAAACTATACTCCGTTCAGCCCTAAGCTGAAAGAACGGTGGGAGCTACGGGCTCACAGGACCAATCAACTGCCTTCCTTTTGTCACCTGACTCTCCTCTCCGAGCGTGGGTATGGGTGAGAGCATGATCATGTGGAAAAGAAATAAAAGTATGAGTGGCGAATTCAACGAGCGCGTTGCTCCCACCTGTTAGCTTAGGGGTAAATAAAAGCTCAATTTTCAAAAAAAAAAAAAAAACTTTATATACCTTTTTATTGAAACATGGGCAAACGTACTGACCAGTTCTCGTGTGTTAACCTTGCCAATCATTACTCCGAATTAAAATCACTCGACTAACATTTTGATCTATTTAGTGTCGAGAAAGGCAAGCAAGATGTTTCGGTACTTCGGCGCGACGACGTTTACACTTTTAAAAATGCCCTTGCGTCTACTTTCCTGCACAACACTTGGAGAGCCGATCACCGCAACTTACGGAGGCAGCTCAGCGAATAACGATGCCGTAACATATGTTTTGACCAAAAAACGCAGTCTGAGTTGTGATATTAAAGGGATACGGAATCGAAACTTGAAATATAGAGAAAACATCAAGAAATGAGTTCAATATGATCAGCTAAGCCTGTAATGAATAATCGCACGGTCGTATTTTGAGCAGATGGCTATATTTTATGCTCTAAATGCCGCGATTTTGGCGAGCGCTTCAAAATCAGCCATGGAGGAGCGCGATGCATCTCGGGAGATCCGGCAGACGTCTTGACGTCATCATGCCTCGGACGACCAAGCGTACCGTAGTGACGAGTTTTGCCACTTGGAGGCGTCAACGCGTTACAATCTCGCTTTGTCGAAGTACCCAAGGGCTGTAGATATCGCGGGGCCAGCACGCGCACCAAACCTGAGAACAACCGAAGCACGCGTTTGCACGTCGCGCGAGAGCTGAAACCAAGGTGGCTCACTTCGTTTTGGCTCTTTCCACCAAGACGCCTCGGTATTGCGTTCAGGCCTAGGTAATCTATACCAGTGAGCGGACATACCGCTGCGGCGCTGCTTTCAGAGGCATGTTGTCGTCACGACATTCCATTGAAGCTTCATAACCAACTACCAGGTGGTTTTTGATTATCGTTTAATTCACTTTAAAATATCTTTTCTTGCGTTTTCTAGCGCAATATTTATGTTTCTGTGGTTGTGCTGCTACCTGCGTCGTGTTGAAACAAAGAAATGAGCTCCAGAATTTGGTTTCCGTACCCCTTTAAGCAATGCAAGTGTGATGTTTTGCAATGCCCAATGTCACAACTCAGATTGCGTTTTTGGTCTAAACATATGTTTCGGAATCGTCATTCGCTGAGCTGCCTCCGTAAGTTGCGGTGATCGGCTCTCCAAGTGTTGTGCGGGAAAGTAGACGCACACGTCTTTTTTTTCTTCTTTTTTAGAGTGAGTGTTTAAGGATTTTAGGCATGCATTCTAAATTTAATTTAACTAAATGACACGCAGGTAATCGACTTTCAAAGGCCAGGGTTTGTCATTAAACGTATTTGTTCGGTGGAATGTCTGCATGTCAAAATTAGTTCTCGACACTAACCTCTATGATCAAAGTGCGAAAACTGACCGTTGTCGTGTTCGCGCTTACCGTGTCATGCAATGCGCGCATAGCTGTAAAATCTTACCAAATGACCGCGCGTCTCCTTCCCCTCAGATTGCAGGGCAATTCTAACAATGCGATATAGGACGAGAGCTCGGCCAGCAACACCCCTTCAAAAAAAAAAAAAAGGATGGCACAACAAAACTGCATTTTGTTCTGGGACAGTGGGCAGGCCAAATGTCATGGTCAGTTGGACGTTCAAGATCGGGGATTTTCGGGGCCCCGCCATCGCTCCTTCTCCGAACGCACCCATCGGTCCTCTCATACGCTCGCTGCGTGAAAGTAGACGCGCCGCCATTTGCTGGAAAGCAGAGGAGTGGGCGGTTTCGAGCAGCGCACCTTATTGCCGGAGACAGCGACAGTGCGTGCCCCGGGTAGCCGTGCCCCCTCTTCGAGCTCCGACCTGCGGGCCGCCAAACGTGCCGGCGGTACAGACCTCCGACGCGAGTCGGGGACGGCACCCCGACAGCTGCTCCCTCGGCGTTCCTCGCGCACGGCGCGGAATTCGATTAGCGGATTGCTTCGTTCTCTTCCCCGTCGCGCCGGGGGAATCGGGCAATGGCGGCGCGCCACGACGAGGTCGTTCAAATGGAAGGAATTGTACTAAGTGTGCGCCCGCGGCTGCCGTTCGGGACGTCGCTCCTAAGCTGACAGTGGAATGAAGGCTACGCGGCTGGCTTTGGGACCAATCAAACATGTGACCGGGTTCTCTCCGCATGCATGTGCACCACTGGTTAGTCCTTTGGGTTGCGGTTCTCGAATCCCGGCCTCACTGCTGTGGCGAAACCACGACGACTCCGTCTTAGTACTACCGAAGTTTTTCTTCGTCGTTGTAAAAAATAAGTACGGACGACTGTGGCCACTGAGCTACTCTATTTTTGTGAAAAATGCGAGTAAGGCAGCTTAGCAGGGTGTGGCTTATTAATATGTCGACGCTTCTTTCTTCCTTCTGGGGCGTTCTTAGCGGCTATGGCCGAATCAGCAGCAACAACGCGTTTTGGAACGCTGCTAATTCAATTAGACATTTGGTCAAAATGGGCTCACTCTCGAACATGAAGGTACTCCGAGGTGAAGAAGTGCCCAACGGTAGCTTGGGGAAGCGAGCTGTCTAAAAAATGCGCGCTTCAATAATCATGCAGTTTTAGCAGAAAAAAAAAAACAAAAACAAAAAAAAAAACGTCTACTTTTTTTCATTTTTTTTCAGGCAGTGCTCGTTACCCATTGGGGCGTGATATTGTATTGCGTCCTTACTGGCTAGGATGCTCCGAGAGAGAGAGATCAGGTATTGCCATATAGAGTGCGTTTCAATGCAGTATATTACATCCAGGTATTTCTGAAAGCGTGAGCTCTTCCCGCATAGAGGTTTACGACTATCTGGCGTAGGACTTTCCAAGTCGGAGAGGTGCGTATATCATAGAACGGGCGCGACGAAATTTCGAGTGACCGGTCTGGGGGGGCTCGCTCGGAGCACACTGAACCGCGGTCAGACGACCCTCGATGTACTAGTCAACCACTAAATCGCCCTGCACGAAATGTCCTTTCGTCTAGATCACGTAGGGCACTCGGGCACTCTGAGATTAAGTTATTACAAAATACGAAGAGAGCTCGAATAATGGCGGAGCCAAAAACATGTTTACAGAATAAAAAAAAAAAAAAAAAAATAAAAAAAAAATATATATATATATTCAGTACACCGCTTAATTTTTGCGAGAACCTGATTTTCGCGAATTTTGCGAATCGCCTACAATTTGCGAAAAATAGGTCCCGCGAACTATTTCGGTAAAATGGAAACACATTGGAATATATATTGACATACCACCGCGTCGCGAAAATTACAACCCACGAATTATTTCAAAACTTCAGCTTTGACCTAAATCGCAAAATATTGAGCCCACGAAGGAAAAGTCGTTTACAGTATATATATATTCCACATTGCCTCTACAGTTTTTTTTTTATCTCTTCTGTTTTATCATGCCAGTCTTTCTTCACACAACTACGGGATAATAGAGAGTTTTAAAGTTGGGGGACCCAAACGCCACAAGGTTGGCGTCGACGGCTTTTAGAATAGGGGCATAGGGGTTTCACAACGCAGCGCAGCGCGCTTACGTTTCCCGCTTGCAGCGCCAATGCGGCTAAGGAGCGTAATAATCAAAAAAGAAAAAATATTACAAAAACGTAAAACATTGGGCTTTGTTCCAGCTTTTCATGATGCACTTTGTGATCTGTCATAACGGTTTCCTGGCTGCTTCGTCATAATCATGGGTGATTTTAATTATCCTTCTATAGATTTGTCTAAAAAAAAAATCTCCTTGACCAGGTGTGAAAGTATCATCGAGGCTTGCCTTGACTTCAAGCTATCGGAGCTTGCAACACTGCCAACACGGTTCACTACTTCGACCTCAAATATTCTTGACCTCATTTTGACGACACCACCCCACTTCTTGTTGTTTCATCCAATTACTACCGTTCCAAGTTTATCTGATCACAACGTCCTGTTTGCTCAAATCATCCTGCCAGTAACAAAAAAAGAAACTATTCGTAAACAGATTAGAAGCTGTGGCCGGGCTAACTACGATGCAATAAGCAGCGAATTAGTACTTTTTATGTAGAGGTTTTCTTGCATAACTTTGAAAGCTGCAGAGTGGAGCAAAACTGAGAGTTATATAAAAATAAAGTTAAAGATCTTACTGATAAGCATATCCCCTATTATTTGTATTAAGACGTCAAATATCTCTCCGTGGTATGACGCTAGCCTGAGGCCCCAAGGGAATAAGAAAAAAAACGTATAATCAGGTGGACGAGGCACTGTGACATGCAGTCCCTTCGACTGGCGGCACACCATGAGTGCGAAACAGAACGTCAACAAGAAGTTGCTATATAACTAGAAATGTTTACTACCAAATCACTCTCCCCAATATGTTGCGTACAAACCCCAAGACATTTTGGACAGTAATCAATCCTAAATCAGCTGACACATTTAGTCTTATTGATATATCAGGAAATTTACTATTTGACCTCGAAAGTGCTACTGTTTTGAATTCTGCCTTTTCTGCGGTATTTTCATGTGAGAATTCGGCATTGCCTATTTTGGATACGTTTTCTTGAACACGATCAAGAGGAAAGTATAACGATTCATTCATCTGGTGTTGTAAAACTAATTGATTCCTTGAAGGTTTCTTCTTCGAGTAATGAAGACGAAATTAATTCGAAGGTTTCAATGAATATTAAAACAATTTCTAGTGTCATATTGTCCGCAATTTTTTCACAGTCTTCGCTTAATTATTCTGCTCTTAGCGACTGGAAGGTCGGTAAAATTATCCCGTTATTTAAATCAGGTGAACGCAGCTCTCACTATCGGTTCATATCCATTACACTTCGGAAATAATTGAACATATATTAAATTCGAACTTCCTTTGGTTCTTAGAGGAAAAGCAATTAATTTTTAATTACCAGCATGGGTTCCGGAAAGGTAATTCCTGCGAGACTCAGCTCGCAGGATTCGTTCGATATATCCATCTTTGTATTGACTTCGTTCCAAAATTGATGTCATTTTTTTTTTCGCCAAAGCGTTCGACCGGGTCCCACATAAGCGTCTGTTGCAAAAACTTACGTATCTAAAATTAGATAGTAACATCATCTTGTGGATCAAAGACTGGCTTTCTGACCGAAGTCAGTACACAGTCGTAAACTTGCATAGTTCAACTTCTATTCCTGTGTCTTCGGGTGCACCTCAAGGCTCCGTCCTTGGACCCTTGCTTTTCTTAATATACAGTAATGACTTACCTTCACGTATTTCCTTCTGCATCCGTACTTTTTGCAGACGACTGCGTTGTGTACAGACAGATTTCTAACGAAGAAGATAACATTCAACCACATCATGACCTCACTAACCTATCATTTTGGTCTTCGACTTCGCTTATGAAGTTTAACCCTTCTAAATGCAAACTCATCTCATTTGTTACAAAAAAAAAACATGTTTGTCTCTTAACTATATTATTGGTTCTAACGTTTTTGAATTTGTTTTATCTTATAAATACTTAAGTGTTTACGTCGACTTACATCTATCCTGGAAGGTACATATTCGGTCACTGTTATCATTGTGCAATCGTTCTTTGGGCTTCCGTAAAACATACACTTCGTTGTGCTCCTCCCCACTTAAAGAAAACTGCATACATTTCATTAATTCTGCCGAAACTTGAGTACGCATCGAGCATCTGGTATCCTCACCAAGCATATTTGATCCCTGAAATATAAGCTTTTGAAAACCTAGTCACGCTCTTTTTTTTTTTTTTTCTCAGTATTGTCGACATTTCAGCGTCACCTTATTAAAGCAAAAAGCCGACCTTCCAGAACAAGCTTTCTTGCTTATGCCTTTTTCATCGCGCTTACAATGCACCATCACTCAGCCAAGGCACCCTAACACAGACACATTCCATAACAGCTTGTCTTAATTTCTCATGCAAGATTGACCGTTCCACCTACCGCGCTTCTTTATTTTTGTATTCCTTCTTCCCCAAAGCAGCAGTGCGCTCTAAAAAAAAGCCCGTGAGTCTGCTTTCCCGCACAATACTCGGAGAGCCAATCACCGCAACTTACGGAGGCAGATCAGCGAATGACGATGCCGAAACATATGTTTAGACCAAAAAACGCAGTCTGAGTTGTGATATTAAGCAATGCAAGCGTGACGTTTCGCATTGCTTAATGTCACAACTCAGACTGCGTTTTTCGGTCTGGACATATGTTTCGGCATTGTCATTCGCAGAGCTGCCTCCGTAAGTTGCGGTGATTGGCTCTCCGAGGTGTTGTGCGGGAAAGTAGACGCACAAGTTTTTTTTTTCTTCTTTTTTTAGAGTGAGTGTTTAAGGATTTTAGACATGCATTCTAAATTTAACTAAATGACACGCAGGTAATCGACTTTCAAAAGCCAGGGTTTGCCATTAAACGTATTTGTTCGGTGGAGTGTCTGCATGTCAAAATTAGTTCTCGACACTAACCTCTATGATCAAACTGCGAAAACTGACCGTTGCTGCCTCCGTAAGTTGCGCTGATGGGCTCTCCGAGTATTGTGCGTGAAGGTAGACGCACAAACATTTTTTTTTGAGTGTGTGGGGGAGACAAACCCTCACCGAGACAAATTGATACATTCTTCCCGATAAAGACACGCGTTTATTTACAAGTTTAAACTGTAGGTCCGCCACAGTTCATGGCGTCGGTAAGAATGGTCTTTCTCTGAGCGCGCGATGGAAGCTCGTTTTCGACTTTCTCTTCCTCTTCGCTTAGCGATACATATCACTTTCCCCCTTCTGGGTTAATGCTCAACACAAAGTCCTTCAGAACTGCTTGCTGCTTGATATTGCGACCGCATCTAGTTGTAGCTCTGGGGCCAATGTCCGCCTGGACGTCCGTAGTGTTGTCCATGGAGGCACCGTGGCCTTCCTGTGATTCCAGTGGTTTTACCGTGGATGCTTCGTTAGTGACCTCGACGTTTGGGTACGCTATGAACGGAGATGTGTCCACATCCACAGCTTCTGTGCTCTCTCGTCGGTTGCGAATGTGATCCACGTGTCGACGCTGAAGTTTTGAGTCCACCGTCTTTGTTTGGAATGAGCGAATCCCCATAGGTTTCACTATTACTGCTGGGATCCATGCAGGACTTCCACTAAAGTTCCTTGTGTAGACGATTTGTCCTGTAGAATAATCTTCCGTCACTCCATCTGTAGAAACTTCTTGATCTTCGTTTCCAGTTGCCCATTGCTTCATGAGGTCGAGGGGTGTGTAAATTCGTCGACCGAACATTGCCTCGGCGGGTGTCTTCCCCGTGGCAGAAGAGATTGTCGTATGTTGTCGGAAAAGGAATCTGGCGATCCTGCATTGCACTGTTCCCTCCGTAAGCTTCAACAGAGCTTTCTTTGTTTCACCCACCATCCGTTCTGCTTGTTTTCGATCTGTTCTCAGTAGCCATTTAGGTACGTTTGAGTTACGATTTCTTGTATGTTCCCACTGCTGAGCAAGTTTTCATTTTATTATTTTTTGTGTGTTTCATATATGCTGTACTTATCACCCCTTTTGTAATTTACTTCCCAGAATGACCTTTAAGGTATTTCAATAAATAAAGAACTAAATAAAAAAAACATATATGCGCTTAGCAAGTACTTTTTGTTTACAAAAATTAGTTAAAGAAGGCTGAAACAAAATACAATCTAAAATCAGTATAAATGTTGTTGACTGCATTTAGCCAAAACAGTCCAATCCGTAGCACTCCAATTTGGCGATCGTTTTCGGCGAAAAAAAAAAGAGAGAAAAAAAAAAAACGGAATCGAATACTGATGTGGCGTCATTTTTTTGGTTTAAATATTATTGAAACTCATAAATGTGTGATTATTTATTCTTTATTCTTCATAATCGCGCAAGTTCAATTGCCGCTAAAAAAAAAAAAAAAAAAGCTTAGAATTACTTTTTGTGGCGGACGGCGCTGTTGCCGCGGTGGTAACGAGGCCCCTGCGGCCTCGACCATGGAGTGTTTTCAGGTGCCTTGCTCCGGCGCTCGTATTGGGTCACGGGGGCCGCAGCCTCCACAGTTCGCCAAGTTATTGTGAAACACAGCATAGAAGGTCCGAACCACTGCACAATGGTGGAGCAACCGACACCGCTGAACATGCAGATTTAAAGCTAAAAGAAAGAAAAACAAACGCGCATACTAAAGCTGTAAGTTCACGGTGCGGTGCATGCCTGCGCTTGATTGGTTTATTTGATGATAACACGGGCAGACGTAGAGCGCCGTGACTTTGAGCTTTTGGCGCTGCGTGTTTGCATCCATCGTCTTGTAGCGTCGGCTGTGCTGTGTCATATGTGTCCGCCATTGTGCAGGGATTCCACAGCTTCCAACAGAGGGCAGACGTTCGAAAGGGGGCTATGGCACCGACGCGAGAGAGTAAACTGTACACCCGCCGGCAACATGAAGGTGAACGCCGGACCGTCCACCGCTCCGTGCTATCAGCGCGATGACGCGGCTGCCGTGACGCCTCGCTTTCTTATCGCGATATGAAGGTGAACGCCGGACAGTTCCACCGCTCCGTGCTATCAGCGCCATGACGCGGCTGCCGTGACGCCTCGCTTTCTTATCTCGATATGAAAGTGGACGCCGGACAGTTCCACCGCTCCGTGCTATCAGCGCCATGACGCGGCTGCCGTGACGCCTCGCTTTCTTATCGCGATATGAAGGTGAACGCCGGACAGTTCCACCGCTCCGTGCTATCAGCGCCATGACGCAGCTGCCGTGACGCCTCGCTTTCTTATCGCGATATGAAGGTGAACGCCGGACAGTTCCACCGCTCCGTGCTATCAGCGTCATGACGCGGCTGCCGTGACGCCTCGCTTTCTTATCGCGATATGAAGGTGAACGCCGGACAGTTCCACCGCTCCGTGCTATCAGCGCCATAACGCAGCTGCCGTGACGCCTCGCTTTCTTATCGCGATATGAGGGTGAACGCCGGACAGTTCCACCGCTCCGTGCTATCAGCGCCATGACGCGGCTGCCGTGACGCCTCGCTTTCTTATCGCGATATGAAGGTGGACGCCGGACAGTTCCACCGCTCCGTGCTATCAGCGCCATGACGCGGCTGCCGTGACGCCTCGCTTTCTTATCGCGATAGGAAGGTGAACGCCGGACAGTTCCACCGCTCCGTGCTATCAGCGCCATGACGCGGCTGCCGTGACGCCTCGCTTTCTTATCGGGATATGAAGGTGAACGCCGGACAGTTCCACCGCTCCGTGCTATCAGCGTCATGACGCAGCTGCCGTGACGCCTCGCTTTCTTATCGCGATAGGAAGGTGAACGCCGGACAGTTCCACCGCTCCGTGCTATCAGCGCCATGACGCGGCTGCCGTGACGCCTCGCTTTCTTATCGCGATAGGAAGGTGAACGCCGGACAGTTCCACCGCTCCGTGCTATCAGCGCCATGACGCAGCTGCCGTGACGCCTCGCTTTCTTATCGCGATATGAAGGTGAACGCCGGACAGTTCCACCGCTCCGTGCTATCAGCGTCATGACGCGGCTGCCGTGACGCCTCGCTTTCTTATCGCGATATGAAGGTGAACGCCGGACAGTTCCACCGCTCCGTGCTATCAGCGCCATGACGCAGCTGCCGTGACGCCTCGCTTTCTTATCGCGATATGAAGGTGAACGCCGGACAGTTCCACCGCTCCGTGCTATCAGCGCCATGACGCGGCTGCCGTGACGCCTCGCTTTCTTATCGCGATAGGAAGGTGAACGCCGGACAGTTCCACCGCTCCGTGCTATCAGCGCCATGACGCGGCTGCCGTGACGCCTCGCTTTCTTATCGCGATAGGAAGGTGAACGCCGGACAGTTCCACCGCTCCGTGCTATCAGCGCCATGACGCAGCTGCCGTGACGCCTCGCTTTCTTATCGCGATATGAAGGTGAACGCCGGACAGTTCCACCGCTCCGTGCTATCAGCGTCATGACGCGGCTGCCGTGACGCCTCGCTTTCTTATCGCGATATGAAGGTGAACGCCGGACAGTTCCACCGCTCCGTGCTATCAGCGCCATGACGCAGCTGCCGTGACGCCTCGCTTTCTTATCGCGATATGAAGGTGAACGCCGGACAGTTCCACCGCTCCGTGCTATCAGCGCCATGACGCGGCTGCCGTGACGCCTCGCTTTCTTATCGCGATAGGAAGGTGAACGCCGGACAGTTCCACCGCTCCGTGCTATCAGCGCCATGACGCGGCTGCCGTGACGCCTCGCTTTCTTATCGCGATATGAAGGTGAACGCCGGACAGTTCCACCGCTCCGTGCTATCAGCGCCATGACGCGGCTGCCGTGACGCCTCGCTTTCTTATCGCGATAGGAAGGTGAACGCCGGACAGTTCCACCGCTCCGTGCTATCAGCGCCATGACGCGGCTGCCGTGACGCCTCGCTTTCTTATCGGGATATGAAGGTGAACGCCGGACAGTTCCACCGCTCCGTGCTATCAGCGCCATGACGCGGCTGCCGTGACGCCTCGCTTTCTTATCGCGATAGGAAGGTGAACGCCGGACAGTTCCACCGCTCCGTGCTATCAGCGCCATGACGCAGCTGCCGTGACGCCTCGCTTTCTTATCGCGATATGAAGGTGAACGCCGGACAGTTCCACCGCTCCGTGCTATCAGCGTCATGACGCGGCTGCCGTGACGCCTCGCTTTCTTATCGCGATATGAAGGTGAACGCCGGACAGTTCCACCGCTCCGTGCTATCAGCGCCATGACGCGGCTGCCGTGACGCCTCGCTTTCTTATCGCGATATGAAGGTGAACGCCGGACAGTTCCACCGCTCCGTGCTATCAGCGTCATGACGCAGCTGCCGTGACGCCTCGCTTTCTTATCGCGATATGAAGGTGAACGCCGGACAGTTCCACCGCTCCGTGCTATCAGCGCCATGACGCAGCTGCCGTGACGCCTCGCTTTCTTATCGCGATATGAAGGTGAACGCCGGACAGTTCCACCGCTCCGTGCTATCAGCGTCATGACGCGGCTGCCGTGACGCCTCGCTTTCTTATCGCGATATGAAGGTGAACGCCGGACAGTTCCACCGCTCCGTGCTATCAGCGTCATGACGCGGCTGCCGTGACGCCTCGCTTTCTTATCGCGATATGAAGGTGAACGCCGGACAGTTCCACCGCTCCGTGCTATCAGCGCCATGACGCGGCTGCCGTGACGCCTCGCTTTCTTATCGCGATATGAAGGTGAACGCCGGACAGTTCCACCGCTCCGTGCTATCAGCGTCATGACGCGGCTGCCGTGACGCCTCGCTTTCTTATCGCGATATGAAGGTGAACGCCGGACAGTTCCACCGCTCCGTGCTATCAGCGTCATGACGCGGCTGCCGTGACGCCTCGCTTTCTTATCGCGATATGAAGGTGAACGCCGGACAGTTCCACCGCTCCGTGCTATCAGCGCCATGACGCAGCTGCCGTGACGCCTCGCTTTCTTATCGCGATATGAAGGTGAACGCCGGACAGTTCCACCGCTCCGTGCTATCAGCGTCATGACGCGGCTGCCGTGACGCCTCGCTTTCTTATCGCGATATGAAGGTGAACGCCGGACAGTTCCACCGCTCCGTGCTATCAGCGTCATGACGCGGCTGCCGTGACGCCTCGCTTTCTTATCGCGATATGAAGGTGAACGCCGGACAGTTCCACCGCTCCGTGCTATCAGCGCCATGACGCAGCTGCCGTGACGCCTCGCTTTCTTATCGCGATATGAAGGTGAACGCCGGACAGTTCCACCGCTCCGTGCTATCAGCGTCATGACGCGGCTGCCGTGACGCCTCGCCTTCTTATCGCGATATGAAGGTGAACGCCGGACAGTTCCACCGCTCCGTGCTATCAGCGTCATGACGCGGCTGCCGTGACGCCTCGCTTTCTTATCGCGATATGAAGGTGACCGCCGGACAGTTCCACCGCTCCGTGCTATCAGCGTCATGACGCGGCTGCCGTGACGCCTCGCTTTCTTATCGCGATATGAAGGTGAACGCCGGACAGTTCCACCGCTCCGTGCTATCAGCGTCATGACGCGGCTGCCGTGACGCCTCGCTTTCTTATCGCGATATGAAGGTGAACGCCGGACCGTCGACCGCTCCGTGCTATCAGCGCCATGACGTGGTTGCCACAGCAGCCGCGTCATGGCGCCGATAGCACGGAGCGGTCGGTGGTCCGGCGTTCACCTTCATATTGCCGGCGGGTGTACGTCAAGCTCTTACTGAACTGTCGTGATTCCAAAATTTCCCCAAAAAGTATAAGAGAGAAAAAAAAAAGGAAACGACGAAGGCTAAATATTATTGAGTCAGAAAATTGCTTTGGCGGCGACCCCGTCAGGTAGCGAACTTCAAGCCCTAAAAACGCGTCAATATCGAACTCGGCAATGCGCCGAGAGAGCGTCACGCAATCCGGAGCCGGGGGTTGATTCCTCCAGCGGGCACGCGACTTCCGCTCAGCTGTTGAGTGGCGAACGGGATGCTGCCAGCTCTGCCGGGGTTGAAGCGCCTGCAGGTATCGATCCGATGCGTCGCGTTCCGCGTGGAAGAGAGTGTGGGCTTCCGGACTCGCGAGAGCCGAGTCCCGTGCACTTTAACTAAAAATCAGCAAATAATAATAATAAAAAAGATGCTTTTGGAAAGGAATAATGCCCGTGATTTCCGACTGGGGTGCCGCATGCGGGCGTGGTGTACCATGCGCGCTACCTGCACGGGCGAGGGGGCCCCACTTCCGGAGTTCCGTCGGGGGGAGCGGGGCCTTTTCGCTTGCGCCTGTGTGTCCCTACATTTGTACGGACCGCGTTCGCTTGTGTAGGCCCGTGTGGGTAGTCTTCCTTGTTGGACACTTTCAAAAACGCTCTTGGAGCGGATTTTCGGAGCGCTTTTAGAACCAGCGCTGTTGGCAGACCAGGCTGAACTGTGTCGACTGCTTGCACTTTTTTTTCTGTTTTTCCTTTTAGGGGTGTTTGCTCAGTATTCCCGCGGGTGTGCTGGTAAAAAACACTCTCTCGTTTCGATCTAACACAACTCGCGTTTTCTGTGGAGGCGGTTCCCCGGTATTGCCAAAAGGGCAGTGCGGAAGCATTCGCTAGGAGAATTTGAAAGCCTTTGATCGTTTTCCTCGGCTCGATTCAACGGAAGCGCAGTCACGCACAGAAAGGATGCAGTCAGCCATACTGGTCGTCACGTCAAGACAAATTTAAGTTTTGCGCATTATTCACGCGCTACACAAAGTAGTTCTTACAAGATTCGGTTGTGAGGCTGACTAACTTCCGGCTGTATAACGCAACATTATTATTATGGCAGTGGATCGAGTGCCAAGATACAAGGCGAGGGGGTTGACTTGACATCCGCCAGTTGACTTGGAAGAATTCCAGTCCTAAACGATTTTGTTTAATTTTCGACTTCTCCCCTCATTGCGGAGAGGTCCAACTCAACCTTTTTTTTTTTTTTTCTTCCCAAAATATAACTCCTACAAATGGAGTTACAAAAAAACGTAGGGACCAGCACATTTGACACGCCTTGCAAAATTCGAATTCTAAGCGTGCATACCTGAAACTGGGCACGCGAACGTCTCTCCCCAAAGAAGTTTTATGTCTATTTTTTAGAGAGCCAAACTCAAAACTAGTAAAAAAAAAAAAAAAAAAAAAAAAAGAATAAACGGCGGCCGTGCATTTCCATGTCCTATGCCGGTCTGCTCTTCGTTTGCACACTGGTTTGCAGGCTCACTCCCAGGTGGCAAGGTAAAATCAAAAATCTCGAGAACGTCATACGCTGGCGACGAGCAGGATAACCGCGATAAATGAAACCAAACAAAAAAGCTGGCTTGTTCTACATGCAAGCTGAAACTCCATTATCGTTAATATATTTCCTTAATATCATTATTTATCGCGGTTATCCTGCTTGTCGATCGCGTCCCCTTTGACGTGCTCGTGCTCATGCTCGTGCTCGTGCTCGTGCGCGCGTGTGCGTATGCGCGCGTGTGCATGTGTGCGCGTGCGTGCGTGCGTTCGTGCGTTCGTTCGTGCGTGCATGTGTGCGCGCGTGCGTGCGTGCGTGCGTGTGTGTGTGCATTAAATGCACACACAGACACACACACCTCAAAACTGCGTTAAAATAATTTAATATAGTAATTTATATTACCGGTTCCTGTTCAGAACCGTTGTAAGAATGGTAACATAAATAATATTAAAAGAACGTACAACAGTGAACACGGTAAAAATGGCAAACACATTCTATTTGAAACCAATGAAATCCAAGCTGCGTTTGTCAGAAACACTGGAGGTGATTCAAGATGTCGCAAAGGTACGGATCACGCAGAAAGGCTAACCGAAGAAACGGTAACCGGAGAAAAGCTAATCGGAGATAAGCTTACCGGAGAAAAGCTTAATCAATTCTGCGCTTGTGAGGAAAAAAGCTCACCAGTCCTTTGAATGACCCGAGGAAAAGCTCAACTTGAGTTCAATTTTTATTAAAGGAGGTCGTTAGCAATTCAATGTTTATTTGATGAAGTGAACAATTTGTTCAATTTTTTTTGGGAAAGGGTTGAACATTTTAGAGCAGTAGTGAAACCAAAGCTATACAGGTCGCTAAAGGTTTCAATGCAGGGCGCTATGCTCCAGTCATCCTTCCTCTTTCAAGTCGACCGTTTTCACGTGACTCCTGCCATATTTAATTCTGACAAGGCCGGAATAGAGGAAATATCAGCTTTTCTTATTTGCCAATCGGAAGAGCTTAGAAAAAAAAAAAAAAAAAAACATACCTTTCTAAATAAATAATGAAATGTGAAGGTTTGGCAATGCTGTGCCGGCTACTACACGAAAAGTAATTCAATATGCGTATAATAATCTGGGAGCCCTTTACGCAGCGCTGCACCAGTTATATTTTATTCCAGCTATCCTTTCAAGGGCTGACAGGGTATTAATGCTCGACAATGTTTTCTTTTATGTCTACATGACATATGAGAGCCCAGCTACCCAGAACACAATTTGCGACTAGAAATTCATTTTCTTTCCGCCCCGAAAACCGCCGATCGGGAACTGGCCGGTTTGAGTCGCGTCCACTCTCTTCTCCGTGGTCACGTGCCGTTCTCTATGGTTTAGACACACACACCAAATATAATCAAAGTCGTGGTTCATCGAAGGCACAAAGACAATATTAAAAATAATAAAAACAAGCGTTAGCAGGACACTTGAGAAAAGCCGCCCCCTTTGGGAATCACTAACGCTGACCCCTTCACTCTTCTGTTTTGGCTTTCTCCTTGGACTTTCACTTATGCTTCCTCTATTTTTTGCTGCATCTTTTTGGCCTCGTTACGGGGTCAGTGTTGATCATGATGTCAAAATCCTGAGACTGGGAAGAAAACTGGGAAAGGAACAACTGTATGAAGTCACAGAAATAAGAAGACACGCAAACGTCTCAAATCCAGCTAAAAAAATTTTATTCCGTCCACAGCTTTTATAACCCCCTCCCATGGTCACCGCCAACGCGTGTTGACGTTTCCCAACAAGGGCGTGTGTGGCGTTTCTAAAACGTCACGTTAACGCGTTTCCTAAAAATCCACCAATGGATCTTCCTGTATTTTTTTTTTTCACCCGTTTTCTTTACTCTGCTTGTCAGAGTACATCGAGGCCCTTGGATACGGTCATTCATATCATTCGTGGTAGGAACCACATCCATACCAATCGTGGGAGGAACCGCATCCATATCGCTCGTGGAGGGAACCGCATCCATCGTTTTAAGTAAACACACATATCACAGTCCACGCACCGTTACTACGGAAAACCAGAGCGAAGGACAACCGGCGACGGCAAAGCGTCAACTGAGCGCTCCCGCATTCCACCGCGCCACGGCGCCTCCTCCTCTCTGGCTCCGCGCCAGATATGCGGCGCTCCTTTGACGAAAACGAAAGGACTCGTCTTGACGAAAACACCGCGTTGTCTGTCAGTTTGTCAGCGCCGGGGAAAGAGGGAGAGGTTGACGTGTGCTGACATCAGCGCTTTTGAATAATGGGAGCGTCGCACGCGTCACCCTCTCGCCCTCCTTCTCCCTCCCTCCCTCCTCAGTGCTGATAAGCGAAACACACCGTCAGGTTTTCGTCAAAACGAGCGTTCTAATGCTAATGCATTAAAAATATATGTATTTTTTTTCCGGCTTCTAAATAACTGCAAATACGTTGATAGAAAAAAAAAATGCACAGAGAACCGGAAGCACTCTGTGCATTCCCTGTGTAATTCTCAACATGGCGTCGTATCGCGGGAGTCCCGGGCTTTAGACGGCTGAAGGAAGCGGACTATGCGATGGCGGCAGACGACGGGCGTGGGACGTCTACTTCAGAACTCTCGTTCGCGGTACCGGTGAATCTGTCTAGCTTCGAAAGAGAAATCTTTGACCGATCAAAACAATTAGGATTTATTCCGTACGACACGCCCGACCACCAACATGATTCACACGAAGACGTCGCCGAGTCGTCGTCCCCTCTCCCGGCTGAAGACATCGCTCGCCTTACGAACACGAATTGGTAAGAGCTTGAAAAACGCGCTAACGTCAAGCACGAAGTGCTTGGCTTTTGCGTTTTTCGTGCAACATGCGATTTGGGCGTTTCTCGTCTACTTCGCACAATTGAAAAAACGAAGGAAAAAAAAAAAGGGGGGGGGGGGGGGGGAAACAAGGTTGGGGGTATATGCCACGTGATTTCCGGCAACTCTCTCCTCCTTTACATTTCCTCTTCCTCCCCAGTCCAATCTCGGTTTCGGTTTCGAGCAGTTGTGTTTTTTGACTTTATTAAAAATATACATGACGCTGTAGCGAAATATTTATGCTGTAGTTTCTGACACCATAATAAATCGCCTGACCAAAAATAAACTTTCTTGTGGGGTGTCAGTGTTTTTTAACTGTCTTTCAACAGAAATTCTTCATTTTATTTTTGGTTGTTCAACCAAAGACGTCCTGCGAGCAGCCCTTAACGAAAAAAAAAATTATATCTTGGTAAAGCGAAAAAACGAAACAAAACAAGAAAACACTTGCGTATATTATTGTAACATGCTTATGTGAGCGGGCATATTTGACTTGAGTGAACGCTTGGATCATAAATTCATAGGTGAGCTTTTTACCGCATACCTAAAAGGGCAGCTTTTCTCTGAATCCGTCGATTTTGTGGTAAGCTTTTCTCCGGTGAGCCTATCTCCGGTGAGCTTTTCTCCGTTGCCCCAACGGTACAGCCAAAACACACAAACACACAAAATTGCCACCAAAGCATTTTTTACTAAATGTCAAAGTGTTTTCTTATACACTTCAGATATTGAATTTAAAGAGAGCTTGCTATTTCAAGGGGTTAGGCTATTCCTAGCCTTAAAGTTGTACGAAAACCACATTCTAGAACCACCCTTTTGCTTGAACTTGAAGAGGGTTTAAAATATAACTTCCCCAATACCAATATTCCGTAAGATAACGCGAGAAAACGTATTTTAAAATGAGTAAAACGATAACCAAAAAACACCTCGTGGATGTCTGTGAAGCTTTGATGGAATTTCGTGACGACAACATGTTCGTAGGAGCAGTGCCACAACGGGAAGTACAGTCACTCATAGAGATTACTTAGGCCTAAACGTAGTACCGAGGCACTTTGGTGAAGAAAGTAACAGCGCCACCGTTCGTTTTAGTATCGGGTGGCCTTTGCGGCAACACTTGTTTGGAGCGGTTTGGGGATATTCACGCTGCGAAATGTCTATTTAAACGGAACCTTTCCCGATGAAGGGATAGCCGCCTTGGTCGATTGCAACTGATAACGAACTCGATCGCTAAGAAGTCGACACAACTCCCATCATTGCTAAAAGTAGACGGCCCGTACGGCTCTGCAAAGCGACGCGCACGTAAACAAATCGCTGCGGCGTTTTTCGTGGCTTCGCGGGGATGCGGGAGAGAGCCAACGTCCAGGAAGATACGTTTGAAATAAAAGAGTGTCATAAAGATCCACGTAAATACCTGTTCGCACTGGGAGCGGAACCGCACTGGCACAGCGTTTTTGGTAACCGTTCCGGGAACGATCTTTTACAACCGATTTTATGAACCACTGGGCCTCTAGAGTCTAGACAATCGCAACTCGATGCTGACGTGACGCTTGGCAGAGAAAGATTGGATTGGCATTGAGTCACTCCCAAAAACTGCTTTAACTCGACATGTGTTGGCGTGTCATCATGTCGGAATAAAATGGACAGCTTAAAAAACATGTACGTACCCGTGCTGTGAAGGTAATCCATATGGCGCCTATTTGAACTCTATGATACAAAAAAGGAGATTGAATCGAGGAGAGAGTCTCTTTTCGACGAGAGCGTTCGTCACCGCTACATCTGTAAACAAGTTAGGTACGACGAGGGGAAAGACTGGCCTTCTTACCCCAAATTAGGTGGTCAGGGTTCGAACTATTCATACAAGAAGGGTCCACAAAGGTCGCGTGGGCGTATTCCATTCATCAGGCCAGCCGGTCGTGTGCAGATGATCTTGTCCCGAGTGGTCGAAGCGCTTTGCTAAGCCTAGCGTTCCTAAATAGTCTTTGGTGGTCGCTTGGTCGGTGGGATCGTTGTCGTTTTAGTTCTTTCTGGTATCCGTGGTTCTAGCGTCTGCCTCCGTCGCGGCGTCTTTTTTTTTTTTTTTTCTCGTTGGGACGCGCACAGAGAGCACAGAGATGCACGTTGGTCGTCACGACAACGTAAGCGAGCGATGTTGCCGGAGATGTAGATTCGATCATAAAAAGTGTGTAAAGCTTCGTAGCTGTCGCAGGCGTGGTCGTAATTTCGTTTCGTGAATACGGGTCTCTTCTTATGGTTTGCTGTAAGCTCGTTTCGGGAATAAGCTATCTTACCTGTTGCGACGACGAAGACAAGGCAGATCGGTCGTACAAATACGACTCTAGGCCGATCACTTTTTGGCCATCATGACCACTGGTGATGTAGCGGCGTGACGGCGTCTTCGTCCTCATTAATGTCATCATACCCACCGCTCGGCGACCGTTCACTCGAGGCAGCTCCGCCGCGCCGCGATATGCAACAGCCCTCGGGTACTTCGACTATGGTGCCTGGAGCACGTCTCCGACTGGTGTGTTTAGCGTCCTATCCCGCCCATACATCAAAAGTGGTCCCAAAGTGGCAACAAATGACGTCACAGAAGTCGTAGTGTCATGCTGTTGCATGTCACGATCCTGGCGGTTGGTCGTAGAAATGCTGGCGAAAAGCACGAGTGAACACAAGTGTCGCTGTCGTCACGGCGTTCCAGGCGTCCCAACTTCCGGCTTTTTTAGCTTCCGTGGACTGCCGCATTGGAGAGCGACCTGCAGCAGAACAGGCGTCTGCCACACGCACCACAGCTAGTGAGACGCCGCCAGGTTCGCGACCGGCGAGAGCATCACACTTCTATGACGTCATCAGGCGGAAAGCGAGGAACCGCTTTTTTGGACCCGGTAAACACACCAGTCGGAGACGTGTTCCAGGCACCGTACTTCGACTAAGCGAGATTGTAACACGTTGACGCCTCCAAATGGCAAGACTCATAAATACGGTACGCTTGGCCCTCGGAGGCATCTCTTCAACGGCTGATTTTGAAGCGCTCGCCAAAATCCAGACATTTAGAACGAAAAATATAGCCATCCGCTTAAAATATGACTATGCGATTATCAATTACAGCTATATCTGATCCTATTGGACTTATCTCTAGATGTTTATTGTATATTTTAAGTTTCGATTCAGTATCCCTTTAAAGTTCAGTAGAAAGAAAAAAAATACTGGAACACGTTATGTCGTGGCAATGATTCGAGAACATTATATGCGTGTTGATGATGTGTATTTGAATGTTCATCACGCTATGAATAATACACATTCATACACTTTTTTCAGATGCGTGTCACAGGGGCAGCAATCTGGACTCTTGGCGAAAAAGCCGACGAGGAATCTGGCGGCAGTGGTTGGCCGGCGCCGCGCTTACCTTATCGCCTGCCAATCACGGCAGTCGAATTCCTTGCCGACCTTTTTGCCAAGGGCAGAGCCCCACTTTAAAGACCAACCTGTAACCCTGACACGTAGGAATAAAAAAAAAAAAAAACGGAAAGAACAACGAGGTCTCTAACACTGCTTCGAAGGCTTTAACAACCAAGTCTCTAACAACGCCGCTTCTGTCCGATTTCGCCTCATCAAAGAAATCCGAAATTAGAATGGACCGATTGTAAACTGGCACCATGACTGGATATGCACGACGTCTAGACGCGTGCTGCTGTGTTCCTGTATACCTTATGGTGGTCGCGCTTATTTTTAAGTTCTTCATGGACCAGGTATCTGCTATGTTAAAATTTTGAAAAAACTCGCCCGCAATTTTGCCATAGAAGAGATTCTAAATTCTTTATCATATAGTGGATTTACTCGGATACTGACTTAAGTTGTGATCTTGTTCACGGAGCAATTCATAGTAAAAGTTAAAATAGAAAGAACCAAACATGTTAATATTGATTATTAAGAATATCTTAGTTTCTCGAAATAATCAGACTCACTACCGTGACCAACACAGTCTTATAAGAAATCCATGCTAACTTAACGGCATATTAAGGAAGGTTCCTTTTAAATGTTTCAGGATTTTCTGTGTGTAAAGTAACGACGAAGTAACGGCGTTACTTTAGCGAAGTAACTGTAACAAGTTACTCTTTAAGTTTTGTAACTGTAACAGGGTTACTTTTTTTGCCTGAGTAACTGTAACTGTAACACTGTTACATTTTAGCAGTAACGTGCCCGTGACTACACGCAAGCCTTGCCGAACGAAACCTTGACGTTTTCTCCATCCCGCTCGCGACCATCGTGACCCTGATTGGTAGCATCCAGTGGTTTCGTCATGGAACAGGTCTCGGGACGGGGCGCCGTGGCTTGCCGTGATGTGTCGTGACGGGTAGTGAAGTCTCCCCGGCTTTTATGACGGAGCGGTGAAATGTTCAGGGACCACGGCTCCAGTTTGCATACCCCTTTATCCGGCCCCAAGATGCAGCAACAAAAAGAGCCTCCCGTCGTCAAGATAGCAGTGGGAGAGGGGAAAATTGGAAGGGTGGCGAGGAGTATTTTCACCCTGGTTGAAATATATTTTGCAGGTCGACGTTTTTAACATAAACACGTGACCACTATAGTCGTTGACGGCTTAATGGGCAATTCCGCTCAATTTCATAGCTTTCGGGATAATGAGTGATTGATTTGGCATTGAAAAGCACTAGTAAAAGACACTACGTCATTTGCTTCGCAAAAAATGGGATATATAGCTAAATTTAATTTTAAACACGTGCAGAAATTGAAACCGAAACTTCGGCTCCGTCCGGCAACATTGGCCTTGGGCCGCCAAGAACATGACTATCACGTGTTACGAGATGTCACGTGATCCCATACGTAACGACGGGCGAAACTGGGCGGGCGTGTGCCAGGAGCAAGTGTTGTCTGCACCGCACTCTTCACCACGTTTTGGTGTCTACGACATTCGACGACGTCTGCACAAGTGCGACATAAGTCTGCGCACGTAGTGTCCGCAGTGTGAACGAAACTCCGAGAGACAATAGCGAGTTTTAGTACTGCGTATACCAGAAAATGCAAGCGCTTTGCGTTAGCGTTGCGTTCTCCACACGGCACATGCGTGAAGTCGCCATGCGCCAATTCAAGGGCGCAAATCACAAACGGTGAGACGACGATGGCGATAATGGGAAACTACGGCGAGACGGCCGGACGGCTCCCAAGAAGCGCGCTGCGTAGGCGCGTTACACCAATCACGTGGACACCGCTGAGCGCCGAGAGGAAACGTTGCTGACCTCACCCGTTGCGTTCGCCCGGAGAAGTAAAAACAAGCAAAGAGGGGCAATAGTGATGACGTTCAGCTCAATGTTGGCTACGCCCACGCCGTAGCCTTGACTGCTCTGTTGGTGCGCCTTGATTCGCCCGCTCGAGTCAGCCGATTTCGGCAACTTGGCGAGTTGCAAAGTTTTCCGGACCGTTTAAGAAACATTTAGACGGAACTACGTAGTAATATTGGACGTGTAGCCTTCCTAGGTGACACTAAAAAGGACTGCATTGTTTTTTCAAAACCAAAAATCAAGCGGAGGTGCCCTTCAATTAAGAGACGAAGGGCACGGCGAATCCTCAGCATCTTATCGCTCCGCAGTCAATGAGGTTACGGCACCTGCCGACAAGAATGTTGAAGCGTGGACTTAACAAGTCACGTCCTGTGTTTCTTAATTTGTTAGTGACTATAAGTGTGCGTGCATATTGTTTGCTGCGAGTTGATCGTACGAGAGCGTCACGGTATGTCGTTGTCCATTATATACTTACAGTACTGCGATATTTTTTTTCGTAGATAGTTTCATAGAGTAAACAGCACCAGGAGCCGCGTAATCCCGAAATGCGTAGGTCGGTCAGTCCGTAACCACTAAACAATATTAAAAAAAAAAAAAAGGCAATCGGTGTTAGGGGTTGAAACCCGCCCGATCAAGGACGTGGAAGCCGATCGAGCGCGCTGCTGACTGAGCTATGGACCCCGCACGCAGGAACAGGAGAGGCAGAAACAGGTGGTGTGGGAAAACGCGCCCAGCGGGGAGGGGTGGAAGGGGCAATGAAGAGAGGCGCAGAAACAGGTGGTGTAGTAAGAGCGCGCGGATCGAGGAAGAGTGGAAAGGGCGGGAAAGCGCACTTCCCCTTCCTTGGTGACCCAGAAAATTCAGCGCAAAGGCTTTGTATCCGGGTGGTGTCGAAGAGAAACGCGCACAGTGTCACAAAGAGACGATGGTGTGACGTAATCTGGTGCCATTCAAAACCCTGTCCTAGGCACCACCTGAATTCACAGCACCACCACCCCTGCAGGCACTGAAAGACAAAAATCATCCTGCCCTAGACACCAGAACCGCTCACCCTATAAATCTACCGCATTTAAACGCACTTGGCAGAATGGCCAAACATGCTGCCAATTATTTATTCGGAATATTCGGAGATCCATTAGGCTTGTGAAAACTTTTGGCCCCTCCCGAGCAATGCCCTCCCCCTCACCCCCCCCCCCCCCCCCCAAAAAAAAAAAAAAAAAAAAAAAGAAAAAGAAGCTTTGCGCGGGTTTAGCGATAGCGGGCAGCAGCGGTCTTGCTTTGCAAGCAGATATATGTGCATAAACAAGATAAGTTCTCAAAAGAGTATTCATTTTCGCATAATCATGGCCGATATGGTAGAAATAAGTTATAACTGATGACTGCCGCGCGTTATGTTGCCAGCAGCGGTTCAGTTCATGCATGATCTGTTCTTCTACAAGTTGAACGACTCAAAACTCACGATTGAGCAGCAGCGACCACCAGGGCTTAAAACGGCACGCCCAATATCTGGGTAAGGGCCATGACCGGAAATCCGCAGCGTGCACACCGAAGTGGCCCGAACATTCTTTTCGTCGTTTTCAGGGGCGCGTTGTAAAGTTGGTTTGACTGCAAATCCCAGTGGGCGCGGCTTCTGTCGATGTTAGGCGCGGACAAATATAGCACCTGGCGGGATTGAGATGTCGTACTTAGATACCTGCCATCCTCGTTAGGGCAGAGCCTTCGCCTCATTCGGGATTCACATTTCTGCAGCATACTGATATCGAGCGGGGAGTGTTTTCGCGTATGCTCCGAAAGGAAGGGATTCTGAGATTCTGAGACTACGAAGAGAACCGTATACGTGCTTTGATTGAGAATCAGTCAATTGGCGGTCGATTACAACGGAGAAACCAGTTTCGGAAGCACGAGAGACAAGCTATAGCGTGCTCGCCGTCGGAACACCAATACAGTCGCTCATTAAGAAAGCGCCAGATGGAAAATTCTCACCAGTGGGTGGGTGGGAGATAACCCGCGACGCAAACTGGGAAGCGGCCGATCTGTGTGGCGTTTCCATCGTGAGCCTTACGTTTCCCGACGCTGATTACAATGAAAGCGAGCGGGCTCGTCGTGCGTGGTGGCACTTCGCAATGAACGAGGAGCGAAACATGCCAAGAAACTGCGTAACGCTTTTTTTTTTTCAATGAAAAACGCGTTTTTTTTTTTTTTTAAAGCAAAGTTCGAGGAACGTAAGACCTAGCAAAGACAACCGAAAAACGTGCTGGGAAAACCTCAGAACGACTGCCGCGGTGCCTCGACAAGAGACGCGGGAAAAGTGAGAAAAAACGAGCGCGTCGCTTCGAACCCTCTGTCGTAGATAACATTGCGCACCAGTCCACTCAGCCTGATGGCAGTTTTTGAAGCAGACCGTTTCGGACAATATCGACAAACGAAAGGCCGGACCATAGCGCCACTACCGCGAAGCAGCCAACGAGGTGCGCGCCCGATTGTCTACCGCATCGGATCTACGCGTAAACGAACCACTCAACCTCCTTGCCATCGGGTCGGCGCTCGCGAAATCCACAACGACCACTTAGGTATTCGTTCATCATTTGCGCCCCATCCATCCTCCACACCTCGTCGGAGTTTCGAATCGCGTACGACCCCATCTACCTCACATATGAAAAGAAAAAACAAGACCCCGACCCGACCGTGCCTTGTCGGGTCCCATGGCCTCCTTTTAATTAGAATCGTCGCTGGATTCGGGGGACCCACAATGGAAGCGTCCGGACACCGGTGGAAGGCCAAAAGGGAGGCGGACAAGGCAATTAGCGTTGGCCGTCGTCTCCGCGCCAGCAGCAGCGGCTGCTGGATCTTGATAAAAACCCGGCCCTGTCAGGCTACGAGACACGCACGGCAGGTATATTTCCCGCTTCACGGATGGACCGCCCTGAACGTCGTACGAGCTACCACGAGCCACGTGACCCTATAAGTTGCGGTCGTCATGTGCGCCCCACCGCGAGGTCACATGGTTCGCTCCAGACGCCTGATTGGTGAGGATAGCGCCACAGAGTTCGTCCCGGGTCACTGGCAGATGGAGCGGTGCGCGGTGCAGTAACAGTGCGCCGCTTCAGTGGCCCTAATGGTACTTTGGTGTCGAGCTGGCAGCGCGAGGGTCCTGCGCGGCCTCCGTCGCGAGCAGGGAGGGAGCTGGTCAGGCTGCAGTCTTGCGCAAGGGTTTCGACTGGAAGTAAAGCAGAATGGAGTCACTTGACAAACGCTCTCAGACGGGATGGTGCGCCCCAGACCGCTGCTGGCTACACTCCGTTTCAACCCCACGATGGACCCTACGTTACGAGCCATTCTATCCAATCCAGCGCTGTGCTTTTTTGAAGATAACGTGACACTCACGCGGCTTTGGATTGGCTTCGATAGCTTGCAGCGTCCTCTGTGGTCCATCGTAAGGCGCAACGGAATTTAGAGGACCGTTGCGTGCTCGAAACACTCTGTAGGGGCTTGCAGTGTCGACGGGACGATATACATTTGCCGAGAGTTTCTTTCGAGGTATTGGGAAATACGCGAGATTTGTGCTGCAGCCAGCGTACGCCGTTCGACAGCTGCACCGGCTAGCCTGCTGTTGTTTTTCCGGCGTGTTTTTTGTTCGCAGATTCCGCGTTTTTTTTTTTTCTTGTTTTTTCTTCTTAACGATTTTGCGCTGAACGAATGACCTGCTACTAAAATGCATTCGCGATTCATTTCCGGGCATTAAAATGGCTACCATCGGTTTAAAGTTGGAATACACCTATGGCTTTTTAAGTAGTAAAATAAATATGAAAGTGAGAGGCCAGTCGCCTTTCCTCTTGTATAATTAATCGGGTTTCCTGTTTTTTGGTGATTAAATTAAAACAAAAGCCGAACCCTTCAGCTCAGAATGAAATTTTGGCATTCTGGTTTTAAACAAAAAGGAATACTGTAACATGTGGGCGCAGCACACGCTTTATCCGAGCGAGAACTGGGCTCTTGATCAGTTATAAATGGATGCCTTTCCAGTTTCGTCGTGCAAAGAAGAAAGTCAGAAATAAAAGGGGGAAAGGGGGCCTGCTTTATAAATGATAATGTTCCATGATTTGAGAGCCACTTACACGGTAACCGCTGAAGGTTGCAATTTGGAGCTTAGATCTGCGACTTAGAAACAATTCAACAGTTCTGTGTAAATCCACAGTTCAGTGACAGCGATAGCTGCGACAAGTCAAGGCAAAGTCTTTGGGCATCGGCGTCGCGTTCATGCACCTTGGGGCAGTCGGGTGCGGGAACGAAACCGATCGAAAAAAAAACAAAAAAACCTCTGTTTTGTTTCAACGCTTTTGTTTTGTTCCATTTTGTTCCGAATGCCTTTGTTCCTTTTTTTTTGTTTAGAAGCGCTTGAAAGCGCGTCTTCCGACACGAGTTATTGGCATTGACAGTGCTACGACGGCATTTTGTTATAGACAATTTTTTTTTCTCCAAAGAGTGTTTGCACTGATTATTGGATACTACAAGAACCCTAAGTTTAGAGTGGATTATTAATGCTGTGGCGTGGCCCAGTGGTCACGCGCCCGCTTCCCACGCAGCGAACCCGGGCTCAATTCCAGCGGGTGACGGGCGATCTTTTTCAAGAAGTTGGCACCATCGACGACGGACGCCCTACATCGCCAACTACAACATCAACAACGGACGTCATTTCTAGTGGTGGGAAGAGTCCATAACAGCTGACGATGTTATGGGCTCTTCCCGCAGAGACGGGTTACACTCGTTCAAATAGTTCAAAGGGTTCCGAGAAGGCTGGCGGTGGAGAACTGAACGACCCCCCCTCCCCTCAGGTGATTGCCTTTTTTGGGCGTCATCGAAATGAACGTTATAGGCTTTACCTTGCTGCTACCCGACTCGGAGAATGACACAACGCACCAATTCAACACATAGTCCTTTATTGATGTTATCGCCCGCTCCGTGATCCAAAAGCCGCCGCACATGCGCTGCGACGGCCTTTTATCAGTGGCGGAGATCCGCTCGCATGACCAATTGCACTTGGCCCCCTCGTGGTTGAAATGATCACATACTATTTAGCATGTGAGAGACCTGTCCAACCCTATTGAAAAACCGTCTGTGGGGCCCACCAGGATTATTGGAAGGTCTTGACGTACCCTTCAACAATTTCTATGAAGTCTGAGATGTATGTCAAAGTTTTCTAAGGGGCCTGAATACCCTTCAAGAATTTCTGAGGTGTGTGATAAGCCCGTCATTGTTTTTTGAGAGTCTTGTGGGGTCTGTCGCAATCTTTTTCAGGAAAGCACGTGACCTATCAAAATAGTCTTAACTTGTCTGTTGGAGAAATGGCGTGACCCTTCAAGATATACGTATTCGTCGGGGAAGCCAGTTGACTACTTTGTATCGGGGGGCCGCGACGAGCGGTCGCTCAGTGTCGGCTTCCGTCCCACACGTGGGATCATATCCTGAAGCAGTTCAGTTTGCGGATAAGGAAGAAAGTATGTCAGTACCCTGTTTCTTGTGTCTATTCGTACTTCCGACTTTAGAAGATCGCCCAGCGAGCGAAAACAACGCCAGAGACGTCTCCGCGACGGCACCAGGGACGACTATCGTGACCGAGCTTGGGATTTTGTCAACGGCGGCCGATGTTGGTTTCGCGTTCGTGGCTTTCGCTGAACGGGTTGCTGACACTGTGTGTGTGTGTGTGTGTGTGTGTGTGCGCGTGTGCGTGCGTGCATGTGGTTCACCTGCTCGGTTTTAGGGGTAACCTACAGCACATCTCAAAAATTTACCCGGCGGCGTTGTGAGTACCAGGAAACATTTTTGGCGACAAAGAATTCGGTTGCCGCTATTTGGTCTGATTACGTCTGTCTACAACTGCTTGCGCTTGGGTTTTTGTACATATTTGTTCGTATTGTATATCTGCGTTTCAACATGCGTGTAAAACAGTTTAAAATAAACTTACAATCGCGTTTTAAACAACTGCGTTTTTAGTATGTGGTTCACAGTCATTTGGTTTCTAAAGGGTTGAAAGGCTGAGGGTGTTTGAAGGGCTGAAGTGGTTGAAGGGCTGAAGGAGTTTGAAGGTCTGAGAGGGTCCTATAACACATTAGGACTGAAGAATTCCTTAGATCCCCAGGTTTCTCATAACCTTCGCGTGGTGCGTGCCGCCTCGAAGTAGCCACTAAATGAAGGCTTGACTGAGCCCTGCGAACCTAAGACATGCCGATTTTTCCACTTGCACCATCATCGAGAATCAACAGCAGCTAGAATTCAAATCAAGCTACCCTCGGCGGGTGGTTATCATTTAAACCTTTTCTCGTTTCCACCTTCTCATTTGGACCTTCTTAAAATGATCATTCTCAAAACATCTTTCTCGGTTGGTTCCGTCGCATTTGGTTCGTTGTTGTTACATCATTCGCGTTTGATCCTCCAAGAAAAAAATCAAATGGGGTACTTCGAGAGACGCACCCTCGGTTTGGCTAAAAGCCAATTCACATACTTGTGTCGAGTCCGACCAACGTACGGGTTGCTAAGGAAACAGCTGCGTCGGCTCCAACAAAACCGGTTTTTACCCCGTTTTGACGGAGCCGACGCAGCTCGTCATATCAACCCTTACGTCGGTCGGACTCAACGCAAGTGTGTGAATCACCCTTTAATGATTCCTGAAATACGTCCGTTCTGCCCCTGCAGCAAACAGAAAAGGTCAGGACCTGCCCGTTAGGTTGTCCGGATCTGGTCGCAGGTGCTGGGTAATAAAACACCGACTTGCTCTTTTGTGTCAAAGCGTGGCTTCTTGAGCCGCGGGAGGGTGCACTCGGAGTGGTCCCCCTCCACTCCCTGCTTTCTTTTTCCTTAAAGTGGACTGCGCGCGCTACGATACGTCGGACCTAATTCAGGGCCAAGAACGTATCACTTGTATTTCGGTCCTAGTGCAAACGGGACCAAATGCGAATATGCCCAAATAGGAGAGAACCTGTATGGATGTTTTGAGAAGTTCTAACTAGAAGGTCCAAACGAGAATGGGGCTAAATGAGAAAGGGCGAAATGCGAATGGGACGTTTTGAGACACACCCATCATCGGCACATCATCACCGCCTGAGGAAGCAAGCGACGGACCACGGAAAGGCGGCCAGCCCAAGCAGCACAGCGGGATTCGCAGCCCGGTTTTTGCCGAGTAAACAATCATCTTGTACTCTTGCAAAGGCTCCGAAAACACTCGAGTACTCCTTTTCCATTTTTTGTTTGCTGTGAATACCACCATTATCTGTGCGTTGGTTTTCTGTGTGCTGTGATGCGTACCGACATTGTGATTTACCGCGCACGGATCGGATCTTTTCTTTCGAGAGCCAAACGACCTTTGTCGTTTTCGAAAATGCGCTTCTTAAAACGTATTCGTTCAATGCTTTTCTGGATGCTTGAAGTCATTTACAATAGTAACCGTTATGTATGGCTATTGGCTTCTTCCGGTAAGTTGAAATGAATCCGGGCCCCGTAATGAATTTAGAAAAAAATCGACAAGCTTTAAAACGAGGTGGACAGCCTGATCGCAAACTCTAACCAAAATCAAGAAGCAAGTGCTAAAAAAAACTTGGCAATTAAATAAAACAATTACTGCCCTCGGTACACGTGTCTGGAACCTTGAAGAAAGGTACGAGAAATCGCGAGTGTAAAAGAAAACTCTAAAAATTGAAGAAGAAACTAACTTCTATTCAACAACAGCGGCCTTGCGTGAACATGTGTTACTTGGCGAAACGATGGATGATATCGAAAACCATATCAGAAGAAATAATCTAATCTTTAAAGGCTTCCCAGAAACAGAAAATGGAACCTGGGATATTAGGGAAGAATTGTCACTAGCTTCGTGAAGGATAACCTCGCAATAGCTCTGGACGCAGTTGAAACTTGAAAGAGCACATCGTCTTGGCCGAAAACGAACGAAAATAAATCGCCCAGTTATCGCTTAGTTTAAAAAGCAAAGATGTGGTTTTTCACAATGCCTTCAAACTTAGACACGTTACAGTGTCCAGCGCTAAAATATCAGGAGACTGTTGGCGGAAAGTACCGTTTGCAAGAACGAAGCCGTGGGAATTCGCTTCCCAATTAAGGAAGACAATACCTGCTACAAAATGAAATGTGATGAATTGCACGTCAATAAAACAGCCTATGCTTACAACCACGCAAGTGGGCCAGTGGTCCTCAGAATTCTACTATGCACCAGGATTGACACAATAATAACAATATTCCTCTCGTCCTACGGAAGCAGCATTTTTCTTTCTCGTCGCGAACTTCCGCAGCCTTTTATCGAACCAAGACAAATTTGAAAGCATTACCTCCTCTAGCGAACCTGGAACAATCTTTGGCACCAAAACCTGGCTAACGTTTAACGTAAAAAAAAAAAAAAAACGCTGAACTTTTATTTTAAATAATACAATATCTACCACAATTATCGAAAATACTGGACGACGCGGTGGCGTTCTAATCACCGCAAAGAAAAAAAAAAAAAAAACATAATATTGTCGAAATTCACACCGATGCCAGTAGCAACGGAGTTTGTGCTGGCTTAATCCAAAAGGGTGGCAGACGAAAACATGTCGTCGCATATGCCAGTCGTAGTTTGTCCAAAGCAGAACAAAATTACACCGTTACCAAAAAATGTATAGCAAATTGACGCAGAGCCTATCTGTTTCTGAACGTGACGCGCATGGTGCGTTCGGGAACACGTATGCGTGTGCGCTAAGTGCGTCGCGAGCAGCCTGCTGTGTTGCGAAAGAACCCCTCTGGCACCAGAACATTGACCGCGTCTTTATTTATGTACCGCCTGAGCAAGTGTTCGAACAGATGTAATCTTGGAGTTGACGTCCCTCCTTAGACATTTTAAGCAATGTGTAAAAAGGTTGCGTGTGTAATCGCTTTGTACATATATTGTAAATAACAGGGCCGGATTAAGGTACGGGCTAAGGGGGCTGCAGCTCTGGGCCCCAGGCTGTCAGGGAGCCCCATGTTGGCCCCTGAAAATTTAAAAATGTTAGTAGTTTTTTTTTATTTAAGAAAGTTTAGTCAGAAAGCAGAAGAAACACTCCGAAGGGCCTCTGGCGCAGTGGCCTTCTCGAGTCTTTTCCTCAACAAGGAAACAAGGATGCCATAAAGTTCCCGTCTCTATCAGCTGGCGTTTGTGAGCTCGTTGTACAAGAGCGTGCCAGAACAACACATTTTAACACGGCCTCCCATGCCCCTTGTTAGACTTTTTTTCTTAATTGGAGCTTGATGGAAGGACGGTTATGGAGCTTTCTTTTGTACTGGGGCCCCCTTGGCGTGTTTTACGGACAATTGTGGCCAGGAAGTTAAGCAAGTGTTAAGCAAGCAACGCAAATGGTTCACATGTTGTTTTAAACCTTTTTGTGAAACTCCATATGGAGTTTATTCCAGAACGATAAGTTTGGAACAAGCGAAAAGGTGCCCGTAAATCTTCCGGACACCGTCTCTATAGCCACCAACAAAGGGGCGTTTCAAGGAGCCGCCCCTCAACAGTTTTCGATGGGTACTGACTGCAAGGAAGTGCTCGAGAGTCGATATCTGGTCTGCCAGTGCAACTGAACTCTCTTCCTTCCAGCGACTGATACGAATGCTGCAATAGTTTCACCAACATCTGAGGTATAACCTCTTATTTGTTAACATTGAGTCACAGAACAAAATGGCCGCCGAGGTCTAAATTACTGCATTTAAAAAGAACAAGATTACACTCTAAGAAAAAAGGGTGTAGTCGAGTGCATTGGGCGCACATGCACCCTTTTCCTGAAAAATGCACCCTGCGTTGCCCAGCCAGTGTATTAGTACACCGACAATGAGCATCCTCCTTTCCGTTAAAAACTTCTATACTCCGTCTCATCCTACGATGGACTAAAGCCCAATGATACAGGCCGCCGGGTCCAACGATGAGCCTGTTTGAAACCACGTGGTATGTTTGCTCCGTCGTACGTATCAGTGCGCCAGGAAGCGTCATGCGGAGGCGAGTTTTTCGTCTGCTTATCGAAAAGTCGAAGCGGCGGCTCCGGCTGCTTGCTGAGTTTTCTTCTAATTCCTTGTCACAGAACGAATAGTTACGACACTCAAGGAATCTCGACTGCTGATCCATATGCGTGTGCTTCGTCCGTATCGCCGTCAGCCTCGTACGCGCCTCGGTTGCCGCTAGGACTAAAAGCCTTCCTCGTCGGTAGGTCGCTTGGTTAATTTTATCATTTTCTGGAGGCGAAGCCTCCGTATCTCCCTGAACCATAGCCTACGGCATGCGTGTTCCCGCTGCGCCGGTACAATCGGCGTCAGTAGTCAAGCGTAATCTGTTAGGACAGCGTGGGTGAAAGTTCCTGTCTCTCCCAGCCTAACGCCGCCGTCACATTTGGTATCCCAACGTCCGATCGATTAAAAAAAGGCTGCATGAGCTGAACACAGTCTTTGAGTCGATAGATGACAGTGTTTTCTCTCGGCGAAACATGCTTCAGCCCGACGACGTGTGCCGTCTCCTACGGGATACACCTCCACTTCACGTGAATGTGGGGATGCCGTCCTCGCGCAATTTTCACCTCGCGCTTTGGCCTCGCCGAACCTTGAGGGGGATTCCCGAAAGGCCATGTTTATTTATGCACTTCTCGCACGAAGTTGATTCTCGTGAGTGTTTGCATTCTCCCCAAAGCACGCGCTCAGCACTGCTTAAAACACCCATCGATAAGATTTCTGGACAATCCTTCACACAGCGCTCACAAAACATTACAAGCTACAAAAAGCAATAAACTGTCATCATTCCTCCCACGCGCATTTTACTTCGTTATATTCATGAGATTTTGTAACAGGAATCTCATTAACAGTGACACATGTTCTCATTCATCGTTTGTTTCAGTTTTAAGATGTTCTTACTCACCAGACTGAAATCTTGCTTACTTCAGAGTTTTCTAACACTACGCTTACTTCATATTTTTAGGTGCTGGAATTAAACAATACAGATTGACAATGTATCTCAAAAAACAGGTTTTATTATCATACCAGACATGGTGTCACATATTGCACCAGCAAGGAACAAATGCGACTTGCTCGATTCAGTTCTTGTGTGAGCAAGAATCAGTTGTCGATAATGCCACCTGATCCTGAACCTGCAACTTGATTCGGTTCTTGAGTGAGCAAGAGACGCACCACCCAGTCGTCGATAATGCCGTCTGATCCTGAACCTGCAGCTTGGTTCGGTTCTTGAGTGAGCAAGAGACGCACCACCCAGTCGTCGATAATGCCGCCTGATCCTGAACCTGCTGCTTGATTCGGTTCTTGAGTGAGCAAGAGACGCACCACCCAGTCGTCGATAATGCCGTCTGATCCTGAACCTGCAGCTTGGTTCGGTTCTTGAGTGAGCAAGAGACGCACCAGCCAGTCGTCGATAATGCCGCCTGATCCTAACCTGCTGCTTGATTCGGTTCTTGAGTGAGCAAGAGACGCACCAGTCAGTCGTCGATAATGCTGCCTGATCCTGAACCTGCAGCTTGATTCGGTTCTTGAGTGAGCAAGAGACGCACCAGCCAGTCGTCGATAATGCCGCCTGATCCTGAACCTGCTGCTTGATTCGGTTCTTGAGTGAGCAAGAGACGCACCACCCAGTCGTCGATAATGCTGCCTGATCCTGAACCTGCAGCTTGATTCGGTTCTTGAGTGAGCAAGAGACGCACCACCCAGTCGTCGATAATGCTGCCTGATTCTGAACCTGCTGCTTGATTCGGTTCTTGAGTGAGCAAGAGACGCACCATTCAGTCGTCGATAATGCTGCCTGATCCTGAACCTGCAGCTTGATTCGGTTCTTGAGTGAGCAAGAGACGCACCACCCAGTCGTCGATAATGCCGCCTGATCCTGAACCTGCTGCTTGATTCGGTTCTTGAGTGAGCAAGAGACGCACCACCCAGTCGTCGATAATGCCGTCTGATCCTGAACCTGCAGCTTGGTTCGGTTCTTGAGTGAGCAAGAGACGCACCAGCCAGTCGTCGATAATGCCGCCTGATCCTGAACCTGCTGCTTGATTCGGTTCTTGAGTGAGCAAGAGACGCACCAGTCAGTCGTCGATAATGCTGCCTGATCCTGAACCTGCAGCTTGATTCGAATCTTGAGTGAGCAGGAGACGCACCAGCCAGTCGTCGATAATGCCGCCTGATCCTGAACCTGCTGCTTGATTCGGTTCTTGAGTGAGCAAGAGACGCACCAGTCAGTCGTCGATAGTGCTGCCTGATTCTGAACCTGCAGCTTGATTCGGTTCTTGAGTAAGCAAGAGACGCACCACCCAGTCGTAGATAATGCCGTCTGATCCTGAACCTGCTGCTTGATTCGGTTCTTGAGTGAGCAAGAGACGCACCAGTCAGTCGTCGATAATGCTGCCTGATCCTGAACCTGCAGCTTGATTCGGTTCTTGAGTGAGCAAGAGACGCACCACCCAGTCGTCGATAATGCCGCCTGATCCTGAACCTGCTGCTTGATTCGGTTCTTGAATGAGCAAGAGACGCACCACCCAGTCGTCGATAATGCCGTCTGATCCTGAACCTGCAGCTTGGTTCGGTTCTTGAGTGAGCAAGAGACGCACCAGCCAGTCGTCGATAATGCTGCCTGATTCTGAACCTGCAGCTTGATTCGGTTCTTGAGTGAGCAAGAGACGCACCACCCAGTCGTCGGTAATGCTGCCTGATCCTGAACCTGCTGCTTGATTCGGTTCTTGAGTGAGCAAGAGACGCACCACCCAGTTGTCGATAATGCCGTCTGATCCTGAACCTGCAGCTTGGTTCGGTTCTTGAATGAGCAAGAGACGCACCATTCAGTCGTCGATAATTCTGCCTGATCCTGAACCTGCAGCTTGATTCGGTTCTTGAGTGAGCAAGAGACGCACCACCCAATCGTCGGTAATGCTGCCTGATCCTGAACCTGCTGCTTGATTCGGTTCTTGAGTGAGCAAGACACGCACCACCCAGTCGTCGATAATGCCACCTGATCCTAAACCTGCTGCTTGATTCGGTTCTTGAGTGAGCAAGAGACGCACCAGCCAGTCGTCGATAATGCTGCCTGATTCTGAACCTGCAGCTTGATTCGGTTCTTGAGTGAGCAAGAGACGCACCACCCAGTCGTCGATAAAGGCCCATACGCACATTCGCGTTTGAGCGCGGTGCGTTCCGTAGCGGCAAGCGGACGCGTTGCGTTGCGAAGACCGCTTGCGCCAAACTTGTACGCACAGTTGCGTTGACACGCAGTCAACCGCAGTCAAGAGCCAATAAGAACGCGCTATCGTCGCTAGTGGCTCACCAATAGTAAGCGAAATCCAAGGCAACATGGCGGCGCACGGCGACAGCGTCGAAGCGTTCGATCTTGGGATAATCTCGCCGGCTTCCCCGACGTTTTGTCAAGCTTGAACCATCGCAGCCTTGGAAAATACAGTCTCCCACCGCTCCCCAACACAAAAAAGCAAGCACTGCGACCAGCGAACCGGATACGTCTCGCCGAGTCGTCCGGAGCGAACACGTCACCCCCTCTCCTCTTTCGGCTTCTGATTGGTCGAACGCGCCCGAACGCACCGCAACGCTTCGGAGAGTTGAACGAGTCTCTACTCGCTTGCGCCGCGCTACCGAGCGTTGCGGGAAGACGCGCGTCGGTCCGCAAGCGACCGCGCCTGACCGCAAGGACTCCGCAACGCACTCAAACGCGTTCAAACGCGAATGTGCGTATGGCGCTTAATGCTGCCTGATTCTGAACCTGCAGCTTGATTCGGTTCTTGAGTGAGCAACACACGCACCACCCGGTCGTCGATAATGCTGCCTGATTCTGAACCTGCAGCTTGATTCGGTTCTTGAGTGAGCAAGACACGCACCAGCCAGTCGTCGATAATGCTGCCTGATTCTGAACCTGCAGCTTGATTCGGTTCTTGAGTGAGCAAGAGACGCACCACCCAGTCGTAGATAATGCTGCCTGATTCTGAACCTGCAGCTTGATTCGGTTCTTGAGTGAGCAAGACACGCACCACCCAGTCGTCGATAATGCTGCCTGATTCTGAACCTGCAGCTTGATTCGGTTCTTGAGTGAGAAAGAGACGCACCAGTCAGTCGTCGATAATGCTGCCTGATCCTGAACCTGCTGCTTGATTCGGTTCTTGAGTGAGCAAGAGACGCACCACCCAGTCGTCGATAATGCTGCCTGATCCTGAACCTGCAGCTTGATTCGGTTCTTGAGTGAGCAAGAGACGCACCAGCCAGTCGTCGATAATGCTGCCTGATCCTGAGCCTGCTGCTTGATTCGGTTCTTGAGTGAGCAAGAGACGCACCAGTCAGTCGTCGATAACGCTGCCTGATCCTGAACCTGCTGCTTGATTCGGTTCTTGAGTGAGCAAGAGACGCACCAGTCAGTCGTCGATAATGCTGATTGATCCTGAACCTGCAGCTTGATTCGGTTTGTGAGTGAGCAAGAGACGCACCACCCAGTCGTCGATAATGCTGCCTGATTCTGAACCTGCAGCTTGATTCGGTTCTTGAGAGAACAAGACACGCACCAGCCAGTCGTCGATAATGCTGCCTGATTCTGAACCTGCAGCTTGATTCGGTTCTTGAGTGAGCAAGAGACGCACCACCCAGTCGTCGATAATGCTGCCTGATTCTGAACCTGCAGCTTGATTCGGTTCTTGAGTGAGCAAGACACGCACCACCCAGTCGTCGATAATGCTGCCTGATTCTGAACCTGCAGCTTGATTCGGTTCTTGAGTGAGCAAGAGACGCACCAGTCAGTCGTCGATAATGCTGCCTGATCCTGAACCTGCTGCTTGATTCGGTTCTTGAGTGAGCAAGAGACGCACCACCCAGTCGTCGATAATGCCGCCTGATCCTGAACCTGCTGCTTGATTCGGTTCTTGAGTGAGCAAGAGACGCACCAGTCAGTCGTCGATAATGCTGCCTGATCCTGAACCTGCAGCTTGATTCGGTTCTTGAGTGAGCAGGAGACGCACCAGCCAGCCGTCGATAATGCCGCCTGATCCTGAACCTGCTGCTTGATTCGGTTCTTGAGTGAGCAAGAGACGCACCAGTCAGTCGTCGATAGTGCTGCCTGATTCTGAACCTGCAGCTTGATTCGGTTCTTGAGTGAGCAAGAGACGCACCACCCAGTCGTAGATAATGCCGTCTGATCCTGAACCTGCTGCTTGATTCGGTTCTTGAGTGAGCAAGAGACGCACCAGTCAGTCGTCGATAATGCTGCCTGATCCTGAACCTGCAGCTTGATTCGGTTCTTGAGTGAGCAAGAGACGCACCAGTCAGTCGTCGATAATGCTGCCTGATCCTGAACCTGCTGCTTGATTCGGCTCTTGAGTGAGCAAGAGACGCACCACCCAGTCGTCGATGGTGCTGCCTTATCCTGAACCTGTAGCTTGATTCCGTTCTTGAGTGAGAAAGAGACGCACCAGTCAGTCGTCGATAATGCTGCCTGATCCTGAACCTGCAGCTTGATTCGGTTCTTGAGTGAGCAAGAGACGCACCAGTCAGTCGTCGATAATGCTGCCTGATCCTGAACCTGCTGCTTGATTCGGTTCTTGAGTGAGCAAGAGACGCACCACCCAGTCGTCGATAATGCTGCCTGATCCTGAACCAGCAGCTTGATTCGGTTCTTAAGTGAGCAAGAGACGCACCAGCCAGTCGTCGATAATGCTGCCTGATCCTGAACCTGCAGCTTGATTCGGTCCTTGAGTGAGCAAGAGACGCACCAGTCAGTCGTCGATAATGCTGCCTGATCCTGAACCTGCTGCTTGATTCGGTTCTTGAGTGAGCAAGAGACGCACCAGCCAGTCGTCGATAATGCTGCCTGATCCTGAACCTGCAGCTTGATTCGGTTCTTAAGTGAGCAAGAGACGCACCAGCCAGTCGTCGATAATGCTGCCTGATCCTGAACCTGCAGCTTGATTCGGTTCTTGAGTGAGCAAGAGACGCACCAGTCAGTCGTCGATAATGCTGCCTGATCCTGAACCTGCTGCTTGATTCGGTTCTTGAGTGAGCAAGAGACGCACCACCCAGTCGTCGATAATGCTGCCTGATCCTGAACCTGCAGCTTGATTCGGTTCTTGAGTGAGCAAGAGACGCACCAGTCAGTCGTCGATAATGCTGCCTGATCCGGAACCTGCAGCTTGATTCGGTTCTTGAGTGAGCAAGAGACGCACCAGTCAGTCGTCGATAATGCTGCCTGATCCTGTACCTGCTGCTTGATTCGGTTCTTGAGTGAGCAAGAGACGCACCAGCCAGTCGTCGATAATGCTGCCTGATCCTGAACCTGCAGCTTGATTCGGTTCTTGAGTGAGCAAGAGACGCACCAGTCAGTCGTCGATAATGCTGCCTGATCCTAAACCTGCAGCTTCATTCGGTGCTTGAGTGAGCAAGAGACGCACCAGTCAGTCGTCGATAATGCTGCCTGATCCTGAACCTGCTGCTTGATTCGGTTCTTGAGTGAGCAAGAGATGCACCACCCAGTCGTCGATAATGCTGCCTGATCCAGAACGGTCAGCTCCACCTTCAGCATGGACATGTCCGATGCAATCCCGTTGTTGCTGAGCCACTGGTGAATCTCGAGCTTCTTTGTGCTGGTGGTTGGCAGGGTGTGTAGTTTTACGGAGCGATACGAGGCATTGTCCATGACTACAACACTCCTGGGCTTGAGGTTTGGCAGCAGCTTCTTGGTAAACCACTCTTCAAAGCGTTGCCCGTCCATTTCTTGGTGGTAGTCACCGCTGCCTTTCTTGGCCCGGAACACCTCGGCCGCCCCCACAATAAAGCCCTCCTTGCTCCCCGCATGAACAATGATGAGCCTCTCGCATTTTCCAGAGGGGTTCTTCAAGCCGGTTGTAAGCCCCTTCTTTTGGGCATCACTTGAAGATGTGACTGACTGGTCCTTCCATACCTTGGAGCGTGTATGTCCGGCATTGACCCAAGTCTCATCTAAGTAGTAAATGGGCCTGTTATCTTGGCGGTACTCCTTGATAGACCTCAGATAGCATGCTCGCCAGAGCACGAGATCGTTGCGCTCAAGCAACAACGAGTTCCTCTTGCGTGTCGTGAACGCGAACCCAAGCTTACCCAGGACTCTGCAGAGAGTGGCACGGCTGATACTGGGGAAATCGTCATTTTTCTTGATTTCATCCAGAATCTATAATTTAAGAAAAGCATGTTTTAGCAAAATTGCAGCCAATACGCTCACATCTACTTATCTGAAACTGATATGTGCTATTTCAATTACTAGGTCAGTGTTGTTGGGCAATGTCTCGAATACACGAAGTGGAAACAAGGGAAAGAAAACAGACTAAACGCAGCATCCGGGCTTTTAAATGTTCAAAGTGACAGCCAACTGACTCCTTCGTTTCTCAAGGGGACACTCCAATTTCTTTTATTGTTGAGCAATTTGTAATAAAATGAAATAATTAAGTTTAGAATTATTTTTATTTCAGCGTATGTGCTGCAATTAATTGAATAACAGAATTTCCAACAATTACACTGTGACCACAACAAGTTAGTTGTTGCAATGAAAATGTCCTGTCATGACAACAAACCATAAAAAATTTTGACCTCAAGGCAGACATTTGGCCTGTCAGACAAAATTGTGCTGCAATTATGTGCAAATGCCATTGAGAATTTCGTCAGTGTGCCCACAAAGTTGTGGCGGCATTTGTCGGATACTGGGATACTCTACTCCACATTATAAATGCAGCGTATGTACTGTACCTCACACTGAAATGAACATATCAGCATATTCTAATTACATTTTGTTTTATTACAATATTAAATCTGGCGCTCATGTTTGGCCCCGTTTGGGGCCAGCAGCCTTTATTATACAGACAGAAAATATGCGCCAACGTCATTTAATCTGCAATATTTGGGCTTTGTTCACGAGCGTCTACATATGTGCAAGCGGTGGGCTCATTTCGGAGGCAGTTGAATGCTATTTCAGATGTCACGGGGTAATCATATCTGTATTTTTAAGCAATCCCTCATCGTTTTTCTAGTTAGCAGTTGAATAAATTGCGTAAGATAAGCGGAGGCATTAAGATGTGGACTTGCCTTCAGCAGCGTCGGACACTCGTTCCGCCGGAAGAAACCATGCACGATCAGCCGGAGTGCCTGGTGATGGAATGAGTCCAGCACACTTGGCGTGGCCGGAGGCCTTTCCCATCTCGTACGCATGGGTGAGGGCACTGACGGCGCGCCAGTTAAGGCACTCTTTTCAACAAGCTTTTTCCATCTAAAGATTGTGGCGTACCCTACACCCGTTAAGTCCGCCACTCTCCGAACGGCCTCGTGATACGGCGCAGCCGGATTCTCGACACGAAGCTTAAAATACACGTTAAAGGCCGACGTACAACCTCGGTTTTCTGCAGGCAAGATAATCCTTTTAGCGCTCCCCTCTCCTAAGCTGCGAGGGGGAGCCAGGCTGGGGCAAGGTAAAACGTGGAGAGGATATAGGAAAGGGGGTGGCGAGCAAAAGTGGAAAGCGCGAAGTGTACGTCGGCCTTTAAGTACAATCTGCCGCGCCAGACTACTGAAGGGAGCTTTCTTAAATATCGTCTGGTAGCGATGTGGCGAAGAGAACCCGGGATCAGAACCAGTGGCCATTAGATAATGAAAATCAGTCTGGTCGAGCGGTCGCGTGTTCGACACTTGAACGTACGTACAAGACGTGCACGAAGATTTGATTGGATTGTTTTGGCTAAGGCGAAACGACTGTACATCAGTGTTGCCTGCGCGCCCTCCAACTCCTCAAAATAATTGACATGTGTGCGAAATATGGCACCAATATTTATCAACCTAAATACAATTTACATTTACTTCACCAATATAAAATAGCGTGTTATAACAGAGAACCATACGCGTAATATTGGTGCTCTTCGTACTCGGCGTATCGGAATTTCTTTTGCGCACTTTTTTGCAATGCGGATGCACGCTTTTCTGAGGCGGTGCTCCGCCCGCCAGCCTTTGGTCCCTAGTCCATCGTAGGGTGAGACGGAGTATAGGTGTATCAGTGCACCCCCACGCTAGCCACGCGCCCCGATCAGCTTATGCTTGGATTCCCCCTTGGGGGTCACTTGTTGTGTTTGGCAGTTTCTTAGGAAGTATAGAGCTATCGTGTTCACTCGATATTGACAGTAGAGTGGACACTATGCTTGTTTTAGGCCAATCGGGTCTCCGGGTAGGATCACGTGACTACTGTTTCCAAGCTAGAGATAAGGCAGAGCACGGCACCTGCCTGAAGGGCAAGGCCACGGATAGCATCCACTGCACTATTAAAATTGGGTCAAACTTTCAAGAGGATATAAGTGACAAATCCTCTCGTTGTGTTCATTGTTGGGTTGCCCCTGAAGATAAAGGCTCGTTCACACTCTTGCAACCGAGTGCGACCGAGAGAGACCAGACCGGTTTTTAATCCCCTTACGACGTCTTAGGACCAGCTCCGCAGCAGCCTGGTCCTAAGAAGTCGCAAGAGGATTAAAAACCGGTCTGGTCTCTCTCGGTCGTACTCAGTTGCAAGAGTGTGAACGGGCCTTAAGCCTTTGCGAGGGCGCCTTCCTTTTGGCCTTGAAGGAGCTACTATTTTCCTACTCCACTCTTTGTCTTTCTCTCCCTAAGCTGAAAGCATGGAAGAAGGTAAAGGTTTCACGGATGACGTAGTAGCTTTTTTCGATCTTGGTGCTTCCCGGCCTATTTTCTTATGTGCTGTGCCGCGACCAGCGAGGCTGCCGTAGATTTTGTCCACGACGACGTATACGAGTGTACCAAGTTTTCCAGTGTTTAAAAAGTCCTACGCGTATATCGGCAACAAGCGAGGTCTTCAGAAAAGCCCAAGGAATTCATGTGATGAGTTTAGTGTTCGAGTCGGCAAACTGCTACTTCTGCTACATTGTGTTGAATCTTCACGGACCCCTTTCCTTTCGTTTTTCTGCTTGTGTTGTTCTGCAGTGCCCGTGTCGACATTTATTTCGGATTACATATTTCGAGTCCGGTGTTTTCATCGTAAGTGCTCTGCAACCTACTCCTTTGCAACAATTGACCGTTCCGGATTGCCTCTAGAATTAGGCAGTGTCTATGTTCTAGCCAGCCGGGAGAATAATTTCCCCAAAATTCTATCGGCAGCTGCCTGCCATTAGCTAACTACAATCATGTGACAACCGCAGGTAGAATACTGACTTTCTTATTCTCCTGGCTTTTTGTTAAAAAACGTTTTCGTTGATACACGTTTTGTAGACACGTTTCATCGACACTAACGTTTCATCGTCACTCGTTACGCGAAATGCACGCTGTAGGGACATTTTGTCGCGCGTGTATCTCTGAGGGCGCGTGCTCACCGACCCAGCCCACCCGTTCACGCCGCTTCGTGGCGACAGCCTGCGGCGGCTCATTCCGAAAATGGTAACCCACCTGTTCCACCCGTACACGTCACTTCGCGGATACATTCTTGGGGCGGCTCATTAAAATAAAAAAAGTAAAAAAAGCTAATATAGGAAAGCTAATCTGAGCTGTCGATGAAACGCCGTTCGATGAATGAAGGGCGACTGCCGGTGGAATTTAGTGGAAATAATTCTGCCGGCTGCTTGGAGAATAGACACTGCCTAAAACTCACCCCCGGTTCTTGTTTGCTTAGTAATCTTCTCAGTTGTGTAACAGCTTCTTCGTACCTCTTCACATATCACGGATTGCTTGCAAGTTTGTACTTGTTTACGAAATAAGCTGTCTAATAAACTTCTATGAGATTTGAAAACAATCCCGTGTGTCCGATTACCTGCCTTTTTGCAATCACCGGGGCGCCTACATTTTTTAAGGGTTTCCTTGATGTCTTAAATAGGTTTATGAAGTAAGTTATCAAGCGGACGCATAAAGTGTTGTGACGATGCTCCTTTGAATCAGGTACATCTGTGTTCTCTTCGAATTCAGTGGGTGTAGAAAGAGGTGTAACAGTACACTATTGAACGGGGTACTCCCGTGTTCCCTTTGAGAGCAGTAGGTGTAGAAAGCGGCGTAATGGTACACCATTGAGCGGGGTGCATCTGTGTGCCCTTTGAGTGAGGCGGGTTTATGAAGCGGTGCAATGGTACACCTTCGAACGGGGTGCATTTGTGTTTCCTTTCATTTCATTGGGTGTAGAAAGAGGTGTAACCGTACACCATTGAATGGGTGCACCTGTGTTCCCTTCGAGTGAGATTTCTGTAGAAAAAGGTGTACATGTGCACCACACTAACGGGTGTACACATACTCCCATATTTGGGGTATACAAGTGTTCCCTCAAAGGGTGTAGTATATGTGACAAGCACTTACACCCCCTATGGGTGTACCCCATTACACCCCTTTTAGAGCGCAGCTCTTAGGGGCCCGTTCCCGGCTTCAGAGGCGTCGCCGTCGGCGTCGGCGTAACCGCGAGGTCACGTGACCCCCCTCCCCCCGCGAGGTCACGTGTACACCCGTTGGTGTGGTACCGACACGGCACCACACCACCGGGTGTACACATATTCCCATATTTGGGGTGTACAAGTGTTCCCTCAAAGAGTGTAGTATATGTGACAAGCACTTACACCCCTATGGGTGTACCCCATAACACACTTTTTAGAGCGCAGCTCTTAGGGGCCCGTTTCCGGCTTGAGCGGCGTCGACGACGCCGTCGGCGTAGGTCACGTGACCCCCTGAGGTCACGTAACCCCCGGAGGTCACGTGGTCACGTGACCCCCTGAGGTAACGTGACGCCCTCAGGTCACGTAAACCCCTGAGGTCACGTGACCCCTCTGAGGTCACGTGACCCCTCTGAGGTCACGTGACCCCCCTGATGTCACACGACCCCCCTGAGGTCACGTGACCTCAAGGAGTCACCTATCCCTCAGTACGCATCCATCCTCCTCCTCAAGAGTTGCGCTCTAACCGGCGTTACAGGGAATTAATTGTAAACGGCTTTCATTTTTTTTAGAGTGTAGTACTAAATCTGGTGCGAAACATTTTCCCCATTCAAAAAGAGCGTGTAGATACAAAACGAAAACATCTCGATTCTCATGATAAATTCTTTAAATGCAAATGTGCCCGAACGACAGCGGTCGATGTCTTAGAATCGCACGCAGTTTCTCCTATGCTTTAAATGTGGAAGTATGTGTTTGTTTGCGAAACGAGGGTTCAGTTATTAGAAGAGCGTTTACGAAGTAATTTGATCCCGATGAAGACTGGTTCAACCAACGAAATATCTTTCTTGCCTATGCTACTTCCTTCACTGTTCACACCAGTAGTTAATTAACAGAACACTTCCAATCATTTGGAACAATTACAAGAATAAGGGCTCTAGAGTTTCGCGGCAGTTGTCGATTTGCGAGGCATGCCATTTAGAGGAAGCGAAATTAGAATGAAAATTTTGCAGGTACCTTTTCGAAACTGCATAACTCAATTCATGTGTGATTAATGATGTCACTCGACATGTTAGCAAGAGGGTCACCTGTGCTACAAGTCGACATCGTGATCAATTTGTACAAACTGGCCCGGGCATGTACTGTATGAATCTAGCTGTCATTCTAGTCAAACAAATTCATGAACGGAGTCAACATTTTAAACGGAAGCCATTTAGTGTTGTTTTCTTGTTGTTGTTTTTGTGGTTAAGTTGCTGGGATGTGAACGACAAATCCTAATATCTTCCGCAATGTTTATTTAATTTCATTTTGTACCTCAAAATTACTATATTGTAAATTGCTCGAGAGCTTGATTATTTGTGAAGTAGCTTCTAAACAATCGCATCCGCCTCAATGCCAGCAAGGAAAACTTGATTTCCATTGAATCTACGGATATAAACAAGGCTCGACAATAATCATGCGATGAAACATATCTAGATTTAACAAGTTCAAAAATATACATATTCCCGTCGCCATCGTTACCTCCACCACCACCATTATCATAGGTAGAGGCCTCATAACAGCCTCAGCCCAGGCCCCCCAAATGCCTTAATCCGGCACTGGTAAATAAGCACTGTTCTTGCTAAAAAAAATAAAAAAATTGTCGTGACACGTTGGAAAGACAATCTCAAAACAATCTACAGAAGCTTAGGGCGCAGACGAGCGGGTGGTAGTTAGGCATAGCAAAAGCACCCCTAAGAGTGGGAAAAAGAAAAGACAGGGAAACACAGAGGTCTCAACGAAGACCTCTGTGTTTGTCCGTATTTTCTGTCAGCACAGCTTTCAGCACAGCTAGCAAAGTGCTGGTGACGTCATTCGGACTTTACACCTTTTGTCCGAAGCGAAAACACCCTAGTAGGGTGTTTCCGTAGATCGTTTCTTCCGTCCCGCTACGATATCCTAAACTCTGCAGTCAAGGGCATGCACACCAATGGCGTAGCGGAGCAGGGAAAACGGTCTACGAAAACTCCCACGTCAACGCTTGATACAATGAACCCTTTTCAGAAATCGCCGCGCGGGTTCCGGTATGAAAATGCACGAGTTCGTTTTCAAGCGAGCGCGAACACTTCCTCGGCCCAAGGAAGCTTGATCCTGCTGCCTTTATTGAGCTGCAGTGACCAGTGGCGTACCAACTTGGTTTTGAGTGAGGGGGCAAACCAAATCCCCGCCCCCCTCCTCAGCTGCGTTCACGCTTTGCCGCGCGTTTTATGAAGGTAGTGGCGGTTTCAAAACAGTAAAAGCAACAAACAGCTTGTGTGATAACAATTTATTTGTCGTTTCTTAGCACTCAGTTGGCCTATAATAAGCAGCGAGACAATTACAAACCGAAAAAAATTCCGTTAAAATATCTCATTGGTGAGTTAAAGCCAAGCCTTGGTTAAAACTGCCACATTGATGGGTCTATTTTACTGATGGCTGGAAATAATCACCCGTCACAGAAGTGGCCTCACCTTGTTCTTGATCGTATCTCTGTTCCTTTCCTTTGTGGTGTGGTGAATTCTGACTTTCAGATACTCTTCAGCCAGCTTCTTACACAAGCTGTAAATATGATTGTCTAGAGGATTGCAGCCTATAGGTGTGCTTCCAGTTGCAAGAACCACTTCTTCTCTGGCAACACACTCAACACTTCCAAGATCAGCAGTTTGGTCCTATGCTGCACCGCTTTGACAGTTTCCCACTCGGCCTGCAACCGCCACAGCCCTTTCTCGACAGCTTCGAACAGTCCGACGACGTCTTGTGATGGAGAAAAAGTCCACCCCAGTTTTTTTGCCTAACAAGAGGTGCCAGCTCCTGTCAATGCAGGGTTGTGATACACTCTTCGCATGTTGTAGTTGAACAAACTTTGCAAGCAACAAAGCCCGCAATGTATGACACCATAGAAGTGACAGAAGGGGACAGACTTTCAGGACTGTGAATGCGGTGCTTGTAATCGTGCTCTTCTGGCTGCATGACTGGTGCCCTTCTGGTGTCGGGAAGAGTAGTGGTTGCGCCTTCTTCAGGCACAATAAGAGATCCCGTCAGCATTGATACCATGTCTTGAGAGCACTCTCCCGAGTTGGAAGACTACACTTCTGTCTGAATCAACAGTCGTCTGTACGAAGCCATGAACTGCGCAGCCGTAGGGTAGTAGCTGAAACCTGCCCGTCTTCGAATGCACCCGAAGCACTCAGCATGGTCTTGGCTCAACTTGTGTGTTAAGAGCTACTTTAGGCACTCCTGACCGAGAAGCTCATTGAACAGCTTTTCGGTACTTGCAATGCAGATCAAGAAACCGACGAAACCGGTTTTCTTCAACTCTGTCCAAATAGGACGTCCTGATCTGTCTTTCAGTCTCTTGATGTACGCTCGAGCCTCAGAAAATAATGCCCTCCAGCATGCTTCATTCTGCTTCCGTAAAGCCGCCTTGTAGGATCTTGCCAACGGTGGGTTCCTAGAATTCAGGACGTCAAACAAGTTGTCGAAAACTGTGGGAAATTTTGCTGTTGCATTTGCTCCTTTTAACTGCGGCAGCTTGAGCACCTGCTTGCAGAAGTCTAAAGCGTCAGCCACTGATGCACTCAGTGCTTGAACTTGTGCTACTTGCTCTTCAGAGGCGCGAACCTTGTTTTGATACCATTGCTTGGTAGGTGAATTTACAGGCAGCTCTTTCCCGGCGTTGGCCATGTCAGCAGTCGCAGCGACCGTGCAGCCTCGAGGCTTGGGTGCCGGCCGCTTCCTTTTAACCTGTAATAGAAAGCATACATGGGCTTCCTGAGTGCCAAGTTACAAGCACACTGGACATCTGTAAAACAGTGTCAAAAGATATGACGCCACAGCCTACTGGCTACACGTGAAGCAAAAACTATAGGGGAAAAAAGTTGTAGAAAGCCACTACACCCCTTTTACTTCTCTCTCTCTCACTCACACACACACACACACAGGCACACACATACACACGCGCACACACGCACGCACGCACACACATCCAGTCGTCACGAACTGACTCCAGTCACGTCACGAACTGACACACACATCCAGCGTCATGAACTGACTTGTGATAAGCGCGAAACATTAATTTTACTGTCACAATTCCCCTTTTGACTACTCAATGGCTTCTGGACATGCATTCGAAAGGCAGGGAACACACTGGGCACGCTCCCAGGCAGCAGTCGCGTCGTTTGTCCGGTGCGGTCGAAGCACTTCAGTGCGAACTGCACGGAACACAAACGATCTCCGTCTTTCGCTTGCCAGCGTTCGCGACGAACGGCTTGCTCCGGGACCCTTTGGAAATCTGTTAATGAATACAAGGCAGTTAATTATCGTGCGCAGGTGCCAAATCGCCGGGCATCGCCAGGGCGTAGGGAACCTCGATTGCATCTCCATTTAGAACAATTCTCATTGTACTTACTCTAGTGTATTGTGACCCCTTGCCCCTCCTTCGCCCTGTTGGTACATCCGTATACGCAACACAGGAGCAAATCATTCCTGTAAGAGTCTTCTTCACATGCCCTTTTCGTCACTTTCCACTTGTTTTTAGTCAACAACAAAGACCGCGTTCACCCTGTCAGGCGCGTTTTCTGCCCATGGCAAGATGGCGGCCGGACCGCGTTCACCCTGTCAGGCGCGTTTTCTGCCATGGCAAGATGGCGGCCGCCGGCTTCACTTGAAGAGCGCCCCCTCCACTCCAGCTAACTTTACATCCTCCCTGGGCGCCGCCGGCCAGTGTTTGCCCTGCCCAGTGGCGGCTGTTTCAGGGGTGGGGGGGCAAAACACATGTCATGCCCCCCCACTCTGAGAACTAGGGGGGCAAGTGCCCCCTTTGCCGCCCCCCCCCCCCCCCCCCCGGTTGGTACGCCCATGGCAGTGACCTAGACTGGGCTTCCCCAAAACCCCTTCTGTGCCTATTGTGGCTTACTTTTGGCTTCCAAGCTCGGTGACAAGTGTTTCTTTTTTCTTCTTCCGAATGCGCACATTGTTTCATTCTCACAATCCTCCAACGCAGTTTTCCGCCACGTGAAGCCAGGAATATATAGAAAGCGATTTCGTGGACACCCCCTTGTGTTACTTGTATTTCCCTCTTGACCTTCCAAATATCTTTTGGACAGCTTGAAGGTACAGGCGCTCCCCTTCGCTCCTCTTCGCCGTTGGCTGGTGAGACAAAATAGTCGCTCTTGTTCGTTGATCAGCGACAGACGCTGCTGTCCTCTAGCCGATGTCTCTCCCGAGCGCGCATGTATATCTTTCACTCGCGTAAAGGCATATTAGGAACTTATTGCGGAATGCCTCATGTGCCGAACCGGCCGCCAAACTAAAGCACCCCAGTTGCCGTGCCTTCAATACGCGAGTCCCCCTTGTTCCTCAAATCTTTATGTACCCATTATGTTGCACATCCCGAATTATTTAAAAGTAAACTTCGATAGTACAGCTATGTCGCTTCTTGAAAGTCCTAAAGGTCACAGCAGAATGCGATTTTCAGCGAAGTCATCACAATTAGAGAACCCCCTTTTGACTTCTTTTATTCTTATATTACAAGCTTGGAAAATACTTGCCGAGTATATTACTCGGCAAGTAGGTTGCAAGCTACTACAATATTTCGTAGTAAAAGTAACTTAAATAATACTCTAAATACATCTTCAAACGTGTATTTAGTGTATTATCTTAAATACTTTTGTTGAGTATTTGGCACAACAATAAAACAGACCGGTTACCTCTGTACAATATATCAAACTGTTTTCCGCTTATGCTATCTGTCTTGTTTAATTCAAATGGTATATTTAAAACAATATAAAACCTCTTTGTGAGAAGTCTACCAGGGGACGATAAGATATTGCCACAAATGAAGAGGTAATAAAGCAAAAAATAACTTGGGAAACTTAAACGTTTAATGGGGCGAACTTGTGCCCAAGAATAAAAGGGAAAAAAAAAAAAAGATAACAGCAGAGCGTCGCTGGCGTCGAAGGCGGCGAAGCAGCAGGGTCGAACGCTGAAGCGAAACGGACTTTGACTCGCCACCCGAAGCCCCTTATGTACATGCGTGGGCTTCTGGAATGACCGGCGTAGAAGGTTCGACGCGCAGAACATTCGTACCTCGAACACGCAACAGGATTCTCGAATTTGCCAGAACACTAAATTGCAGGAATGAACAAAAGATACGCTGTTCCCAGGAATCGAACCCTGGCTTTTTGCGTGCATAAAGGCAGGCACAATAACCGTTGGGCCACGCGCGCGCTGCAATATTTGATAAATTCCTTAAAATCTGAAAATATTCCGCATCCAATATTATTAGTAAGTTATTTCCAGAGTCTCTCAACTCCGGCTCGGTCTCGGTTGATTGGCTATATGCCCAAGTAGTACCAATTTTCGAAACGGGAGACCATTCCGATCCTATACAAATTATCACCTCATCATTGCTTACCGGTGTGCCGTGAAAACTCATGGAACATGTTTTGTATACCCAGATCGTTTTCCATCTAGACGCTTGTAATTTTTTTTTGCTAACCAACATGGATTTAGGAAAGCTTACTCGTATACTACTGAACTGTTCGAATTCGTAACATACCCTCACTTTAACACTCGCCTTACAGCTCAGACTAATATCATCTTTATTGATTTTGCCAAAGCGTTCGACACTGTTCCCCATCAGCACCTTCTTCTTGAACTCTCAAAATTACAAAACGATTGATTAGTTTTAAATTGGATATCCTATTTTCTTAAAAACATAAAGCATGCAGTAAAAATAAATAAGTCAACATCGTATTCGGCTACTGTTGCATCCGGTGTCTCCCAGGGTAGTGTCCTCGGGTGTTTGTTATTTATAATATATATAAATGACCTCTCGTCTGCTATAAAATCTACAAGTAGACTTTCGCAGATGGTTGTGTTATTTACGGGAAAATCACTAGACAAAATTATCACAATATTCTACAAAACGATTTGAACGCTATATCTTCAAAATGCTTTCCCTATGGCAGACGAATATTGACACATGTAAATTCACACAAATGTCAGTAACTCAATCTTCCACCAGAATACTTATACTTATTACTATCACACCAACTGAAACAAAGATCATCATAGAAGCTTTCGGGCATACATTTCGCAGACACACTATCATGGAAGGAACACATCGAACAGACAACAAACGAAGCCCTGCAAACACTTGGCTTCCTAAGACAAACCGTATATCTTGCACCCCTTGAAACAAAACTGCTCGCCGAAGAAAACTAATTTTCCCCAAATGAGAGTACGTAAGCACCATTTTGAACCCCCGTCAAAATTACATAATCTCGAGACTAGAATACGTTCAAAACAAATTAAGCAGCTCGCTTCATATGCAATAACTACTCACCCGAAGCTACTCACCCGAAAAACGGAGACACTAGTTTTTCTTTTCACGAAGTCTATCTCACCGGTTCACATTTTAAGTGTATTTATTGCCACCCAGCCTATTTCACATCACCCAGGTTAGATATCTCATACAAAATATAACCATTTCAATGCCGCACTAACACTTTTCGTCATTCCCCTTTAGCACGTTGCATTAATAACTGAAACAATTTACCTGACTATATCGTAACCAATGGAATTCTATTTCATTTAAATACCAATGTAGACAATTGTATCACTGCTGACCCTGGCTTTATTTTATTGCATCATATAGAGCGAGATGGTAAAATAGTTTTATTTTTGCGTTTTTGTGTTTTGCCATCTTCATCACTTTTGTTATCACTTTGCTCACCATATTGCCACGCGCGTCGCCGAGCGAGCGCGTGCGTGGCCGAATGCGCTTGGCTGTCGCGCGGAAGGTCTAGGTTCGATTCCAGTCAGCGGAATGTTCTTTTATTTATTCTTTCAACTTGGCGTTCTCGTAAGTTCGAGACCATTGTTGTCTGATCGAGTTCCGAATGTTCTACGCGCCGAAAGTGCTACGCCGAATATTTCGGAAACCCACGCAGGTACATAAAGGACTACGCATGGCGAGCGGAGCTCGCCATGCGTAGTCCTTCATGTCTTGCTCCAGCGTTTGATCCTGCTGTTTCGCCGCCATCGACGCTTGCGACGCTAGCCTTTTTCTATTTTGTTTTTGGGCACAAGTTAGCCCCATTAAACGTTTAATTTACTTCAGTTTTTGTCGCCTTATCACTTGTCATTCGTGACAATATCGCAATCGACTGCAATCCGGTTTCATTGGTTTGTGTTTATTTTGTTTATTCTTTTTACTGTTGAATTATAAGTATTGCATTAAGTAATCCCCCTCATGTAATGCATCCCTTGGATGTCCTTGAAATAAATGAAATTAATTAAGGAAGACAAAAATAAGAGAAAATAGGGTGTCTTCCCGCTAAAGTGCAACATAATTTCAGAGAATTGGATTATTGCTTCAAGAGCAGCGCGAGTTTGAAGCTCCAATTCGAAATTGTCCGTTCTTCTTTCAGAAGCTCTACCTATAACACACTAAAAGCACCAAAGGACAGGGACAGAGTAAAGACGACGACAACACAAGGCGCAACCCACTATTTAGTTGCTCTATATCTATAATTAAAAAAAAAAGAAAAAGTCGCAGTGCTTGTGCGACATTTCTTTTGGCTAAGATAGTAAACGAGGCATTGAATAGTCTTAATAGCGACCGACCCGTCGCCAATGTAGATAAGAAGTTTATGAATAGATCAAAAACGGCAAAATACATTTTCAAAAGTGTATAATTCCCCTAACTAAGTAACTGTTTTCAGTTTACGGTTATAGCAATTATGTAACGATCTCTAAACCACTTTAGAAAGTCTGAAGAGGTGCCGCAGAATAGCCCATAAATAAACTTGGGAAATGGGTTACTAGGAGCTGGAAAGTTAGGGTGTCTGGTGCCATATTTACGCAACAAATATCGCGTCAATATGGCGCGCACCTGGGATCGCCTGAATGGAAGCTCAGTTGCAACTTACAGCCCAAGCATACTGCATGCGGAGAAGCTGTGAATTGGAAAGGTCTGTGCGCGAGTGCCTGTTTGTTCGATCATGCTTCGAGTTTTCGACTGAACAACAAACGCTCTATTATTCGATACACTGAAAATTGAAACCGCGTTAATGCCTTATTATCACTCTTTGTCGACATTGAAAGTGTAAGGCTATTCAATATTTTCTAAATTTCTCCCCCCCCCCCCCCCCCTCCGTTTTGAACCCGTCAGAGCGCAGACGAGGAGGCTGCCCTACAAGTATAGATTTTTAGATTTATACAAAATTCTAAGGCAGAATTAGATTAAAACTATTTCTCATCGAAGTTGCTCCACAAGTGATTTTGTATTAATTGATTACCGGTGCGTTTTCCGTGCAAGCACCCTAAAATCGGTGAGGACAAATCCTGGCCTTGTGCCAAAGAGCACGTATACATTCGCCTCCGTGGCATCCAAACCCTGAGACGCGGATCCTCGCACCAAGAGCTCGAGGTCTTCCTGATAGCTTTTAGACGACGTCGGTATTGAAATCAATCAGGACGGTTTATCTACACGAACGTAAAAGGCAGAAGGGAACCATATACCTAGTTGTAGCCTCACCCTTACATGCATTATTTTTTTTTATTTTTTGTCATTATTCGTCGTTCCCTCTTTGCGTCCCTCTCCCGAGCGGGGATTTCTTCCCCAAATGTCAGCTCTCCGTCTCTCCTCCTTCCGACAAGAGTAATGACCGTCACGGTTTTCGCGGAAGCAGGTTTCTGTTTGGCTTGCGCGCATTTAAATTGTTCCCCCAACTTTCGCATTCCAGCACAAGACACTCCCCCCCCCCCCCCCCCCCTTATTATTTTCTTTCTTCCCGTGGAGCGCGGATCCCTCAGGAAGCAGCACGCGGTGCTTCGGCAGCCAAGTGCACGGGCCTTCTCCGTTTTGGGTCCATCTTCGACACCGGGAACTGCCTGCCAAGCATGTCCCGAAGTTTCGTGTTCGCCGGCGTCGCTTTTCCGTCTTCGTCCGCTCCGCCCGAAGATGGAAACGGATCCCCAAAGGCCACGAACGGAAGCGCAGTGGCGTCGCGAAATAAAACGCGGCCCGCGGTCTTACGTCAGCATGTTTGATCAGCTGCGCTCGAAGAAGTCTAATTTCCAGAGGGGTTCTTGGGGCGGCCGTACTTGGAACCTTCGGTTTATTCCAGGAATATACCATACTCTCAAAGATGCCTGCCCTAGGGCTGGGAGTCGATTAAAAGTTTATACCAAATTAGTCGGCACCCTTTAATCGATTAAGCGGTTTGGTTCATTTCCATGCATAATATAAATATATATATATTATGCCAAAAAAATTTTTTTTTTGCCTCCGCAGATTCTGTGATAAACGGCGCAATGCACAATTTCGGTTTTAAATCAACCTTGAAGTACAGTTCAGTCTGTCTATGCTAGATCGCAAACTCAACGATGAAGTTAACTCAAACGGTCGCTGATTGGCTGCCCTTTTGGTCACGTGATGTGACGTTGCGATTGAGTTTTTCCCTACGGATTCCGATGGTTGCAAAAACCCCGAGACTGCGGGTAAACGACACAACACTAAAAAAGTCTCTAACACAGCTGAAATTTTTATTTTCCGAAATCTGGTTATATAAGCACTTCGACACAAAAGAAAAAAAGGGGGAGAGGGTGAGAACCCCAAAGAATGGATGGAGTTCGAGCCATGCTGGTGAAATAATAAAGTTTGCCGTGACGTCAAAATGTCGTCACGATTGAGTTTGGCGATGGAGATAACTTTGTAGTAGTCAGGCAGCCAAAGTTGTCAAACTCAATGAAGATGGCGACGTTCACGCTCGCGGACGGGGCGAGCCCAATCGAGCTTTCACGCACCATCGCTACGTTTTTTATATGTTCGGTCCAAGGTTCGTCGGGGACGTAATCGGGGAATACTGCCCGACACTCGTTGGTGCTGACAGTTACCGTGGAAGCTTTGGCGGAGTCGCGAGGGGCCCGATATGCTGACAGCCGAGCAGCAAGTGCTCTCAGCTTCTCCGTTGCTGGCGGCACATTTTGCTGCGACGAAGACACCGCCGTGCGTTGGTGTGCTGCGAAGTCGCGTTCTTTGGATGTCCCAGAGGCGATAATCGATAACCCGGGGCTGAAGGTGGGTGGGCTTCGTGTGGAAAGAAAAGACGGAAAGACGACAACCAGGAAGTTCAGCGATGCGAATTCAGCGGTGTTGTCGGTAAGTGCTCAATACGCCGTGTTCTAATACAGTTTGAATGGAACATTTTCTCAATGCGATCGCACGACCGAGAGCTCACGGGGGAAAACGGGCGCCTCATTCAACGTGATAATTGTCGTGCGGGATCGCACGCATTCAAGCTTACTCGTGATTGCATGTGTATCATCCAAATGTCTCGGGTCTCAACATCTGGAAATTGTTCAGCTGCAGCACGTTGTGTACGTTTTCACTTTACGATTGCAGGTTCAAACTGGTGTAGTATCTTGTTCTTTGCTTGTGTTGTCTGAAACGTTTCTGCTGCTTTTCTGCCACACGGGGTAGGGCGCCTCGTCAAGCTACAAGCCAAGCAGCTTGACGACATTATATGCCCCATCTCCCACCTTTGTATATAAAGGAAAATAAAGCCATTATAAATTCAATTGACACTGCACAACTTTGCTCTGAAGGCATAATTTTGGGTATTGTGCAAGGCAAGTGGAATACCCCCATTTTTTTTCAACTTTTTTATTATTACATTTTAGGCTTTTTTGGATGCTATGTAACTACTAGCTCCAAGTAGGGGCTGCATTAGCATATAGAATGCCTATCTAGTCTTGATGTGCTTTTGGAGAACTGAAAAGGTTATGAAACATTCATGTCAGATACTGTATCACTGTTGTGTTCAGGTGATAGTGAGAAAACCCTGAAGCCATGCTTGCACACCAATTCCTCGCAACCCCAATGGATGCTGTGCTGTCCCGAGGTCAAGCTTAACAAAAAGCATTGCTTAAGATTCTGTTGTAGAGCAGTGAATAGGATGCTCAAAAGCAGGTTCCGGTGGTTGCAAAGGTACTGGGCACAGCAACATAATTTGACTTTCTGCACCATCCGGGGTCGTATAGCTCTATTTTGGAGCTTTCCCCTTGAGCCCAAAGAGTCCGACCTTGAGGACGGAGGTAGCTTTGACAGCAGAGGACAAGCTGTGCAGCGCTGAAAATATGAGAGGTTGCCACCTCTGCAAGTATGTGCTGCCTAGCAGGGTTTCCCTGCTCAAACTTGAAGCCTGGCAGCTGTTGAGGCTACTACGAGCTTTGTCTCTTGTCACATCTGTGAAATATACTCGTGTGTATCCGCTTGCAATGTTTTGTCATACTTTGTAACTTGCCAAATCAAGTAGGCACGGAAAGTCCCTTTGGCTGCAGAGTGGTCTACCTAGAAGACAGTTCAAGCGGCATTCAATTCTCTCGGCATCTTTTATAGACCCCGAGAGAATGGATGAAGTAGTTTGATACGATCGAGGACACTTTTTTTGGTCTGAAGAAATTGCTTATGCATCAAAACAACGTACCCCAAGCCTATGGCAGGCAAGTCTGGTATTTCAGAAAATGATGTTTCATATTAGACAGAAAGAGATAGACATGACAACTACATTTTCTTTTTTCTTTTTTTTTATTGTTGTGGTGCCTGGGCTGAAGAAACACCGCATTAAGCGTATGCTGTCAGAGTTTTGGTATGGCACCTAAAATTAGAACTCTATATGTTTGTGATAAGTTGCTGTTTCTGAAACAGTTTTTTCATACTATGTTTATGGCAAGGCTAACCGGGCAAAAATGCAAACCGCATAAGCTAGGCTGCGAAGCATTACGACTCGGAACAAAAGCAGGGCCCCCTCACGGGTGGCATCTCGTTTCTGATCGACTGTATAAGCATTCCGGCTCGAACAGTGTTTTGTTCTAAGCATAGAGAAAGAAAAGGTGAATTAACTGTGGTTGCTGGCATCAGGATGATTGGAGCTCTACCACCATACCACCGCTAATTGGGAAATTTCTGGTTCCTTGTATACGAAATTCACATTGACATCAGAAGTTGCGGTACAAGTGTCGGTACATAAACAATTGCACCGAGATTTGCTGACCCAAACATTTTGCAAATCTTGTTTCCATGCTATACTGAAATCATGACAGAAGCAAAATAGTGCGTAGGGGGAATTTTTATTGTAGATGAAAATTCTGCACCACCATGAGGTGCAGCACGAGTGTGGTCAGTGAAGATGACTGCTGGGCATGTGCAGCTGCTTGTCCCTCCACAGCCTGCAGACAAGTACACGAAAGGGGCTAATGCTTACAAATACATACATTTTTTGAACAGCATGTTAGAGAAATTGCATAGAACAATATAATCCCAGTAATGTGGTGAGCAGTAGTGTATGGCATACCACTGCTTTTACATTCTCTCATAACTCTCATGCAGTACTGGAAATAGCAAGAATGCGAGATTTTGGAAAGACGTTTAGTTTATGCGAGCACCTTCCTACCCAAGGAAGTGCTCAGCACACTCATGCTGTGGGTTTTCCGGTGCAGCACGTAACCTATGAGACGGGCAGCCCTCGGCAATGTGCATTTAGCTTGATCTAATTACTTTGCAGTAAACAGGCCTGCACTGTCGATCACATAAAAAAATGGAAAGGGACAAGCTGGTGGAAATCGGTCACTTCAAAACCAAACAGAAAGTCGGAAAAGGCAAAGGAGGGAAAACACAAGACTGCTGCATTCCCGTTCCTTTCTGCTATAACTGTCTGTCACAGCTGATTTCCAATGACACGCTAACTGTTGTTCCCATCAATGCACCTGGTGCTGTGGAAGTCCAGCTCTTCGGCATTGTGTTGAGCAAGCAACAAAGGCTGCGAGCACGAGCTGCTCTGGATGTAACTGAATAAAGCAAGGATGAAAAAACTTGGCCTAAAATAACTCCTTATTGCCATATGATGCAGGTTTTCTTTCCACGGTTCTCCAGCCAATTTTGGACCTTGACTGCACTTCTCTAAAACTAGGGAATTCATGTTGCACTCCAGCAGCATGTGCAATGCAACCAGCTGCTCCTGCTGAGTGGGCAAGAGGTCCTAAACAGTGCAGTTAGGGGGCAGCTCAGGCCCTCGCCATCCAGAGTGGCAGATTACCTGATGACTGGTGCACGACTGACAACATGACACAGTTTCAGTAGCATGCATACATGGTTTGCGGGTGATGTCATGTCATTAGGCGCCGCAGTGGTGGCCACCACTCGGTCGGTACATGTCAGATGCGGTTAATGGCATAGGCTGCTCAGAGTGCCACGCGCGCCTCTGAGCAAGTGTGCCCATAGCCGAATGGTTATCGTGCTTAGCTCCCATGCAAAGGGCCGAGGTACGATGCCTGGCTGCGAAGGCACCTTTTTGTTGATTCTGTAAATGTTGCGTTCTGGTAAATTCAAAGACCTTGTTGCTTGTTTGAAGTCCGAATGTTATATGCGCCGAACCATCTACGCCGATTGTCCCAAACACCCACGTATATGAGGGCGAGGCGATACAGAATTTCACTCAAGCGCTCGATAGTGCTACTCCACCTTGATGCCTGCGAAGCTACCTCTTTGTATCTTAGTTTCGACACAAGTTCACCAAATTAAATGTTTAGTTTTTGTTCATTGGTCACCTCATCATCTGTCATTCGTGAAATTTTGGTGGAGGTGCGGGGCATTAACAAAAAGGTGCATGTGCGGCCAGGCATTGAACCTCATATCCTTTGCAAGGGAGGCAAGCATGACAATCACTCCTCCACAAGCGCGCCTGCTCGGAGACGGGCGTGGCAAAATGTGCTAGTGCAGCAACTTTGGCTAGACCTAGGCAGAAGTTTAAACCGTCAAGTGATCACGACAAAGTTTGCCCGTGTTTGTCCAGTTCAGTACATAGAAAATATTGCCCTGTGTGGTGGCAAGAACCATCTGCTACTTACTCTTAACTAGACTATGACAGACTGTGATCGCTAGCCAAACGTGGAGGACTTGAATACCCGAGTGCAAAAAATTAAGAGAAATATGCAAAAGTGCATGACGACAATTTTGCCGAGTTCGATAGGCAATGCCCAGCTAGGTGCACCCTGCTCCCACAGTTCTTTGCACCAAATATATTTAGAAGTGGACCTTCTATACAAAGAGCAGACATCAATTTTGGAATTGGTGAGCCAGTTTTGTCTTAGTGTCATTCCCTTGTCAATTTCAGAGTGGTGGGTAGCTCTGGTGTTGCCGGGAATGTTTGGTGGAAGCAGGCCACTGTTGGGAAATGGGACTGGAAACAGAGTGGGAATGTTTGCTGGAAGCAGACCACTGTAAGAAAATGGATAACCAGAGACACAGCCTTTTTGCAAACTGACACTTAGTCTCGTCCATTTTTCTGCTGTCCTGTTCGACACAAAACTCGAGTAACCATGTGTACACCTAAGTTTTCTCGAGTGTTGCTGAGGTGTCACATTGCTAGAAGCACGGTTGGACCTACAGACACCTTGGGAGCTATCGACCAGGCACAATAATGTTTATGACAGACCTTCCTCGTAGTTATGCACAGTGCAGATAGTGGTCACAGTTTTATGCAAATGCTGAGATGGGCACAAAAACTGTCACTTTGGGCCACTGGAGCTAGCACGATTCATCATGATCACAGTGTAGCAAAGCTGCAACCACGGACCATCAGTGGTGTCAGCAGGAGGCTACCGACGGCACTCGTGCATAATACATGTTAATGACGCGACATAGGTGCAAACAGCGTATCATGGAGATGAGTCCAGACTTTTTTATACCTACCATTTAGTGGTAATGGTGGTGGAGCTGCCACCTGTGCTGGGTCCTCACTAGCACCTTTGGTCACAGCAGATGTGTCCTGCAAAATCCAGTTAAACACAAGTTAACGCACAACAAATTGACAGCCTTTCTGGTTACGTGTTGATGTAATGCCCATTGCCTACACCTCAGAATTCAGGTATCGGAGTGCCTCATGCAGAGGTCTAGAGAAATGAACTCGCGAGCTTGAGCGTTACAAACCGAGCTTTCGAAGAAACATTACGAGGCAGCACACTCGTGCAAAGTCAATAAGACCAAAAGCAACACGGTGTCTGTTCACTACCAGTAAAATGTTTTAGCAGACCGTTACCGTGTTCTGCGGCTGGTAAATCTTTAAGCGCGCTGAAAAGCATGCTTCAAATGTTACAGCGCGAGCTCCCAGTAGCAATTTTGCTGCGCACGGCAACGCTACGCTAAAACCGCCTATTGCGATTCCCAGCACTTACCAACACTGCAGCCGAGATGCCGTGTGGCGACGGACGAGGCGCATCCCCTCTCGAAATCATGCGCCTTCTTCCGTGTCTTTGCGGGCCAGGATTCTCTCCTACTCCTCGAGTTCAGCGACGACACTTGGTTGACGTCCCCCACCAGACTGCCGAGTGGCAATCGCGACGTGACAACCTTTGAAAAAGCCCGACTCGACAGCAAAAATTCCAAAAGTGAGGCAAATCTCCGTACAGACACACGAGCACTTTACACGCGACATCCACCGTCGGCCATGACGATTCATCACGATCGCGATGCAGCTCACGCACTGCGATCATCTAAATTTTTTCACTTATGTAAAAAGACATGATTGATGCGACCTAAACTTGACACCGGTAATTATATCTAGATTGTACCAAATTATACATTTTCAAAAGTTAAAAATGTTGCTTTTACAAGAGCCTCCGATGTGGCGTTGCGCATTTCCCTCTAGGGAAATTTTTTGGGTACAAATCCCGATGAAGTTACAACTCAATCGCCGCTCTTCGTCGACGTCATCAACGCGCCGCGATGAAGTTCTCTGCCAGTTGAGTTCGCCGCCGATTGAGATTCGGCTCCTCCCACCGGCGACGTCACGATGAAGTTTCTCCATCGCTTTTTCCAGCCTAGACAGACCAGAAGAGTCAAAAGACACCGACACTCACAAATATATTACTTCAACCGCAGAGGCAAAGAGGTTCGTTGATATTCTCCGGCAATAGCCAACTCCTTTGCTGTTCGTAGTCTCTGCTGCGCTAAACAGGCACTCGCAAGGCGTTAAAGGGGCTGGGACGCATATATTTTTCCCCACTTGCTTTCCCCAGTTGTTTGGAGTAACAAATCTCGCCGCAGGTCAAAATTTCACCAAACGTTTGTCTTCATACGCGTGAACTCGTCCACCTCTGCCTGGTGAAAGCGTTGAAATTCTTGTTTGTCAATATTTATTCGATTAAGAGGTTAAAAATTAATCGCGATTAAAGCATTAATTGAATAATTGGTAGGTTAATCGATAAAGTGCCCAGCCCTAGTCTGCACGTATCCGCGACGTCAGCAAAGCGGACAGAACGAAGTGTTCGAAATACGAAGTGGTGCAGTGAGAACCTGGTAACGGTGTTGCGACCGAGCAGTTGTTCGGGAGCCAAGCCAGGGCAGGACCTCATCAGGACGCAGGAATCGGGAAGGACCCAGGGAGCAGGAGGGGTGTCTCGTGTAACTCTCTTTATTTACATATTGGCAGGTTCAACATGAGAGCACTTGAGAACACACGTTAGCAGCCGCCTGCTGCACCTTTTATAGCGTCGCATTTCCCTCTATCCCTAGCAGGGAATCCCTATGATCAATGTCTCGGCCAAAGCGGTGGGGCCGTTGTTCCTAACGTCCAGGTATACACAAACTCAACTCTCCTACGTCACGCCGCGGTGGTGGCGCGCCAAACGCACTTCCGGTCTGGGGCGGTGGGCAGAAGTCGCCGTGCCAGACATGCATTCCTGTGTTCCTTTGGAAGAAACGAGACAAAAAACCTGCCTTCTCGTCAAAATGCTGCGATGGGGGCTTTACAAAGAGAGTCTGGGAAGGTTTGAAAATCAGTTTTCATGTGTTTTTGCACCCTCCGTTCGTCCGAGAACGTCAATAGCAGCCGTGAAAAGGGCAAACCTGACGCTGTCGAACTATGATTGCGTGTGCGGGCCACAATTTGTAGTCGCCAGATGTATTTGCTTTGTTCCAACATGACCGAGAGAAAACCCCCAAGTTGTCCGGACCACCCACGGATTCAGTGCGTCTTCAAATTCACACGGCCGCCTGAACGTTCGAACTTTCGTCTGCTCTTTCAAAGTTGTCTGCTTTTTGTCGTCTGCTCGTTCAAACAAAAGCGGCTCGTAGACCAAACTTTGACCCGGTGATTGCAATAAGAAGTAATTGCAGGCCTCAAAAGACTTAAGTAGGCTCGGTGTAAGCAGTAGATACAAGATGTTGATCACTGGTACCGGTGGCCATCACCTACTTGTTACGCTTTGTCTGTTCCCGCTTCCGATTTTCAGTATCGACGTCGATCATCGCCGCTACCTTCTACACTTTTGCAGCACGAGGGTCGTCGCGACCGAAAATAGCTAGAAGAGTCTCATCATGGTTTTGTACGTCCATTCTGCGGCGGTCATGCAAATACATCGCCGCACGTTAAATTATTTATGCAAAGTTTAGCAGCGTAACGAGCCTTGATGATTTCGCTCAGGCGATTAAAGTGGTAAGACATTGCGATGAGGACGTAGAATCGACAACTCAAACGCGAAAAAGAGTATGCAGACTTACACAGACGCCGACAACGTGACATTCGAATGGTTTGTTGACGCGGGACGCGGTGCTTCTTGCCCGTACTCCATTGCGCGTGCGTTCCAACTGTCGTCTGCTCTTTCAAACTTGGCTGCTTTTTGTCGTCAGTTCGTTCAAACGACAGCGGCTCGTAAACCAAACATTGACCCGGTAATTGCGATAAGAACTAAGTGCAGGCCTCAAAACACTTTTGAAGGTTGGTTGGGGTAAGTCGGCTAAGTGTAAACAGATACAAGAAGTTGTTGATCATTGTTACCAGTGGCCATCACCGACTTGTAATGCCCGATTCTACTTGAGGTTTTCAGTATCGATGTCCACCATCTCAGCTACGGTCCACGCTTTTGCAGTCCGAGCGACGTCGCGACTGAAAATAGCGAGCAGAATCTCGACGTGGGAGTCAGGCTTTGGCGCCCATTCTGCGGCGTCCACGTGAAATGAATCGCCGCAAGTCACATTATTCACGCAAAGTTTTGCCTCGATAGTTTTGCTGAAGCCGCTCAAGTAGTCAGACATTGTTAGGAGGACGTAGAATCAACAATTCCAACGCGAAAAAGAGCACGGGGACTCCCACCGACGCCGACAACAACGCAATTCAATGGTTTGTTTATGGGCGACGGCGGGCTTCTTGCCCACCATCCACGGCGCATGCGCGGCGCCGGTGACGTCCGCTAGGGGCGCTCCGGTTTGTTTGTAAACATGAGTTGGTGTATACACTCCTCCCCTTTCCCTCACACACCACCACTCGCGTCACGCACACCGCTGGGGCAGAAGTCCTTGGTAACGGTTTCGGTGGTCAATCCGGGGCGGTCCACGGCGCCATCCAAGTCCGGACGGAGGAAGAGGGATAACTACCTCTAATTGCAGGCGTCTTGGCTTCCGTGCGGTGGGGAATAACCCTATAAACGGGTCAGAAGCTGGGAGTAGGGAAAATAGGGATCGGTGGCCGAGTGGGCTAGCGTACACCAGCTCGGAGCACGTGGAGCGGAAGCTGCCCTTAGCGAAAACTAATACGTTTGAAATATACCACATTCTAATTTGAGTGTATTTGAAATACAGTTCATAATTGTAAGTACACGAAAAATATACCGAAAATATGAACTTCTTTTTTTTTATTTAGTACTAAAATATACTTCTAAAAATCATTTTAAAATACCTTTACTTAAACTACATTTGAAGTTCCCTTCATGCGTTTTGAAATATGTAAATACTAAATTAATAGGCACAAAATACCTTTCACATATATTTCTTGAAATATTTATTTAATTCATGCCAAATATACTCCAACCCTAAAAAAATGGAGCAATGAAAAATACGTGCAGAATACTCTTACAATACCTGAAAATCGTAAATACTGTTGTGTTATACTCTAAGTACCTTTTGACTGCAATACTTTGGTAGTTTGACTTAAACTACCAAACTTCAAGCAGATATGGAGCACACTGAAGCGCCTAAATACAACATTTGATTAGTTTTTCAACTGAATTGCGCAGCATCGCACTGATAAATCAGCCCAGTTTATGTTATTGTTTCCTTTTTTCTATGAAGAACACACCTGATCAGTTCCTTGCACACCAATCACAAACGGGGTTCGGGAACTACAACCACAACATTTGCTGATGCTGGAAAGCTTCAGCAGGTGCTGTGAACAGATACGTTTGGCGTGGTTTTGTTAGCACAATGTTAGTTCACTGAACGTGTATACTCACCATTGTACGTGATGTGAATAGTGACTTTAATACAATGGCATTAACTACCATATTAAATAGTCAACAACTAAAAAGGAAAGGCAAAACAACTACTGCAAAATATTTATTTTTCGCGGGCTCAATATTTCGCGATTTAGGTCAAAGTTGGAGTTTTGGAATATTTCGCAAATTCTAATTTTCGCGACGCGCTGGGATCGCAATATAGATTTTAATGTTTTTACATTTTGCCAGAATTGTTCACGGGACCTATTTTTCGGAATTGTAGGCGATTCGCGAACTTTGCGAGAATTAGGTCCACACGAAAATAAAGTTGTTTACAGTATTTTAATGTGAAGAGACTGCCTTGATTCGCTTCGTCCTGAGTGGTGCTACACAGAGAAGCAATAACATGTATTTGATGAGCGGTTTGTGTGTATATTGTTTTAGGGACTGTGCCGAATTGTTATTAGTTGTACCAATGCCTTTTAGTAAGAGATATCGTCCACGAACTTCAAAACACTGTTTCCCCTTTGACAGACTCCCGAGGAGAAGATCGAAAACTTGGAACCTTAATAAGTGCAGAGATGGTCACCGAAAAAATGATTACCTTCAATATGTAGGCTATATAAGGCTCTAGAGCAGTCAACGGGACTGTGAATGAGCTGTTCAGTGCGTCATGGTGTTCGTGTTTGTGTTCGTTTCGAATGTAGCTTTGTGAGATTATTTAGTGATATTGTAGTGAGTGCCTTCAAATACCAGAGGGTCACCATTTGCTGTCAAAATCGAAAATAAAAAAAAAAAAAATTGTGTAACCGGTTTTTAATGCACAAATGGCATCTTGAGTGTGAAGGAATAATATTTTTGGTATATCTAAAATATTTTTTGGTTCATATTTATAATGTATTTTGAATACCTTACGCGCGTATTTCGAATGCGGCCAAAATAATACAGAATAAATACAAAATGAATATTCGTACTAAATATATTTCAACTTCGTTTGAAGTACGGCCTCTTTTTGCTAAGGGTGGCGCTGCAGAACCCAGGAATCCTGGGCTCAATCCCCAAGCCTGCCCGTTTCGTTCTGGATGAGCATCGTACCGGCGTGCGGTTGTGTATCACTAATGCGTGGTGCGAAAACGCGACAGAACAGCACACGACAAAACAGCACGTTCCAAAAGAGCACGGTGTCAAAACAGCACAGCGACAAAACAGCACGCATGTAGCAACTTCGAGCGCGCTCTTCACATCTCTCTGTGCGAATAATTTCGAACCTCCTTGACCCCTTCATTTATTGTCGCTAGACTATAAAGGAAATTATTGCCTATTTTTGTGCTTACCAAACTCCGCAACCCGGAGACCCCCTCCCCCCCCCCCCCCCCCCCCCAAAAAAAAAAAAAAAATATCGCGTCACAACTTCCACTTGCGCATGTCACGAGGCTACAAGAGTCAGTTTCAATGTTGAGTACTAGTAGCAGTTCACATAATACAATGTATGCTGAAGCTAGCCCTAAACTGTAATCCATAACAAACAACAAAAATACTGATGGCAGCAATTGCTTCGCGACCCCCCCTGGATCTGTCAGACCCACCGTTTAGAAGGCACAGATGTTGTTAGGGAACCGCTATTAACAGGAGTTGCCGATCGGCTTCCAGCGTAAAGCATTCCCGTAAAGTGACAGGCAGAAAGTTTTGAAGGGATGCTGAACCAAACGTTTCAGTGTCTATATTACGTGGTGCACGATTTTCCACGAGCCAGCAGCCGCCGGTGTGCGCGAGCACACCCAACAAAATTGACGTCATAGTTCCCCATTCACTATTAAGATGACAGTGAAATGTGTGGGCTCCGGGGAAAAGGAGAATAAAGGCAAGCTTTTCATCTCCACAATGGGGTCTGGTGTAAAAGGCAAGCGATTAGTTGGTCTAATAAGCACGTAGCTTTCACTACTGGGGATGAAAAGCCTGTATTTGTTCTCCTGTGGCCCGAAGCCCATACATATCACTGTCATCTTAACCGTGAATCGGGGACTACGACGTCAATTTCGTTGCGTGTGCTCGCGCACACCGGCGGCTGCTGGCTCGTGAAAAGAACTTGCACCACTTATTACGGACACTGAATTATTTGGTTCAGTACCCCTTTCAACAATTAAATGTAATTGGTCGAATCTCCTTTTACAGCGAAGCTGTTGTTGGTACGTTTGTCGGATTTTTCTGTGTCGTTGATAGTCAGCAGAAAAAAAGGTCAGTATTTTCGGGGGCGTTTGGAGGGTTGGGTGGGGGAGGAAAGGGGGGGGGGGGGGATTCATTACTGACCGTATGATCACTTCCTTTCGCAATTTTCAGCTTGTCTCCGAGATCGGTTCGACTTTCAACAAAAGCTCAGGGGGCGCAGAGGTCTTCAGGACGAAATCTGGGTTTTTCTCTTGATAAGGGATTTGTGTGCCGAATTCTTTGTTCATAGAAGGAAGTTTAATCGTGGACTGAACAATCAAAATTAAGGGCGTCCGTAAATGCCGCGCATTTGTCAACACCCCTAGCTTCCGTCTACTAGAAGAGGGCATACATACGATTGTTTTATAGTCGTTCCTGTGGTCGGCGCGAATTTACCAGCTCTTGCAGTCATGAAAATGGAAATGGGGTAAAACGCACTGAGTTCAATGCTTGCATATTTCTGGATTTTGATATTTGTCTTCCCGACCGAAATGGTAGTGAAGCTCGTGTTCGTCCTGTATACAAATACTAGCACGCGACGATAATGAGAGATCATAATACGGCCCCAGTGCGCCTTGCAGAACAAGTCGTGTCGTCTGCCACAGACAGCAACGAATAAAAAACCAGTACCTGGTTTACTCACTGTGCATTTTAAGCGAATGCTTTTAAAAATTGCATTTTCATCAGTATATTGGTTTTCGTCAATAAACCGAAAAGAACTGAGAAGTTTATGAGTCTACAAATATTCACCGCAATAAACCGAAAGCTTCTGCTTGGAATAAAAACCGAAAACATCACGCCGATTTTCAAAATAATAAAAACCGAAAACGCCAAACCCTAGCAATTTCGTCAATGTTTTATTTTGACCCTGTGCTGTTTTGTCGCGGTGCTGTTTTGACGCCTTTCTCTTCTGTCGCTGTGCCTTTTAGAGCGCAGCTCTTAGGCGCCCGTTTCCGGGTTGAGCAACGTCGCCGTCGGCGTAACCGCGCGGTGCATTATGGGTAAATTTCCCCCTAAATTTAGCGGAAACATTTCCCCGCTCAATCTAGTGGAAATATTTCCCCGCTAAATCTATCGGAAAAATTTCCCCCGCTTAATCTAGCGGAAAAATTTCCCCGCTAAATCTCGAGGAAAAATTTCCCCGCTAAATCTAGCGGGAAAATTCACCTCTAAATATAGAGGAAAAATTTTCCCGCTAAATCTAGTAGAAACATTTTCCCCGCTAAATCTATCGGAAAAATTTCCCCGCTAAATCTAGCGGAAAAATTTCCCCGCTAAATCTAACGGGAAAAATTTACCGCTAAATCTAGCGGAAAAATTTCCCCGCTAAATATAGCGGAAAATTTCCCCGCTAAATCTAGTGGAAAAATTTCCCCGCTAGATTTAGCGGAAAAAATTCCCCGCTACATCTAGTAGAAAAATGTCCCCACTAAATCTAACGGGAAAATTTTCCTGGGGGGTCACATGACCCCCCGAGCTCACGTGACACCCCCCCCCCCCCCCCCCCCGACAACAGGTGACCCTCAGTACCCTTCCCTCCTCCTCCTCAAGAGCTGGGCTCTAATTCGGCGTTACTCGGAGTTGTAAACGACTTTCATTTTTTTTTTGTCGCTGTGCTGTTTGACGCGGTGCTGTTTTAATGCGTGCTGTTTTGTCGTGTGCTGTTCTGTCATGGTGCCGCGTGGTGCACGTTAAAGACTCCAGGCTAGCGGTTGTACTGCACCGGCTAAATTGCTCAACTACAACGAGTGACTCGTCGCAACTTTGAAACGGCTGACTAACTACACGCTGTATAAATATCCACACAACCCCAATTTATTGGGCCGGTCGGTAATTAGGTCTCGGGCTGACACTGGTGTCGGTCAACTTGATAATCCTTCGGGGAAGGCCACGTCGTTCCTTTGTACGAGGGCACGTTGGCGACCCCATGGCGCCTCTCGCTTTGCTTCCGGGGGCAGCTCACCAGAGCCACCTGGTGACGACCAGACTTGTACACGTTACCGAAAAGTAGTAAGGAATTACATTTACAATTACTCAAGGCTAAATTGTAATTTATTACAATTACCCTCCCATAAAAGTAAGTGACCGTTACCCCCAAAAGTAATCCGTTACTTTCAACATTATTGTCCTCGAGTAAGAAACAAAGGGAAGAGGGTTATTCAAGTTCTTATTGTTGCCACCTGTTCCATTTATTGACCTTGAGTATTTTGAGCAACAGCTGACTCGCGAAAGTCTCCTCAGACATTTTGCGTTATTTCTTACTGAAGATGTCGACTGATACGGTGAACACGCTTTGAACTGAGGCACTGGATGGGAGTGCCATATTCTGCCTCACGAATGCTTCATGCTCTGCATTGAGCTCTTTCAGCGAGGCAATGGAAGTACTATTTACCGCGAAGATAGTGCAAAGCTTCGTCCTTGCAGCCGTAGCCTGATATTCGAGAGTTTTAGTAACGTTGGTAACAATAAGGCGATAAATAATAAATAAGGTTTGGCTTGATATTCTTCTTGTTTTGGTTCTGACCAGGTCTAGCCTCGGTTGAGTGACGTTGGTGAATAGGAAAAAGTTTGCAATATTTAAATATAAATAATAGAGAAAAAAAAACAGGACACTCATAACAACAATTATTTAGAACTTTGGTTAAAACAAGGAAATGTAAACGCACGTTTGCCACGTGTACCTTTCTTGGTGCCGTTCAAAAACCCTTGTAGCACGAACCGACTGCAGTTTACTCCGGTGTTCTCCAGATAAACGTCCGCTGATGTTCCGGACAGCGAAGGGCAGAGAACTAACCGCTCATTCACACTGGAAGCGGATCCGCGTTCGCAAAGCGCTTGGGAGCGCGGTTGTATAACGATCCAGTACAATTGCACGCGCACTCGATGTCATCGAGTGCTCGTGCAATTGTATCGCAGCCGCTTTGCAAACGCGGACCCCCCCCCCCCCCCCCCCCCCCCCCCCAGTGTGGTTAGGTGGTAAGTAAGCCGCACTATGGCCCCACTCACGAGTTTCACTCTCTCCTCAAGCCCAGAATATCAAGTCTACTCCAGCCACCATTATGTTTTATTTGTAAAAATATCTGCTTGAGATAAGTTGCAGGACGCCTCTTATCTCAAGCAGATATTACTGGGGTAAAAACAGCAAGAAAAAAAAGGAAGACTATTACCATTTTCGAAGTGGCTCGCAAAAAGCTGACTCAAAAAAAGGGTGGCTGAGGTGCGATAACCTGGCTAGAATTCACAAATAAAGTGGGCCAACCCTAGAAGTTGGACTACAAAAAAACTAAGTAGCTTTTAAAACAGGCTCAAATAAGGTGAAAGAAACGAAAAAAAAAAAAAAAAATCCTGCTTTCTAAGAGAGGATGATAAGTGTGCATCGGACGAACGAGGATGCTTGTGGCAATAACACCTTTACATATTACCATATTTTTTAGTGGCTTCTAGGGTAGACGGAGCGTTGTCATCGTGTTGTGACATTATAAAAATGGTCGTAGTCACTATAATCTGGAACAGTCCGAGCTAACTAAAGATAGCTCGGACTGTTCCAGCTGTAGCGCCTTTCGCCCATCCGCACCGTAAGCCCCCATTTAGTGATACTACAAGCAGAGGGGTGTCACCTTGAGGAACGCTTTGATTCCACGTGCGGGCGTGCTCAGTAGGCCAGGTTCAAAAATTACAAACTCTCATCGGCATTTTCTTTGCTTTTTCAAAAGTTAATATGAATTTTTGGCGACGTGAATGTGATGTGACGTCGTGTCAAGAGGCAATTAAATTATCAAAGTTTTCGTGGGAAGCTGCGTTACTATCCCAGATTACAACGGATCGCGGCAATATATAACCTCCCTAAAAACAAACCAAAACCAACTGGAGCGAGATCTTCAACACTGGAACTGCAATGATACTTGGTATTTCATAGGTATTTTATTTTCAAAGTTTTATATCCACTTTTAAGAATTGCCAGAAACATACACACAGATACAGCAAATGGTTGCCTTGGAGGCAGGAGTACCACAGTCCAAAAATCGTCTAAGAACAAAAAAATTATTTCATATATTTTTCCACGCAAAAAGATAGACTGACTAAAGGATCGCGTTGAAGAAAAAGAACCCCAACAAGTATTGATACTGTAACGAAAAAAAGCTCGTTCTAGCTTCTCCTGAGCTGTCAGAAGAACTGACTTCGGCCGCTACGGAACATACCGATCCTCCCTCACCAGGGAGCCTGGGCGCTAAGTCTTCCGCGGTCACCGCTTCAGCGTTGCCGTCGTTGCTCCGGGACACGGAACCATGCGGGCTACCAAACGAGCGCTCAAAATCACCAACCTCATCAACCGCAGCTTTCGCGAGGACACGCTTACTTTGAAACCTTTTCTGGCGCGTTCGCTTGCCATAGGAAGGTTGTCTTCGACCCATAGTTCCAAGGTGAATTTGCCGCGTGCGAAAATACGGAGACTTATCCACCGAGAACCAGGAAAGCGAGACACGCACACTGACGCCTCGGCGTGCAGAATGAAACAGGATACGGGTGATAACGAGCGATACGGGCGCGGAAGAATACCTTGCACAGTGCCGATCCGGCCGACCGCCGAACGGACGATTTCGCATTTCGTGGACAGCGAGCGCCACCTCACGGGAGAGAGAGGTACCATAAAAACAATGAAAACAAGCGCCACTGATCTCTATGACAAGCACCGACACCTTGGTTCTTTATATTCGCTTTAGTTACGCAAAAGATCGACTTACATGAATAATTGCGATATTAATCGATTCCGTAATAAATTTAGAAGACATTAAGCGCAATACTCTTTCCGTTTGCATTTAGATAATTTTGTAAATTCGCTCCAAACCCAAGAGTGCCGAATTAGCCGATTTTGACCATTTTCATGATTTTTTAAATAATATAATTAAACTTATAATAAAACATTTGTTGCGCTCAATGTCTCGATAATGCCTCAATGTCTTTAAAGCCGAAATTTCAAGAAGATCCGCGCAGCCGTTATTATGTGAGAATGTTTCTAAGTTGGCGAAAAACCTCATGTATTCTCTATGGAGCTCTGAGGTGCGTCCCCTCTTAACGCCTTGAGCTTCTCGAAGAGGCGCACAATCACTTGGTGCCCTCCTTTCCCCGCCTTCGATCGCAAAGAAAAAACAGACACCAAAAAAAGCGGATACAACTCGCCCCCCCCCCCCTTTTTTTTTGTAGAAATGTTTATTTGGATCTTTTGACATTGTTAGGGTCTAAAAAATTAGATTCTGGGGCTTGGTGTTGAAAAAAAGGGCTTTGCGGAACTGAAGAGTGCTAAGCCTCCCTTTGCGCTGCTCAGTTCGCGTGACAGTGTCACTGCGCTCAACTTTACCAAAATGAAAACGACCTCTTATTTAGAAAGGGGGGGGGGGGGGTTGGTCCTGGAAAAATAGTAACGGATTACAAGGAATCCGTTACGTCAAAAATGTAAGTGAATTACTTTAAAATTACTCTAGAAAATATGTAATTATTCCGTTACTAAGTTACCGATAAATGTAAGGGATTACAACTTACAAGTAATTTCGTTACTTGTAACGGATTACGTACAAGTCTGGTGACGACGCTCCAAGCCGTGCCCCTGTGGCGGTCAGACTGGACGGGAGAAAATTGTTTCCTGGGACCTTTCACAACAACCGCTAAATCATGAAGCTCTGGAGTGTGGGTCTGAAAATAAGGGACGCGAATAGCCTTGTTCACGCACAAATGGACAAAATGACGCCACAAGAGCTTCATCATGTTGGTATCGGAAAAGGTTAATGGTAACCTGTATGCGGCCTCATGTGACATTTATTTCAAAGAGTTCCGGGAGCACCTAAATCGGTGGCAACAAGACGAGAATTTTCTGGGCAACTTTTCCGACTAACGACGCCTGGGCAGTTGTTTGAGAACTACAAACGAAAGGCAGCTCAACGTGCCACTGCTCGTCACAAGACAATGGCATCGTGCTGTTGTATCTGTTTTCATTCCGTTTTATGACCCCATACTAACGATACTCAAAAAATATTAGTCAGAAAGGACGAAATGCGTGCAAAAATAGGCGGAGAAAATCTTGGTTGTACGGTATATACTGCCCTCCGAAAATGGCGACAACGGGAGAGGGTGTGCGCATGCCCAGAAGTGTACTGGAAGGAGGTCCAATGCTTCCCTTTTTTGCTATGGAACATGAGGCTTGTAAAATGTATTCACAGCACGAGTAACACGTATAAACTATTTCTAAAAAAAAAAAAAAAAAAAAAAACCTTTCAGTTTTTTTACTCGGGTCAAGAAGGAAGGTACCAGCGAAGCTGTACTATGGTGGGAAGGAACTTAAGTAACGGCCGGTAACTAGTAACTAGTCTAAAACCCGGACCAAGGCTTATTGGAAAATTTGTGTTCCTATTCCTAATGCCCACTGCCTTTAGGCTAGTACTAAGTCTGTAGTTATACAAAGTTTGAAAGTTGATAATGCGAAACTTTCTGAATAGGTCAGATGTATGAGACTGAAATAAAATATCGCATATAACTTTTAGAGTTTCTTTTTTTTTTTTGCAAAAAGTGTATTCTTTAAAGATTCGTTTAAGTGGTTGTGTCCCCCAAATTAAATGGCAATAATTTATGTAGGCATAGAACAAGAAATTGTAAGCTATAAGCTTAATATTTAATCGTAAAGTATAAAAATGACGGTATTACATGCCAACAAATTGTGTCAACTTTTTGATAACGCAGTAGCTGTGGTTATCTCATGTCATATTATCGGAGTAAATGACGCTTAGAATTTTAAAAGAGTTTACAATCTCAATTTCGGTTAAGTTTATGCTCAAGTCTTTAGTAAGGGTAGCTACTCTATTTTTGGGGTGAAAGAGCACAGCTTTTGATTTTTCTATGTTAATTTGGAATAAATTAAATCTACTCCACATTTCCAAACCAGAAAGCGTCACGTTGAACCTGACGCTTTCTGGGGATATCAGATGCGATCCACTTGACGTGGTTTCTTGTATCCCTTCCCCGCTTGCCTTCTCATTGGTTGAGCTCGATCACGTGAGAACTGCGTCGGGTTTCGTTAAGATGCTTAGAAAGGGAGGATTGGAAGAGTCACAGAATTTAGTACAATCCAAAGATAAAATCTTCGTCACGACGCTTTTTCTTTTTTTACATTAAAAGTGACGTTACGAACTTCTGATCGCACGTTGTTTTTAGTCTATAGATAAGCCAGAAGTCTCCCAGCCAGCTTGAGTGGCTCCTTCCGTGAATGTATGAACCAAATCTTTCCATTCTGAATAAAACAACCACCATTATCCTTCCGGGGAAGGACTCGTGGCGGCGCACTTGTACATGGGAGTCGCCACCTTCCCCGGAAGAAAAAATGCCGGATGCTAATCAACGTTGCGATAACGGTTTGCCCTCCAAATGGCACTAGAAGAAATGCATGTACGACGCCGCAAGAGCTTCATCATCGTTGGGGTTGGGAAAGGTAAATGATGATGATACCTATATGTAGCGTGGTGTTGCCTTGTCTTCTATGTAAACTTTGTTGTACGGATCACTAGTATGTCAAATAGTTTTTCTTGTGCCTGGTGGGGAAAAGAAACTCTGTCAAGCGAAAACAGAGTGGTTTCTTTTTTTTTTTTTTTGATCCCCCTCTCCCCTGTAGAGAAACAATAAAGTTGAAAGTTCCCGGAGTACCGACATCGATGGCTACAAGAGGACCGTTTTGTGGGCAGCTTGTTATCGACGCATGTTTCGTGAACTGCATGGTCTGGCGATATTTCGTAAAGCAATTAAAGTATTTGCTTGCTGGATTGGACTACATTACTGGCTTCATTTTGCTCGCTGGATTAACCTAACACGAATGTCGAACTAACGTGCTTGAGAATTTAAACCGTGAAGGTTAACGTGACGTGCTTGCGAAGTTTAACCTAACCAAAATTACGTAAATGGGGCTAACCTTCAGGTTAATTTAAATTAAAAACATCGCAAAAAAAGCTGCCAATGAAATTAACATTGGTTAGATGAAAAGATTTAACGATCACACATCACTGTATTGACGAAAGGATCTGTAGATGGAACGTTCGACGAACTGGTTTCCACCGCCTTCCGACAGGTTGTAATCCACTGGCTTTCAGAGCTCCCGTTCATAAAAAGCTTATGCATATCCGTTTCCTTTTTCTTTTATTCCTCGGCGTTAACATGGCCGTCATCTGCCAATCAGAAAGCTTGAGTTTCTCGTTTCTCTAGTTAAAACGGACGATATGGAATGCGGTACTATATGAACCTTCTAAAGCCCACCAAAAAAAATTTTTTTTTTTTTTTTTACAGTTTGGGGTTTTGTTAGAGTTTTTGAATTTTCTAGACGTAGAATCTCCCCCTCGCCAGTTCTGTGTGTGATGACTATAGTTCCGCGCGAATCCCTATTCAAAAAGTAACCGGAAACGGCTCTACATTGTGGTTGACTCCGAATCGAGTCGGGAGTTGGGGGGCTTCTCGCGGGAAAGCGGAAATAGCTCCGCTCGAAGAAAGAAACGGCCATCTTTCTTCTGTCTTTATTCTTCTATTCCCAGCACACCCTGCATGGCTTGTTCGATATCGAACGACATGATGTACGAACAATAGCCTCCACGGCTTCCGATTTTGTACCGTAGAAAGTGTTTTTATGTTTGTCCGCCAGACTGCTCGAGTGAAACATGCTTTATGTTTGTCCTTTGTCTTTCTTGCTCCCCTTCTCCAGGGATTATTTTCGCCATTCATGTTCAGCTCGCTTGCACCTTTGCGTTTAATTGCATTAGAATTATATTTGTTTTATTACCTTCTTTTTCCGGTTCCCAAAGGTGCCTCACTGAGTAACTCAAAAGTAATTGCTTTTTCCCTCTGTCGGGCAATATTCATAACGGATTCTAATAAAGAAGTGCAAGTTTATTAGACCCTACACTGGCATAAACCCCCGGCGAATCCGCCATGTAAAATATGGGGTGCAAAGACATGTCCGCTAAAAGTCGCGGTGAGTCGTTTCCTGAGTGGGCAGCCCTTATCACAATAGCGCTGGCACGCGCTCTGTTCTGTGATCATCCAGCCTCCTTTGCACTCTGATATCACAAAATGTCACATCAGGGGGGCTATGTTGCACGTTTTGAACTCCTAGGAGACTAGGGAGAAGGAAGTGACGTCAACAACACAGCAAATGCAGATTGGATGTTGATTTTGTTTTCTTCTGTCAACATCCAATCTGCGTTTGCTCTAGTCGTTGACGTCACTTCCTTCTTCCAAGTCTCCTGGGAGTGCAAAAAGCGCAACATAGCACCCCAGCACGCTTTTCCTTGGATGCTTTTCCACATAAACGTTCACTCTACGACGCACAGTTACACTCTTAAGCTGAGACTGCAGACAACTGCCACGAGCACGAGAGCTGGAGGCCGCTGCTTTGAAGCGTTCATCCGGAGAGCGAGCACTCGCCCTAGAAATGCACGTCTCAAAGCCAGGAGCGCGGGCTAGCTCGCGCAAAGGAACATAGCGCGAACACTAGTGTATACCGCCGCTTCGCTCAAACTCTTTGCTAAGTCCATGTTGCTCTAACTTTCCACAATCATAAGTTAGTCGTTCTCTTTCATATATAGATGTTTTTGGCTTCGTACACCAACACGAGGCCCTGACGTCACGACGCTGCGGTGGCGCTGCTGTCAGCATGGTGCATGCGCAGTCATGTGAATCTGGTTTTTGCGCGGGCGCGGTACGCGCACCTGATATGGGCAAACGCTGACTGGCGTGCATGTCGATTTGTACGGGGACAACTTTCCAGGGCAAACCTGGCCACGCGCATTCTTCCATTTCTCTGAAGTACCACAGAAAGTCTTTCCTCAGTGTCTTGTCGAGCGCAAACGTTAACTGCCCCACAAATGCGCAGTCTTACTGTTCTCCACGCTGCGTAAAACAAATTGCTGATTCCTTGACGTGTCCCGCCAATGAACTGATGGGACAGCCGAGGCGCCACCCTGCTGCACATTGCGCTACTCCAGACAGTGTTGTGAAACTCCGAAACCGGAAAAAGAATTTGCTCGGTCCTCGTTCCTTCTCAATCTCGAAACGAGTTCCTGTCACAGGTTTCAGTGGTGCGAAAAGTATGCACTCCCGTTACGTTTCTAAGATAGGAACGTTTGGTGTGTTACCTTTACGTTTTAGTATTTTAACGATATATTGCGTCGAATAATCAGCGGATAAGCCAAAGCCAGCAACTCAAAATGTCCACATGGAACCGTGTCGTGTCGCCGCGATGACATTTGTTCGCAGTTCTTTGTTTTCGACTATCTTTCGGACACTTCCTCTTTCCTTGAAGTCGGAGGTTGAAATAGCTGATAATGAAAAGCCTAAACGCCTATTAAATTAGGGTGATATTGTAAATAACTAGACTAGAAAATGGAACGAAGTTACACCCGGCGTTCCATCGAAAACGTAACGAGTTCCCGTTCCAGTTTCCAGCTATGCGAGAAGGAACGGCTGCATTCCTCCGTTCCTTCTAGAAGGAACGCGTTCCAGGGACGTCGTTGCCGTTCCGTACGACACTGCTCCCGGACTACACACAATCATTCTCCGCTACCGTTCAAACTTTGCCAAGGGTGAAAGGATTACATTTCCACGTGACTCGACAATTTCCCGCCAAATTTAATGCGGAACGCTTCGCGTGACGTATGTTAAAGTGTCAAATGATGCTGCGATCCCCGGATAAATCTAGAGGGTCACGATCCTTCACCGCATACACCAAACACCCCCCGTGATCCGCTGCGAAACCTCGCCAACAGTGGCTGCCGCCGTAAGGCAGTAATTAATCTAAAATGGGTAATTACAGCCAATGGTTTAAGGCACGTTCTCACGGACGCTCGGCTTTTTTCTGCCTGCTCGCGTTTTTTTGGCGGAGGGAAGTGGCGTCCTTTAGAAACGCAGCCAGACTGCTCGTACGTCGTACAAAGGACGCGGTGTTCGCAGCCCACATGATGGCATCTGCGGGCACGCCTCAAGCCTGTTCTTCGAAGCATGCTTGCTTCACACATGCTTCCAACATGTCTGCAGACAGTGCATATGGAACCGTCACACAAGGGAGACAGCGTCTCTCATTTGTATGACATATAAGCATCGTGACCGCGACTTTAGGGGTTTGGCCAACCAGCGCTCGCCGTGGCAGGAATATGGCGACCCGGTTTGTTTTGAATGCGGTCTTGAGGCAGTCGGCGTCGACGGGCCGTTGCGCCCTGCAGCGATGGGCGTTCGCGGCCTTGGGGGCCCTCAGAGGCGAGCGGCCGAGCCGCGCACCTGCAGGAGCGGCACCTGCTCCGACTCCCCGGTGCGTCGGCCTCTGTACCTCGGTTCGGGAACGGAGTGACCGACCGCGGGCCCTGTCGCCACCTCGGCTGAAATAGAGCCCATGGGTTTCTTTGCTCGCTCCCGCTGGGTGAGAAATGTCGACCCTTTCGAACGTGCCGTCTCTCCGATTAATACGGGGGATTTTCCTGTCAGCCTCGCTACTTCTGCGTGTTGCTCGTTGCGGAGGACATTGCTTGTGATTTTTGTGCGCGTGTCGCGCGGACGTCCTCTTTCGAGGGAAGTTGACCTCACGATGTTTGAATGAGTGATATTCCACTTGCCCTCTCTATCTGTCCAAGTGGGGGTTGAATGCCTTCTCTTTCTCTCTCGGACAAACACACACACGCGCACGCACACAGATGCAAACACACGCACGCACGCACGCACGCACTACAGAAGTACCGCATGTGCGAGTTCCAGGGGCGGTGTTATGGGTCAGGCTGGGGTTGGGGGGGGGGGGGGGGGGGGGTTCTTCACAGAGATCTGACGCCACGCATAAAATTTGACATTTTGGCAAACATTTTTTTGAAGAAAACAAGGTTGTGTATGTTGTTTTTTCATTAAAAAAAAGGTGGACTAGTTCGTTCATTGGGATTTAATGGTGTATCAGTATGTGAGTCTAAAATCCTCCAAGAGATTGAACTTGATTAAGGAGAGTCAAAAACTACAGTAGCCGGTAATGCGATAACATGAGTTCGTGTAGACGCTTTGCAGCAGCTGTGCATGGGCACCGCCATAACTGACCTTCAGTTTTTGTTTCCCCTTATTACGTTTACTTCACTTCCTTATTACCATAGCAGGCCAGGTTATTGCCATCTTAGATTGTATTCTTTCTCCACCGCATTGGCTTTTGTGGAGGCTCGTCCACGCCAATTTCAGTGGCTCGGTATCTCTGTAAAACAAGAAAAGGTCAGCAATGGCGGCTGTATTCTGGCGCGTGTGTAAATCGTCTATAAAGCTAGAACGTATGGTCACAAGTTCGGGGTGTAAAATAAAATCACTTTGTGTTTAAGGCAGATGTGGGAGAATTGAGTAAGCAATTCGATGAACGGTTTATAATTGAGAAAGACTAAGTTTAGGGGAATGGTTCCTTTGGAAAGTTGTAAGTTGTAAGAAGTATTTGTAATAGTATCGGTCATACATACGCAAGGTATTCGATCAGGATGTGTGTAATGTGTAAAAGTATGTTACAGTGTTCACACGCTTGAACATCACCCGGTTCAAGAGGTGCCCACATGTGAGACATGTAGCGTCAATACTTCGTAACCGACATACTGTATGATAGAAGCGATCTTAATGTCGGACAATCCCTAATTCGCTCAGAAACATTCTGATGGCATGCAATTTGTTGCGGGTTTCATTGTTCCCCTGACGTCACCACTTTTCTTCGACAAATGATTCAAGGAGATGTGTTAGCCGTTGTAGGGTATTTTTTGTATATCTCCTTTCTCTCATCAGCAGAACCTGCGTCACAATCGGCCGCTTCATTTCCCGGAATGCCGGCATGACTCTATACATTCCAGCAAAAAGTATTTTAATGTCGTTTGTTTTGGCAACAATGATCTGATTCTGTAATTAAAAAACAAGTGGATTTGTAACAGGCTTCCATGATATGAGTGATTTTAGAGAACTCAGAGAATCAGTGAAAACTACGTATTTGTCATGCATTGAAGAGCCAAAACTTGACCATGGAGCACTGCTGTCTATATAGTGTCTGTTGAGTTGATTCTGTTAAGCTGTTTACAGATAGTCCGATCAGGGCAAAGCCTACTACCGTCATTTGGTCCCACATACATGTATAAAAACTTACCTTGGTGTTGACCTTAAAACTCAGAATTCCTGCCTTCTCGTTTTATTCGCAACATATTTACTATTCTTAATGTAAAGTCACAAGAATGTGACAGTATTTCTACGGGCCTGTTCATCCTGGGTGGCACGGGACTGGGTGCGAAGAAGCTTTTCCCGCATAGGTCTGAACAGCGTGTATGTGTGTGTGTGTGTGGAGGGAAGGAGTACCCTTCTCTCCCCCCCCCCCCCCCTCCCTTTTTAGGATTCGTGCCTGGCTGCGTTACATCTAAGGCCGGAGTCACAGTGCGCATACATCACACAAAAGACAGTCGGCGAACACGAGTCAGCGCAATATCCGTGATTCGAATGCCGCCTGCCAAGTGTCTCTTGAGCTCATTGCCATGCAGCATTCGAAGTACGAATCTCGTGGCGACTCGCGTTCGAATCTGTATGTAGAATGTCTTTTGTATTATGTATAAGCAGTCTGACCCGGGCTTTAGAGGTAACGGAATATTGTATTTGTTGAAAAAGTCCGCACTGATATTTGTGTGTTCTTGCTCCCTTTTCTCACTCAGATAATTGTCTTGTAAAATAATGACCTGCGGGCCCTTTGATGGCTTTTGGGACATGTAGATTATTATTTGCTTTAGCATTATTCCCAACACAAGAACAATAGAATCAGTCCAAATTTTACAAAATATCGCCACCGGTGTTGAGTTTAGAGTATATCCACAAAACGTATAAATTAAGATGCTTTGGTCTCACTACAAAAAACTCAAAAACAGAATCCGAGTCAGACAACAAAATTGTGTTTTTAGGGCAACGCGTGACGCATAGGACTTTATATTAATCCAGTCTTTATGTATATCTTGATCACGATGTCAAAGTTTCTCAAGTACTATGAAGAAAACAAAATGAGACCTTTCTGTAAAGACTATTATGGTTAAATGGTGAATTTTCGTGATTGTGGAGTTTATTGGGGACCTAAATTACGGCAATCTGTATGAATAATAATACAATTAAGATACTGTAACAAATAGTTTTTCGAACTTTAATTTAATTTGTTGCTCATCTAATTTCAAGCGCGCGAACTATGACAATCCAAAGTTGCAAATTATCTTCATTGGTTCCAATCGCAGCATTCTTGATTAGCGAGTTATGAAATAAAAATACTCTAAAATCAATTAAAACATTATAGCTAGTCTGAGAAATCCACGTAAAATTACATTAATTCTGGGTAAAGCATATGGTGACATCAAAGTCGCGACTTTTGACAACAAGCAAAACTTCCAAATTCGCCGCCAATCCTTCCCGATAAAATGTCCCGAAATCCTAAAAAAGGGATTCCATTGCTGTTGTTTTAATTACAAAACTACCCAGAACATTTATTTTCTTTAATTTTTACGCGCCGCCGTTTTGCCAATCTCAGCCTTTCCAGTTCGAAGGTGCGCCCACCCGCTTGCACGTCTACTCACTGCAGTACGTTTCGTTGGCGTTGGAAAACCGGTGAAACAGTAGTGAGTTTTAGTATTGCGTGTACGGGCGAACGCAAGCACTTTGTGTTTGCATTCGCTCGTACATGTGTGCTTGCGACGCCACACCAGCGGCGTGATGTCAGCGCCACGTGGCGGTGTATAGACGATTGCAAGCAAGGCATATGACCGCCGCCATTTCTCTGCTCGTGCGGACAAGTGAGTGCAATTACTAGCTTGCCAAAGCTACGTACACGCGCCGCACGCTGCACATGCTTACACGCATGGGGCACCAGCGAGGCGTCATGAATGCAATTGTCTATTAGCGGCGAGATGTTTTGGTGGCGCCCTACTGTGGTTCCCCCTTGTGACGTCATTACCTTGCAAACAACAAGTTCGATGGTGTTTGTAAATAGCATGGTGGAAGCTTGAAATCATTGCGCTCTCAAAGGAACACTGCCAACACCGTGAAAATTAAAGTTCTTTCATTCCTCTTATTTCGTCAATGATAAATCCCCTTTCCGACGTCATAGTCAGCGTTCGGCCAATCGTGGAAGGCCAACCACAGCGACGCTTTCGGTCGCGCGCGTCGCCAATAGGCAGTACTCACTGGCGGACATAGCTGTGTGCGCGACTGCTGAGAGCGTGCTGACACACGCGTCAGATTACCGGTCTTAGCTGCCTAGTAATGTGATCTCTTTCTTGGCATGCTGTAGACAGCGCCCTCAAATATGGCGCCCAGTCAATACCCCCTATAGCTTATTTTTACTTCACCGCGTGGATCGATGACTTAATATAACATAGGATGTCTTGATCTTGAGACAGTCAGGGAGGAACCTTGTGAGGGCACTTCTGCGAGGAACGCTGGATAGCCTCGAAGTCCACTATAGGACTCGCACATTCGATAGATCGGAAGGATATACGCGTAGCCATTTATAGGAAATCCAAGTTACAATCCTCGCAATGGGCATTTCTAACACAACATATTGTTTTCTCTCGGCCTGCCCCTTCTCTTTCTCTCTCTCTTTCAACTGATCATTTATTTTGACTTGTCTGTATCGAGCTTCGAGGAGCAGTTTAGACACTCCTAAGTTTGATGTTCATCTGTCTCTGGTAGTAGCCAAGGAAACGTTGAGAGGTGGGTATATTGAAAGTGGGGAACTGACATCCACCCAAGTCCCGGACTGTCGTAAACAAACCGGACGACTTCTTGTGAGCAGCTCCTGCTGCCAAACTTCCCTTCCACATGCATTAAAATCGCAATATCTTCGCCTCAAAAAAAAAAAAAAAAAAAAAAAAAAAACGCAATTGGGAGCACCATGCACATTCGAAATAAGTAGGCCACTCATGATTGTCGGAGCATTGACGACTGTCACTGGCACATACTAATGTCGGTACCGAACATTCACTCTTTGCACAGCCGAATCTAAAACATGACCATGATCTTGTCAATGGAGACCCACGAAAGCATATGTTGTCGTGCAAGGGAATTCCAGAGTCTTCTGACAGGCCGCCTGGCAACAAGGATTTATTTACCACCCCCCCCCCCCCCCCCCACACACACACACGCACCCAGCAGAGCACAACACCCCCAGAAAGTCCCAGACAAAGTACCCCCTCGCCCCTCATACTGAAAATTCTAAATAAATCTCTGCCAGGCCACACCCAAATTCAAATTCAAATGATTTATTTCTCTTCACTTAGAGAGGGGAGGCAGAGAAAAAAGTAACTCAGTGTTGCTTGAGAAGCCCCCCTCTCTCTCTCTCTCTCTCTCCCCCCCCCCTCAATACAACCAGCAGAGGACATACTCACATACAAGCACAATATCTGTAACATTACTGACATAATTACAAACAAAATATTAGTATCAAAGTTACCAAAGAGCAAATAAGCTAAATCCTACAATCCCTTCATGCTCTTACCATGCAGAGACGTAATTAGCTGTAGGCTGCCTCTATCTTGCAACGAAAGTTTCCGTAGATCGTTTTTGCATTCCTATAACGGTACCCGATACTGCGCCGGTACTTTTGCGCTTGCACCCTATCGCTGTCGTTATTAGAGTAAAAAAAGAAAAGAAAAACGATATACGGTGCAATCTACTCGACAACGAAAAAACCCGAAATTTCAATCGTTACAAACGATCGTCGTTGTATCTGGGCTAGACACTGATCGTTTCTAGTCTAGAAACTCAAGAAAGTGATCGTTATTAGCAATACATCGTTATATTTGGTATTGTTAAAAGTGAATTGCACTGTACTAAAACTGCTATCAACGTTCGGCGAACCATCCTATTGCGGAAGTGTTAGTTGACTTTATTTTGGTGCAGAGACAATATTTAAGTCAGCTAGGGTATAATATCGTTCCCATATTGTCCCGAATTGCAAGTGATGAGTCGACGAAGGACTGAAGGAAACTAAACGTCTAATGCGGCGAACTTCTGCCCAAAGCAAAATACAATAAGGCTAGCGTCGCAGGCATCTATGGCGACGTAACAGCAGGATCGAGCGCATCCGGCCTCCTTATCTTTTACGCTTCGTGTAAGAGACAACATGACTCCTCTGGATGAACGGAGAATCGTTCCTTCTTGATCATTCCCGCGGCAACATGATAATCATCCCGCCGTTTGAACACGAGCGATAGACGCTCGTAAAATATATATCCGTTTGCACCGCTAAGAGGAGGCACCTTTTTCAGTTATACAGACACAGAAATTCGTTTTCTGCTGTCGCGCGTACATACTGGCGGATATTCCCCCCTCCCGTCCAGACTCGCAACGGAGGCGTCGAAACCTTGGCAGCTTTGCATGTGTCACCGGCGTTCGCGTGGCCCCCGTTCAAGAGATCCACGCAGTCCCTTCTCCCCGGCGGAGGCCGACAAACCCTCGACGCAAACAACCGGTCTCCGCCGGAGCACCTGCTCCGTTGGAATCCGACCCACTCGCTCCGTGACGCGCGCGCTACTGGCCGGTCGCGTCAACGCCGGCCATGCGGGCGCCTTGGACCAGGTTGATCAGGGCGATGCGGTGGTGACCTCGAGGAGTCTCGGCTGTCTCTCTGCTGGTGCGGGATGCGGAGCGAGGGCGGGCGCGCACCGCACCAGGTGCCGCTCCCTTGCTATCACTGGGCCGCTCGAGCGAGGAGCACGAAGAGAGGAAAGCCCCGCTTCGCAATCGATCAAACATATTTGGGACTGCCCGTGATATACCACTGCCGAGATGCGAGGTTTCCGTCGTGGCGTTGCAGCTGCCTCGGTCAAAAAATGCAGCCGGTATCACCGAGTTTTTCTGGGCGCGTGAGCGGATATCGTTGTCCTCGCCCTCTAAACACCGAGCGAACAACCGTGTTAGTGCATTCTCTAAACATAAAAATGGCCGCGCACATAGGTCCGCGAGGAAGACGCAGAAAGCCAGTCAGGTTAAATGGAGCTCGGGCACCTCCATGACACCCAGGAACTGCAGATGAAACGTTTGCGGATGCGCTCGCGTTTTAATTATGCATAAAAATATATTGCAGTTCTTTTTTTTTTTTTTTTTTTTGTCTTGTTAGGGATATTTAATAACAATGGAATTCGTGCGCAAAGGCGCTGCGGAGCTTTATTCAGGTATCATTATCGAAGTGACAAAAGCGATATTCTAAAATTCCCCGATTAAACAAGGTCACGCATTTAGCAAAAACGAAATTAAAAAGAAAAAAGAAAAACAAATTAGTCCGGGGTGTTTAGCGAGTGTCATGTTGGTCTTCCTGTAAAGTGTACGGCAACACTAGTTCACTCTGTGGATGAGCCATTTAGCCAGTGCAGTATACACTGCTATATAACCTGTGATCTTCAAACGTGCATCAGACTGTAGTGATTGTACGATCGGATGCCGTTACGATGATCATACAAGGGGTGATCAATAAGTTGGGCTTCCTAGGCTGTGATGTTTTGGTGCAGTGATAGAATTAAAAGATGGTATTCAAATGAAAGTTTGGAATCTCCTATTTTACAGGAGCACATAACTTTTCAATGTGGTTTCCACCGGCGGCGATTGGTACATTATACTCTCCCCATGGCCGTCGTAGATGATTGACGGCGGCTGACGACGACTCCAACGCATGCGCTGGAGGAGCTGCAGTTCCAAGATGCTTTGCCTATCCATCTTACAGCCCAGACCTCGCGAAATCAAACGTTTGAATGTTTTCCAACACAAAGGAACGTCTGAAAGGTACAGGGCTTGCGTCCGAGGACGAGGTTACCGATGGATCCGTCATTCGTGTCAACAGCCGCCCTTAATGATCTACGACGTCATGCGGAGAGTGGTGCACTGGTAGTGAATGGGCATCGCCGCCGGTGGGGTTTGTATTGAAAAAAAAAATATGTGCTCCTGGGAAAGAGGATATTCCAAACTTTTATTCGAATGTGACATCTTCCGATTCCATCACTCAATAAAAAAATTACAGGGAGGCAAAACTTATTGTTCAACCCTCGTACGAATCGAAAAGGGCAGAAGAGGGAATCGAGCCCTGGATTTCCTAGTTGCCATGCGCGAGGTTAGACTCCGGGTTCTCCAAGTTGCAATACGCTAAACATTAAAAAAAAAAAAAAAAAAAAAAAAAAAGGCAGCGCAAACAAGACGAAGGACCCGAGAAGAGGTACATGGGCAACAACCGATGGCCGAATGCACTAACACATTCGGCTACCGGACCGCTAACAAAATTTTAAAACGTGCCAGGAACGACGGCGACGATGAGGCGGCTGCACCGCGTGCGACGACGCAACTTCGTATCGCATCCTTTATGGCAGCAACTATCCACCGAGACCACTCTTCCTCTATCCCGGCCGTGCCAAGACTTGGTCAGGGGTATGCATAGCAGGCGCGCAAACATTGCGCTCGCTCTTGCAGCCTCTCCGTCACTCGCACTTATGGTGAAACTGAGTATTTCCCCGAAACAGTGAACCGAGGGGTGCGACGGTCGGCTTCTAGTCAGCGCGGTGGACAAGGGGCAACTTTTGGGTACACTGTAAGAAATGTTTGTAATATATCCGGAAAATTTCGGTAAAAATAAGGAAATGGTTTTGTTATTTTAAAATACAGCCAAACTTTTCGGTTAAAATTATAAAAAAAAAAAAAAAAACAGGTCTTGTGTTATTCGACAAGAGAGACAAGTTTTTGGTAAATAAGCAGACTAAAGGTACTTGCATTATCGGTAAAAAAAAACAACAACAAAAAACAGAGTTTTATGAGACTAAAAATTGCTAAGTTTTCATTAAGTAAACACTCTACAAAACATCCCGTTATCTGTAAGAAAACAGAGCTTCTGTTATTCCCACATCCAAAACATTTTTGGAATATACACAGGGTAAATCAAGTCAGATTACTGTAAGAATACATACATTTCTCGATCCTGCAAAACGATGAGAATTAAATCAGCGAACCAAGTCTTAGCTAAAAATGAATCGTTTTATAAAGGACTCTTTGGTTCACAATTAGGGCTGGGCATCGACTCAAATTTTACCGTTATTGATCGCCACCCTTTAACCGATTAATTAATCGATTAACCGGTTTTGTTAATGCTCGCGTATAATAGTTCAAACAAGCAAATCTTGTATTGTTTGTTTGGGCGCTGCGAAGGTGTGTTGGTTCTACTCCGATGTGTTTGACCCTCGCCCAGCATAACCCAAAAAGGACGTTAGAAGGGGGAATTCATCGTCGCGCTAATTGAATAATTAACTAAAATCTAACAATTCCTATAGCCTCCAATAGACATCAGCGTTTTTGAAGGCGCTGGATTAAGAGATATAAACTATTTACTGTAAAAATGTCAAAGAAATATCAACTAGGAGTAATATTTGGTCAGCCTCTACGTGTTTATGCAACACTTATCGCAGTCACCGGCCAAGTCGAATTCGAAAAATACAGCTGCCGTTATACCGATCGGGTTTACGCGCTATGCGTTGAACTATTTTAGGTCAGCGCATATTTTAGGTTATTTATGTGTTCTGTTTGTATGTGTGATTTCACTGTATCGTATTTTCCCTCCTTTCTGTGTATTTAGCGCTTGAATGGCGAGGTAAATTCCAGCGACACTGTTCGCTGTAAAACATTTCCCGCAACTTGGAAAAAACAGACTTTTCAAAAACTTCCAGAACAAACACCCGTTTTTTTTTCATACAAAAGTTTTGTTCTTTTTTAAGAACACAAACTGTTTTTTTTTTTTTTTTTCACAAACCTCCAAAACAGAAACGCGCTTTTTTTTTTCTTTTTTTTTTTATAAACACTGTTAATTTTGATCACAGAACCTGTTTTTCTACAAGGCTTGGCAACAGAAATTCAGTCATTTTACAGAAGCGACAAAAACGGAAAAGGTTATTTTTTAACAGAAATTACGCAAAAAAAGGAACAGACGAAAACAGAAAAAATGTGGCAAGAGAGCTGTCAGGATTCTTCTGTTTCTTTACACAGCTATTTTTTATAATGTAAGCTATGCCACCGAATGATTCGCCACGAGCACTGCGTCGCAGTTCGGCTGGGTTCTCGGACGTTTGAGCTCGAGATCGGGCCCAATGACCGCCGCCGGGAATAGTCCCAGAGCTGCGATAAATCCAATAGAGTACTTCCATAAATCCATCACCGAGCGCGTTGCGTTCTGGGAACCTGTGGGCCAGAAGCGGAGCGCGTATGGATTTTGCTTCCCACTGATTCTCACAATGCATAGCGAGGCATTACTTCGCAATGAGGCGCTTCGAGCTTTGGATTAAGTGTGTTGCTTTATCTGCATCTGCATATAAAGGGTGCCGGAGCCGCGGACAAGAAAGCTAATGTCTGTTTGCTTGACAAGGTCCGGGCCACGAGTGCAATTGGCAGATGTCACAACCCGTCAAACCAAAATTTCTTTCCCGCGCAGAAAGATAGAGAAGCACCCTTATATGAACGCGAACGCCGCACCCTATCTTCCGCAAGCCACTGTGGCTTTAGTCGCAAACGTGCTCGGCTGCACCGAACACACCCGAACACGCGTCCGAAGACGTCATAAATCCAGCGCGGCCGTCCAGAGCGGAGCGGCGTGTCTCAGAGTGGGGGGGGGGGGGGGGGGGGGGGGCTCGCCCTTGGGCCTATCGCCACGTCCGTCAGTGACACGGTCCACGTGTCGCACATAGACGGCAAGGTTTTTAAACTCGAGGCCGGCGTGTCTCGCCTCCGAAGCGCAAACGTGGTCGTGCCACTATTCTGCCCCCTGGAAGGAGGGGGCCCCAGACATGTGGGGGAGCGGGCGGGGTGCACAAAGCGCCGAGCCGGAGGCCGCCTCCTTATCCCGCCGAGGAGCTCCCCGCCGCAGCTGCCGTTGTTGACGACCCGAGCCCCGAGGGTCCCCGTGCCGTGCCCGTGCCAAGCTGGGGTCGCCTCGCAGGTCACCTGCACCCTCCCCCCCCGGCGCATTCGGCGGCCGAGCGCCAGCTGCTGCGCCATCTGGGGCCCGACCCGAAGGGGGGCGTCTTAGGGGGCCGGCCAAAACACGCGTGTGCCAAGCACATGGCCTACCTGCGTGTGCGCGTGGTGCGCGCACTTACCCCCGCTGCAGGTCGGTGGTTGAGGGCCGCTTCCGCTTGAACACGCTGAAAGTCGGCGCAGAGCGAGAGCTCGTTGGCCGGGTTCGGTGATGGGTCTATCTTTGCGGCCGTGAAAAGGGCTAGCTGGCAGGAAAGGGAATCGAACGCTGACTACCGTACTTACGCGGGTATACGGTTCGAGCTTTTAATGATGGAAACCGCACGTCTGCTTTTCCGCAGGATCCGTTCAGTCAGTTATTGTGATTCAAACTAAGAAGAGGGGAGGGGGGGTCAGGCGACTGACGACGAAGCCTGTATTGGCAAGAAGAGTGGGCGCTACGTCCACCTTGTTTTCCCCCAAAATTCTGTGTTTGCCAACACAAGGCACGTGCACTTGATTCTTCATCTTTCGCGATTGAGCGCGGTTTTTGCTGCGTCCGCATTCGGCTTCTCTGATTGAACACGAGCCGAAGGCTGACGCCACTTTCGGCTACGTGGATCGAGCGCGGCGACAAAGCACGAACAAAAAAATCTATGTCTTTGTTGTTCCCATCGGTGCAGTTATCAATTTAACCACTAGGGGCATGACGGCTGGATCTCCTCCCCAATAAAACTCGTCCTCCCAGGAGAGCGACCCTCGCAGCCCCCGCTGGGGCACTCTGCGTGGCATTCATGAGGTCAGCATGTACTGTTTGCGTACTGGAATAGAAGCATAAATTCTTTCACGTCATCGTCCTTTTTCTTTGATCGCAGTCTCCTCCCCGGGTGCTCTGCGGGAAATTAGACTTCCTCAGGTTTTGTAGAGAGTAAAGTCGACCTTTTTTGGAATGAAATAGAAACTCGTTTTAGCGGTTCTGAGGGTCTGAAAAATTTCCGGCACAACTCGTCGTGTGAACGTTTGAAAACGGTTTCATCCTAAGCGAAACCTTGGCAAGTAGTCTCTGAATTAAGTTCATTTGCACGTTTCAACGCGTCTCCAGAAGTGCGGAGCAATGCGAACTTTTCAGCTATTTGAAGCTGTCGATACACGCTGGACCTTCCCGGAAAACGTACTCCACAGACTTCGCCAACCGGAGAAAAAGTTTAATGTGAATACAGCCTTAAGTGTTCTGACAGCCCACTTCATATTTTGACGAAAAATGGGAGAGTATTCGACGTATATTCGTGTATTCGAATGAATTATTCGAATAATGTTTTGAAACCAGCAGCGGGACCCTCCGGTTGCCAGCCTTTGTGTTCCGTTTCAGCGTAACTTCGTACACGACGAAAGCTGCCATCTCAGTTATCCAATAAGAGCGCTGGAGCGAGGCACGTGTTTGGGCCACGCAGGTGTACACTCCCGGAATGGAAAGTCATGTGCGGCGACTCTTTCATCGGACAATTTGATTGTTAGCAATCACAGCTGGTTTTCAAATTACGTTGAAACGGAGCATATCGTCATAGAGTGAACCCTCTGCCTTGAATATGACATCGGTGTCGATCGAATGATCCTTGATTCTTCTCTCCCCCTCCCCTCCCCCCCAGACCGTTTCTTCTTCTCCCCGCCCCTTCCTTGCACATTGATCGGATGGAGCTCGAGTAAATTCCGACAGGGAGAAGACAGGTCCAAGGGAGAAATGTGCTGCCTTCGAGCAAATTAGGGATGAAGTGGCACCTGATGATTTCCGAATCAACCACCTTATACAATATTGTCTCCTCTAATGACCTGTATTGAGATGTTATGCTTCGAAACTTGACTA